>NC_092859.1:126177047-126179394 GCF_032062135.1 Pyxicephalus adspersus
AGGAGATCTGCTTATGTGAACCTCACATACCTGAATTTCCAATGAGGAAGAATTTAAAGAGCTATTAATTGAATCAAAGCTATCCATTGCAGTTGCTTGTGTCTGGGAATGGTGCTCCAACAACTCTTCCTTCGCTGATGAAACCTCAAATTTAAGGAAACAATCTATTAGGAAGACTGCATACACACAATGGTTGGTACTGTTGGTACATAACTACAATAATAAAGGTAAGTCTATATAAATTTATAGATTTAGGCGGATATAGAAGAACGAGAAAAAACAAACTGGAGCAGGACATGTACTGTAAATGGCAAACTTAATATTAATAAATAGGAAGGATTATGATGACCTTGGAACCCGCTGAAGTCAGCAGATCTCACATTTTCATCTTCTAAAAAGGTTTGTTGTAAAATGTGGTGTCTAGGAGATAAGGGGTTTCTGCTTACATTGCATCTACATGCTGTTACTCATCTGCTCTCATGTTACATGATACAATGTACATGTTCTAGATCTAGACAATCTTCGTTTCTTGCTAACACACCATTTACACAAATACTTACTTGCATTTCTTGTGTGAGACGTTTCATTTTCTCCTTCATGTCATCATATTCTCCAAACATTTTCTCTCTTATTTTTTCCAGGGTTACCCTTACCTGTAGTAAAATAATATTATATTGATGTTAGTACTGGGTAATAATGTCATAACACCGAACTGTACTCGTGTATGGGGGATCCTGCTCTCACCAGATAGGATAGTAAACCAGCAGCAGATCCACATTATCTACCTTTTACACATTCAAACGTAGATACGTACCAAACTTTTTTTTTTTCTTAGTTGCTCCCCTTCACATTCTATCAAAACAGAAACCACTCCAAAAGCAAAGAGAAAAGTCTTTTAGAGTTCTTAAAACAATAGGTATCCCTAAATTAGAAGAAGATTTTAAGATCTTTTTCCTATGACATGTCAAAATTATGAATTTCTGATGACGTTCTGGACTGGAGAAAATGATCAACATGACAGATAAAGAGTGTGAATGTAACAGCGGGCAGCATGGTGGATCAGAGGTATCAGGGACCTTCAAAACCTCTTGTTTCCACTGTCCTGGCTGGTGTGAAAATTACAAGCATTCAATGTATCTCTGCTGCTTCAATCTTTCTTAAGGCCCATGTGCCTCCAGTTAGGTTAATGCTTCCTGTGTTCCTTTTATGCTCCTATGACCCCTATGATTTCTGCATTTTTTTGGGGTTTCAAACTCCTACTGGTTCCCGACTATGCCTACTCACTGCCGGCCCTGACCTGTTCCTGACTATGAAACCTACAGTAGTGTGTCCAAGGATTTCAGACTGGTACCTTCACCATGAATATCCATCATCTCTTGTGGAGTATCTATAACTTGAGCTAGCCTACTTTCTGTGGATCTGGGCCCAAATGTCTAAATTATTTGAGTTACTGTAATGAAAACCCAACAAACATTTTATCACTTCCATAAGCTTTATTATTAATAAATACTGATTTTACCAATATGTTTAAAATTTTTTGTATTTTACCATTTAAAAGTATGCTGGTTTTGTAATGTCAGAATGAAAGTTGGTCAATAAATCAAAGGGGAACTCTAATGCATAAGGATTTAAGTTATAAAAAAGTGATATTTATTTTTACCTAGTACAGAAAAAGTGAGGGATATACACCAAAACCCACATCAACGCTTAAAAAAAGCATCAACTAACTTTATTAGGCGGAAAAGCTATGTAGGGTACATAGGTGATTCATATACTAACTCATGGATAAACTAATGACCTGTGAAATGCAGAAGGAGAACAATTGGTAGCTGGACACTAAGGGGGAAGGCCTTATAGCATTGATCACATTGTGGGAATTATGGTGTTGAAACTAGGGATGACCAAGAATGCCTCTGCCATTTCCTCAAACTTCCAATGGGTCCACGAAATTTCGGCGAACCAATTTCGCTGACCCATCGGAAGTCCCAGGAAATCAGTACGAAGGATTTCCAGGGCTGCATTCATTCATGCAGCCCTGGGAATCCTCCTGTGTGCAATACCAGTGGATTTCCAGTGCACTGGAGGTTAATTAACTTCTGGGAATCCTATGTGCAATCCCCGGCACTAGAAGTTAAAGACAAGTCTCCCCATTCAAAACCTCTAGTCCTCTCTGATTGGCTGAGAAAAAGAAAATCTTGATGAAGCATGGCTGCATTCATTGATCAGCACTGCCTGTGATTTTTTTTTTTTTAATTAAAATTCAATCTCGATCAGTGAATTTACACTGGCCGTTCTCGCCTACAATTGCGGTAAGCAAGAACAGCGAAATTCGCTGTGAGATCGAGTT
>NC_092859.1:126180101-126181919 GCF_032062135.1 Pyxicephalus adspersus
CACCAAGTTTAACTATAACATGTGTCCTTCCCAAAGGGAGGAAATAACCAAGCTTCAGATAACAGCCCGAGGAATGCCAAGTAACCAAAATCATGTGAGATGAGGCTACGGCAGAGTGCAGTAACATCTTGTGAGATTTGGGCTAACATTTTTATTTTTATATCATCCCCTTTTGTAAACCGTATATCAACATCACAGGGTCCTTGTGCAATGCAGTCACTCCATGGTTGGTGGGAAGTTCTAGTGGGGTGCTAGACATAGCTTACTGAAAATATAACAGAACCCTGCCCCAGTACTTATCTCAAGAGCCCACAGCCCTGGTTCAAGCAGTTGTCTGGCCCTGGATAGATGCAATTATGGAAAAAGTCTGACGTGTAGAAATCAGTCTTTAGGAGTTTCTATATTCCTAGGCCATCTGCAGACCACCCTAGCCCATATGTGATGCTGAAACATCCAATCCAATGATTGAAATGGGAAGGATGGGGACAGTAGGGATGAAGAGGAAAGGGCTAGATGATGCTGGATGTTCATCAGTAAATAAGGTTTGACAAATACACACTGCAGGAAGTAATTTCAGTGTAAGTGAGGAGCCTGTTTAACAATGCAAAACTTATGGCAAGGTTGGATTTCAGCTTTAACAAAAACATTGGGTCAGTGATAGATAACTAATAGAGCCACAAGCTTTTTAAATTGTGATAACACTTTCCTTCTTTTGTTTTCTTCCCAGTTCAGAACATTTGTAGCTAACGACTGAGCATTGCACGGGGACGGAAGTGTGGGGGATGCTTTGAGAAACCGAATACTCAATATTGTTCAGGAAACTATCTTTCCTTTCTTCCTTTCTCCTATTTGTTGATAACAAAAGTAGACAAATAGATCTACTTTTTTACAAAAATAATCACATGACGCAAGAGGAGCAGCTCATACAAAGCAAACTATCATTCACTTCTTCATAGGTCAGCATGATACCCAATTACATTATATTAATATTATTATATTATTACAGGGATATAAGAACAATACACAGTATACATCTTACAAGGGTTGGTGGTTCAGATGGGGTTCTTTCAGTCGTATAGCCATTTCTTTTTCGCCTTCTTTCAGCTGGGTTTTTGATATCAACCTTAAAATATACAAAAAAAGTAAAATATATTATGTAATGCACTATTTAATTGAATGAAACAGTGCTGACAATGAAGACACATGATTGCAATGGATTACTGAATTACACAAATAAATAAATATAAAAATGTTTTGTCCTCTAGTAAGCAGCACCACAACTACTAAATGAACAATGCAGATGAATTTCACATATGAGGAACAATGGATACAGAGGGATTTGGGCCTGGTCATGACAGATGGAGGAATAATCATATACATATAATAGTACATTATGTTCATTCCACCTTGTCAGCCCAGTTCCTCACAAGACATGGGTGTGTGAAGGCTTGCGTTCCAAACTGTAGGCGGCTTGGCGATCCAGCTCATCTTTTGTCTGGCATCCTGTGGAACAGTGACAATAATAGACATGAACACTATTCCATGCTTTAAAAATCACTCTTTTCTGGAACACAGAGTGCTGGCCAGATAAGTGTATGTGCATGCACATATTGCATGTAGACTGGAAATACAGCTGAACACTTAAACAAGCCAACATAAAATAGAAGAATAATGGTGAAAGGCCAATGTCAAAACTAGGGGAGTGTCTATGTGTAGTCTTTAACATTTACAAAATACTCATTGTGTACACAGATAAAACAACATCTCAATTCAGTGCTGATCTGTGAACAGAAGTTCTTTTCTGCCAGTCAATTGTGT
>NC_092859.1:126182604-126195810 GCF_032062135.1 Pyxicephalus adspersus
ACCTCTGCTTTAGGAAAAGCTGGATGCTTTTTTAGAAACACAGAATGTACCTGGTTATTAAAATTTTAAAGGAATGACACCTGAGACTGTTGATCCAGGGAATATCTGATTATCTCTAAGGATTGGGAAGGAATTTTTTTCCCCTGTTGGAATAAATTGAACCATGTTTTAAAAGGGTTTTTTTTCTTCCTGGATCAATTGTGCATATATGTTTTCTAATGTTTATTTGTTTTTCTAGTGGTTAAACTCCATAGACTTATATTTTTTTTTCAACCTAACTATGTACCGGTAACTGTATACCTATGACAGCAGTAAAAAGCAGAATGATGTCTCATCAATGTGTTGCTGCTCCACTGAGCAGTTAGAATGAAGCATTCTTGTTCACGCCATGCTGCTCTTACATTGAAGGTCAAGGATTTGGCTGCGCTGTTCAGCAATAATGTATGGATCATATAACTTGCTAAACAGAATTACAAATCCTTTGACACACAAACCAGTTCTCATATATGCATTTGTGTGCTTAGATGTTCATCTGGAGTTTAGCTATAATGTGAATTGTCTATACCAATGCTGGAAGACCACGTCCTCATTTGAACAAATGAATATTTGGTTAGCAAATAGTCAGTGAATGGGGCTATTTATCCTATATCAACAAGCACCTTCAATGTGAAACATACAGACCAGTTATATATGGAATGGATATGGTAAGCCCACTGCATTTCTTGCTTGTCATCAGTAATCGCTTTAGAAATGCAAATTACAGAAGCAAGCTTTGTATATTTCATGATTGGTAGCCTATATGTCATCTACCATGACATGATTATAACATTAGTTAGTCACCTTTAGGAAGGCACGTAATGAAACCAACAGAAACAATGAATGAACCAGACAACCTGTGGTATAGGAAGATACCATGGGAAGCAGGGCAATCACTACGCTAGTTCTTACTCATTCTTCTTTATACTCCTAGGTTTAGATACCAGTAGGAAAACATTTCCCAAACCAAATTGCATTATAACCCTGTTCTCTCTGTAGGCTACCTGCCTGCATACTCAAGGTTTCAAACCATTGTCAGCATTTTATTCCTATCTATTACCCTACTGGGTAGATTTGCCTGATGATGAGTGTAATTAGAAACAGAAAAATCAGGCCATCTGGGGCTTTTGTTTCCCCTTTAAACTCATCCCTGTGTCCCCACCATCCCCATAATAAAGCCACTGGTGCCCCTTCATTATTTAATATCCAGAATTGCACAGGAAAGTATGTTTTAATAGCCATAGTTTGCCTGTTGTAGTGCCCAAAGTTCATTTATAACTATAGTTCTCGCACTTGTAATGTTAATGCCATTAAAAGTACCGGGATTGGATTTCATAGATTATTATGCAAATCCTGTATCAAGCAAAATATGGCTATTGTACCAATTTGCTACTTTGTTCATGGAAGAAGAAAGGGGGATCAGCAGCTCAGGCTGGCTGGCGAGTGTGTGGCACTGAAATGTTGACACACCACTACCTAGGGGGTGCCCTAAGACAGCGGCCCCCAACCTGTGGTCCGCGGCTCTGGCCGGTGCACCGCCCAGCAGGGTCAGAATAATTTTCCCTCTCTTTGGGGAGATTTTCTGTTGTTCCTATGTTACCATATGTCTGTGTTAATCCATTTCTGTCTCCTATTGATGACATTTATATTAAGGCTTTAGTATAGCTTTGTTGCACTCACAGGTCTTCTGCGGAAAAAAAAAAAGTCATATCATTTCACGTTTGCTGACCAACGTCTCAGTGAGTCACATCTCACTTTTATATTATGAAGTCCTTGATAAAGGTGAGCTGTGATTCATCGCCTGGGCTGAAATCCTGTCAGTACCACATTTATATATACAAACACACACACACACCTACCTTTTAACAGTAAACCATACCATGTAAAATTAAATTAACACATTTCTATTAACTGTAGAAAAATTCAGCGGATAAATAGGTTAAAATGCTACAAAATGAGAAGGAGCACTGTTGTCCAAAACAGCTCATTCATGATTTCATACTTGTAAATGTGCAGGGCACAGCCATGTGTTGTGCTTATGTGCAGGATGCTTTTAGGGTGCCATTAAGAATAAATGGTAACACACCAACACATTTCTTGTGTGTTGTCACATTTTGCATTAAAGCACATTTTCAAATACAATCCCAGCGCTTTTATCCAAACCACCAATAGTAATGGGCCCTTAAATTACTTTCTTTGGAAGAGTAGAGGAAAGAATGGAAAACCTGTCAGATTTATGTTTGGTCTGCAAGAAAAAAAAGCACCAAAAGTGGGACTTCTGGGAAATCCAGAAGTCCAAAAAATGTTAGACCAAAAAATTTAACCTTAAAAAAAAACCTAACATACAGGTTAAAGAGAGATTGGAAGAGATGCTACATGTACCAGCAGCAGCCCATAAAGAATGAATGGGCAAGGCAGTGGGCAGTGCAGTACCACCTGCTATTGCTCACTGTAAGATGTGCAAAGCACTAGTTATTTAGAAACCAGCACAGAGGGGCATGTGTCCAAGTACATGGCAACGAGCCAGCTCCCAGGAGCTACATGGGAACCCCTGGTCTAAATGCAAGTTTGAATTTATCCTTACCATTCCATGCTGTCTAACTACATCTGAAGAAGGACAGCGAAGAGCAAATAACTAGATAGTGTTTGGTTCTGCTTAAACTAAATTTGCCATTACTAGCATTGCCTCAGTATTGTTTAGTAGGCCAGTCCCTAAAAATTTCCTCAAACTTCAGATGGGTCCGCAAAATTTCGGTGAACCGATTTCGCGGACCCATCGGAAGTTTAAGGAAGTTACAGGATGATTCCCACAACTGCATTCATTGATGAGCACAGCCGCTTGAGCTATCATCAGGGTTTACCGCTTGAGCTATCATCAGGGTTTACCTTTCCTCAGCCAATCAGAGAGCACTAGAGGTGATGAATGGGGAGCCTTGTCCTCATTTAACCTCTAGTGCCTGGGGATTGCACACTGACAGGAGGATTCCCACGGCTGTGCTTATGAATGAATGCAGCAATGGGAATCATCACAGGATGATTCCAACGGCTGCATTTATTCATAAGCACAGCCGTGGGACTTCTGTGTTCTTGGATAGAGAATCTCTATTCAAGAACACATACTACAGTTCTGGTAGGGCTGCAAGAGCAATTAGGGGAGCGGATCTGTCAGCTCCGCTCCCCTGATTGCTCTTGCAGATCCCGAAAAATTCTAAATCAATGACCGAATTCACGGGGTTGTTCTCGCTTACATGTTTGGTAGGTGAGAAAGGCCTGATTCGCCACGAGATCGAATTTAAAAATTTTGCTTGCTCATCCCTATTGTTTAGTACACTGTGAAGTATCATGGGCTTTGGAGATGTGTCTGCACCTAAATTGGGAAGTTCTGGATTGTTGCTTACTTACACAGATTAGCTGGAATGGTGGCCTTATAAAGAGATATTGTTTAATTGACCATATCTATCAGCACATAAGGAATACCTTTTGTTGTAACACACATCGTAATACTTCATACATTATGCAGTGCACATCACCAATTTACATAGCTTAGATTTTTATGTTTATAGTATAGTTCTGCTGTACATTTAGGTTTACGTAGTACAGTAATGTAAAATAGTTAACTAGATGGAGAAGTATTACAGCATAATTCATAATAACATTAATACCAATATTAGGGATGAGAGGAAGATGCACTATAACTAATGGTGATAATCCTAATGGTAATAATCATAATCCATTAATTCTGTTGCAGAAACACACATGGAGTATAGTACTGAGTCATAGGGCATATGTACAAGTGACAAAGAACACAGTGTCAGTGTTACATAATACTCATAATTTCTACATACTATTTATAGACATAATACCAGGACTTTACTCTTAATTAAACTGGACAAAGTACAAGCCCATCTCTTCCAAAATAAGAGTAGTATTTTTTTAATCATCTCTGTTTGTGAATTACCTGTGATGCAATTGGCTTTAGCTTTACTAAACAGCACCGGTTTCCCCACCCCTCATTCATCAAGCAGAAGTCAATGAATGTTACTGGTCTCATTCATGTTTAGATTGAACTGTAAATGGTTTTATAGATATATTGATAGATGCTGAGAGAATTATGTTCATGCACGGGAATGCCCATATTACATTTTACATGTAACCACACACTATTTAAAGGTAGGTGGGAGAGTTTTTTATCATTGTCCCATTTACCTTCAGTAAGTTTGCAGTTGCATTAGAAATAATCATCAGCTTTTGGTTTTGTTATTTATGTAAAGTTTTTTGACTTGGAAAAAAAAGAGTATTCTAACTGTATTGTAGCAAGTGCTACCTGATCTTTTTTAACTTTGGAACTATCATGGAACTATCATGGCCAAAAAAGAGTTTAGTGTACCCCTTTTTATCAGGAGATTTCAATGTGAAAATCAGTGGGAGAGAGTTGCACTTTACAGCTATATTTTTACAGCTGACACACTCCTATTCTACGAAATCATGATCACTGACAGGCAAGTGCAAAGGTACTAGTTTTCGGATGACCTTTGTTTTATCATTTTAACATTTTTCTTGGCTGTATTATACATTATTCTTGCAGTTTCATAACACACAGCAATTTTACAGACTAATTGCTGTTAAATAGCTGCTAAAGAATTGTTAGAAAAAGTAAAGCTATATTTATGTTTAGTATATATCAGTATTTAGCCACCTTTTTACCCCTTGAAAAAATAAGGTTTAGGTCCGGGGGAACTTCTGTTAAAACCAACCTATTGGGGGTCAGTGGTAAAATAAAACATTTTACTTTGGTGGCCAGAGGATTGAATGTTCTATTTACATACATACACATTCACTTTTTAAATGGTTTTAATCAGGCAAATATTAGATCTTCTTTCAATAGTGCTTACAGTTAAGAAGACTAACTAAACAAAGGCCACAAAATAATGACATGGTGTATTCATTCTCATAATCTAACCCTTGCAATAATTGTGAATGTGGAGGGTCCATAAGATATGTATGTTCTGTCTCAAATTGGCCACTGCCATACCAAAATAAACCATCATATACAGATATATAGTAATGGCATCTGCTAGTATCCATCAATGACTATGTCCCTCATCTTTCTGATCTGCTAGTTTCCATCCCTTTCTAAGGTGTTGATAAATGGCTACAAGCATCTCTTGCATAAAACCAGTACTTGTTAAAGCAGACCTAAATTCAAAACTTTTACTTTAAATAAAAGGGTAGACAACCTTTTCAAATAAAATAAAAGTTTTTTTTTTAAGTGCAACACCCCTTTTTGGACTAACAAGACTGAAAAGGATTGTAAGCTCTTCGGGGCAGGGTCCTCTCCTCCTGTATCACTGTCTGTATTAGTCTGTCATTTGCAATCCCTATTTAATGTACAGCGCTGCGTAATATGTTGGCGCTATATAAATCCTGTTTATTAATAATAATAATATTAGCAGTGCAGAGCCTAAGGCAATGCCCAGAAGTAGCCTTGTCTTTTATGGTAGAAAAAGGAAAAAGACTGAAGAAGATGGCGCCCCATGCGGAGGAGCCCGACGCAGGACCCGATTAAAGAAATCCTGATGGATCGATGGATCTGCAGGATTAAAGGTAAGTGTGATTTTTAATTTTTATTTTAGTTCCTCTTTAAGTGCCAGCAAATTTAAGATATAACAAGGAAAACAAGAGCTTGTTGCCCCATAGGAAACTTCTATATAGGAGACCTCCATAAAATAACCTACAGTAATATTAAGTACTAAGGTATTTCACGTAATACATGACTAATTTGACAATTCCATACAGCTGTTTAAAGTTTTCAAATATATAATTGTTAAGCATTCCTAAATCCTGAGTGTTGAATGCAGAAATGATAAAGAATGACATATGTCTTATTTAAATCTAAAATCACTTAAATGCAATAGGTATTCCCAAATCATGAATATCTATCAATGATTGGATATTTAAAACTATGCTGACTTACTTCAGCTGCAATGCATTGCTTTTAGTTGAGTTAGCTGTAAACCAGGGGTTAAATGTCTTGCTAATAAATAAATAAAATCTCATGTATAATGAATATTGCATGTTTAAGCAGAAATGCTGGTAACAGACTTAAGTCTTGTATTACTCATAAGAAAATGATGACAATAATACATTTATAGATGATGACTTCATAGTCTATTTATTAAAGTGGTTAAATTACAGTAATTTTTCTATAATTACACAACTTGCCCTACCAGTTCTCTCTGATACATGTATTGTACAGTATCTAGAGTTTGATAGATGTGGAGGATTACATTTATTAGCCGTAAATGCAATCAATGATACATTTTGTGTAGTGTTTAGCATTTGCTGTTCAGTTTACTTTTTTTGTATAAAATATATTTTGATATGGTTTTTGTATGTGATGATAACATCATAGTTTTCATGATATATGTACAGGTATATATACAGTTCCCAGCCATTATTTCAATATTATTTATTAAATATGATCCCTTAGATGAACAATATTCTGTATATAAATTAAAGGAAAATGTTAACATTAGCACTTTATATTGGTAAAATAACTTTTGACACTTCTTTTACTTTGTGTCCCTTTACAGAATTCATATAGTGCACATGTAATGTGCATGCATAACAGCAAAAATAATATCTTTTTGCCTAAAAAAAAGCTGCAGAAACTAAGCCATTATGTACCATTACTTAGGTGCTTCATTTAATTATTTAGGACTGCCCACTGCCAAGAAAGCACAAAAGTTAAGATGTGTCAGTTGGGAGTAAGAATTTAAGGGGGAGAGAAGCATGCATAAAGTATTCACTGAAATAAGAAAATTGTGGTTTACATATATGTAATTCAAATGTGTGCCATGAGTTCCAATATATAGATCTGTTACCACAGTGCACAAGTAATAATCACCATATGTTACCTATTCAGAATTATGTGAGTTTTCATTACTTACTTGCATTTACTCCTTGTTAGTGTAGACCTATCAGGCTGTAGGGCCAAAACTATTTCCTGCCTGTGCTCAGGGTGGATAAAGGAGGTATCATCAGAATTACATAAAGAAGAAGAAAAAAAATAATATAAAATAATAAAAATAAGAAAATTACATTCCTGACAGTCCTAGACCCCAAGAGTAGCCCAAACAATGAGCCCATTACCAGCCCTGAAGTCAGGAGAAAGGTCAGCCTTAAGGCTTTGCAACCTGTCGCCAAACAAACAATTTTGCTATGGTGAGTGGAGAGCTAAACAACAGCACGTAACCTATACCAAAGAGGTAATTGTGCACTATTATAACAATGTAAGAGTGGATATTTTTTAAAAGTTTTTAAAGAAAGTTTAAAGAAACTTTGACTTGTTTTCTTTAAGGCTGGACTAAAGGAAACAGCTCAATGTTTGAAATATATTAAGGGATGGTGTCCCTTAACAAAGAATTCTGATTCTATGCAGACAGGTTTTATTTCCACACAGCACAACCCAACAGAAAAGCTCAATTCTTGACCTCCACTCAACAATGGCCAGCTTTACTGGTCAAAGCACATACCTACATACATATGTTCTGTCAGTCTAACTGACCCTGGTTCAAATGCTGCAATAAAATGAATTTCATAAGACTTATATAAAGGCAAATTAAGTTGCTTGCACAAGCTACATTTAAAGATCACATTGAAACTGAATAGGCAGCACCCTTTATTACAATTATTTTTCTCTGTATATTACTCCTTTAAATCACACTGACACTCATCCAGATCCCTGGCCAAGATCAGGGTGTATTCATTCCTTTTCTGTATTGCTGCATAATAGGGAACTTACTATGTTTGTACAATGATAAGATATGAAAAGGACATACCAGCCATTGGCAAACAAAAATGTATCTTCACTAGAAAACTGCACTGAAAAGATATATACAGTATTTTGTTAAACTTTACTATAGGAGATTAGGGTCATATAAAAACAAAAACACTGTGTTTTTTTTTTATTTTAATGTGTCCAGAGAACTATTGTTCTTTGTGGATTTTTTTCTCCTAGCTAACATATCAATTTAACCAAGGAAAGACTAATTTTTTATGGGAGAGTGGAAACTGGGTGTTTTTTCGCATGATGCAACACAGATTAGTATTCCTTAGATAACACCATCCTATGAGTGCTGTACATACAGCGCCAGTCTGCTCTATGAAGAGAGGAGGCAGGAGAACAAGCGAGCGGGACCCTGGTACGCTCTCTCTCTATCACTTGCACTATGATCGTTCCTAGTCCATCATCCGTGGATCCACCAGGACGGTCGTTCGGACGGCAAGCATTGTACACATGCAAGATTCTCGTCCGTAATCAGCCCTGAGCCGATTATCGAAAGAGAACCATTGCACGTGTGTACGTAGCCTAAGGGGCATTTGTTTGAAGGTGCCTAGTCCTAGTCCTAGTCTTGACACATGTACATCAATTGATGTCTACTTGCACCATCTAGCATGTTAGATACATTTTGATGCTTCTATATATTGTGACACGTACAGAGTGTATTCTAGTGGCCTTTATGTGTAATTATCAAGGGCTCCATATTAAATGCACCCTTCTCAGAGCTTTCTAAATCTGCAAAAATGCATTTATTGCTTACCTGTCCCACTACCCACACTGTTAAACTCCAACAGATTAAAAAAAATCTTTCCCAATGATATTTGGCATCTTTTCCAAATGTTCTGGATATCTGGTCTCGTATCAGGGACTGTTTTGGTCACAATGTGACCCTGGGAAAAAGGAAGTGCAGGCTCTAAATGCACAGCATTCCAGCTCCCTGTATTCTTGCCATTCTACCAAATAGGGCTTTGGAGATAGTTGGGACCTTGGGCAATTGTCCAGCTTACCTTACCTTGAAACCAGCCCTGTTCCCTAATGTGCACTGTGGTTCCTTTAGGCATCTGCCATGTCACTAAAATGTCTTGTTGTATCATAAGGGCTGGGAAAGAGCCGGGAAAGAAACCACACAGCAGGGAATGCCAGAATTCAGCTTTCCTATTTCCTTCACATTTTGAGGTCACTATCATAACAGCCATTAATGAAGAGGAAGATATCTGTATCTGCATAGGTTTCCTATTTCAATGAATGACATAATTGAATAAACACAACAGATGATGAAAAGGAGTCTGTCTGTAAAGAGTCTTATTCTAACAAGAAGGAAATGTACTGTTACGCTCTATCCTTTTCATGTCCGTGTGTCAGGGGTTACAGTTCTTACATTCTAGTCTTTTAGCTTACCTCATTTTATCTACACAAATGCCTTCCTCGCCAAAAACCACTATATCTCTCAATACAACCAATACTGAGGAGTTTGCTCACAAAAACGTGCAGTTGAAATATTGTCCATTGCCCACTAAACAGTAATTTTTGAGGTCTATTTATAAAGTAGTGAATCTGACATTGACCGAAACATTCCGTGGTGGAGAATCAATTGCTGCCATTGAAACACATGGACCTAGAAAGATTATCCTCCAGGGAATTTTAGTGACTGTCATAAAATTTCTGATTTAAAAACACAGTCTTTTGAGTATTGGCTTTTGCCGTACTAGTTCCCTTTTACCAAGTTCCCAAGGTCCATGCCAACTACAGTATACCTTAAGAAGAGTAGTATGGTATTGCATGTCTAGTGTAAGTGGATTGTAAATAGTTACAGCGGGTAGAGGGAAATTATATCCTTTTCATCTCCTTCATTTATCAAATCCATCTCCAAACTCTATAGCATATGAAGCATCACAGAAATAGCCGCTTTTGGTAATGCAAGAAGCATGAACACCTGTAAGGTATCTAATGTCATGACAATGTAATTCAAGGATTCATGAATAATAACTTGGGAATGGAGTTGACATGCTTTTTGTGTATATACAACCTGCAACTACAGCCTCATTTACTTCTGAAGGCATCTATTAGTTGTATGATCATGTACAATTCACAGAAAGACAGTTAAAGTGGAGTTTTAGGTGATTTTACAGCTATATGAACACATTCCTGACATAACACAACAGCAACAATATAACCTGTCACAATTAGCATTAAGAAGTACAGTTGTCCTTCAGCAATGTAAAGCAGTTAAAGTACAATTCAAGGTTCACACTTTGAAATAAAAAGTTACCTCCTCTGATTAAACCACCTGGTTCTCCCCACTACTTGGTGCACATGACAGTGAGGCAACACAATTGGAAGGCATTTGTCACCCTATACCAAGAAACCTCTTTAAAGGAATATGGAATCTGAAGTCAAGTTAACATAGCTGCACCTCTAAAACAATTGAACATTACATATTAGGGTAATTCTTGTATGGGATTTTAGTGACTGGGCTAAGGTCCAACTAAATCAAGACAATCTGATTAAGGAATCAGGGTGATAAGTAAACTCAAACAGTTTAAAGAAGCAAAGTGGTGGATATAATAGAATTTTTAGCCAGATGTGATTATATACTGCATTACAGCTATCCTCTCCTTTCTCAACTTAGCTAGAAGACAAGTCAATCAGATGAGACCAGGTGACTCCCAAAGTAGGAAAAGCCATACATGACAATCATTACATTCCCCAGTATCCATGCATTACAATGGAAAACTTGAGTCTACAGGAGGAGAATGTGTTTGGACTGACTCAACCAGGGTTCTGTGGAACTCTAGGGTTCCTCCAGAGGTTGCCAGGGGTTCCTTGAGCAATGAAAAAATTTGTGGCTCTTTTGTCAGTTTACCAGACGACGATGATCCTTTTGGCTATCTGTATGGTGACATTCTTCTCACTGGTCAGCAATGTAAGAGGCATTCTTCCCGGTGACAACCAAGCTAATGTACTGTAATTATAGCAGGGGTTCCCTGAAGACATAAAAGTTTTTTTTTTTTAAGTTCTATTTATTGTACAGTGCTGCATAATAAAGTTTGTGCTATACAAGTCCTGTTTATTGTTAATAGGGTTGAAAAAGGCTGATGTAAGTGATAAACAATTGTAGGACAGCAATCTGTAAAAAGTAAACTAAAAAGGTACACAAGGTCTTGGTTGTGTGGAGAGGATTACAAGCACAGGTATGTTTTTTAAACCAGCTAGGGTTTTTGAATTTGAAAAGTTAGGTTCCAATAGCAATACACATAAATTACATTAATCAACATGACTGCATTAGGCATTTGCCTTGTTTGATTTTGGGTTAAGATTGGCTTAACGGTCTTGTCTTGGAATGATCCCTGTCAAGGACATTATATCAGTTTGGTCTCGCCCCATTTGGGGCAATCGGTGTACATGTGTGAGTATACAGATGTTCTCCAGAATATACCTGTATTTAATACATTCTATCTATAGTAAACCACATAAAAACAGACTGATAAAAATACTGGTTATACAGGAGACCTTTATGAACAGTAGCCATCAATAGGTTCTAGGATCACCTGTTCTTGTTTGTATATAGTTACCCTGTTTCCCTGAAAATAAGCCTTAGCATGATTTTGCCATTTTTTAGAGGATGTTCTAAATATTAGCCCTAACCCCCAAAACTACAATATATATAAATACATGGACAATTTATGGAAAGCTCATTTAAGGAAAGCACTTTTGCTAGACATGAGAAATCGGGGCCAATGGTTCTAAAGGAAATGGAGTCACAAGAAATTCAAGATGGAATTCAGGGTGTGTAGAGTTATGATGATGTTCCAGAAGATGATAACATGACTGTATTTGATTAAATGTTGATTTTTTTGTGCAAGAAAAAATGTAAATTGTTGTTCATGGAAAAAAAAAACATCCCCTGAAAATAAGCCCTAGTACATTCTTTGGAACAAAAATTAATATAATACACTGTCTTATTTTCGGGGAAACAGGGTACCAGATGCCTGTTCAGCTTTCTGATTTCCATACTGTAGCTTAATCTACGGGAATATTTTAATGCCATGCAAATTAAAACTTTGGCACTGAATCCAGCTAAGATCACAATCACTAAAATGAAGTAGTATTCATTGCACATTCATATTCCATGATACAACATAGGCTTCGTAATCATACCTAACATCAGAGAAGACTGTAGGTGATATTGAAAAACATTCTATCTTTTAGGATTCAAGGGGATAAGTAAATATCCTATTATCATTTTCCAAATAAAAAAAAAAGAATTTGTCTTGGTCATTAAAGAGTTACATAAGCTTGCAGAAGAGCTCAGTGTCAGCTGTGTTTAGCAAAAGATTTTTTCTGCAAGTTATGTGAACCACCCCCCCATCAAGCCTCTGTCTTGCACAAGGACGAGCAGGGAAGTCCTGTTCATATCTAGGAGTCGTCTATATATCGGATGTCCTTAACTCAGGGACTACCTGTACTCGTTGTTTAACATTTAAAGGTTCAAGTGATTGTGTCAAAGTTTCCACACATTTAACAACAAAGCATGCATCAAATTAGAGATAAAAATACAAAACCTCTTGCGCACACCCACCAAAAATGGGTCACATCCCACACATGATTCCCTTAAAGAACAAACTGAATTAACAGAACAAAGATAAGTAATATTATCACAGAATACAAATCTATACAAAAGGCTTCTATCCTGCACGTCACCTAACATTCCTACCACTGAGGCTCATAACTTCTCACCTACATAACAATGAGCTGGTTGAAAATTGTCAGTAAATTGTTTACTTATTTATAGGGAGTTTTACATGCCAGAAAGTTCTCATTAGAGGAAAATATGGCTATAGCGTATATGGCTATAACTATATGCTCCAAAATGTTTGAAGCCATAAACAAGAGTCACACAGATTCACATAATAATGCATAGTGTTTTCATTGAGGTCCTTTACCATTCAGTGGTACCCCAATACCCAAGATGTTGGTCTGGCTGAATGAAGATAGTCAAACTCTTTCTTTTGCCGCCTCCAAAAAAAAATGTGAATTAAATTAACATTCTAGCAATAATACATGAACCACAAGGCAACACATCCCATTTTTTAACCATATGTTGTGGTGTGCTATGGGACCGTTCGGCTTGTGGATCATGTATTATTGCTGGAATTTTAATGTAATTTTCAATTTTTGTTTGGAAAATGCAAATGAACGAGTTTGACTATCTTTATTTAGCCAGACCAACATCTTTTTCACAAAATCTTACAGTTGAAGTCCTCGAGAAGCCTGTAGACATGCAATGCAATGACACTCGCACATAAATATAAGTTTATATATTGGCC
>NC_092859.1:126196500-126201250 GCF_032062135.1 Pyxicephalus adspersus
TAGACTATACATCCGTTAAAGTTCTGGTTTAAAAAAAGTAGAGTAGCAGCTTTCTGGTGTATATCACACTATTGCTTTGAGAGGGAAACACCCAACCATGTGACTAATATTTTTCACCATTTTCAGTTCATTCTTTTGCTTTCCAGTTTAGGATCTGTAAAGGTTTTGGCTCACTTCCAAGAATAATAATGCTCTTCTGTTTTCCATGGCCGGAATTATCAGCTGCAGGTCTGAGGAAGTGACAAGCACTGGATTAATATCACTAGCATGATTTTGCTTTCAAACAGCTTCATGACCCTGAGCATATCTATGTTCCCACAATGGAAACATCCAGATCTGATAAAGAGTGTGCAAATGCTTCTTGTTTCTTCTCATCAGTCAAATATCAAGACGTAAACATGCTGATAGCATTATAATATATTGAAAACGTTTATTTCTATGAAAATCAATGTAATAAATAAGATAAATAAGGAAAGGTGAGGAGTATTTTTTGCTCATTAATGATGCAGATAACTGAACCCCTATTATGCCATCCTTACAGTGTATGATTGAAAAACTGAGCCATAATAAATAATTGCATACACATTGTTATTACTATAATATCTATCTGACTGTAAGCTAGATATGAACTAGATTCTGCCAATTCTGAAATGAACATGGACATCAGGGAAGTTTTGCTTTAATGTTACTTGCAGTATTATTAAAAGAGAATTGTTAACTGGGTGTGTGATAACATTAAATCATTGTATTGCCAGCTCTACAGATAGAATATGAAATGGTATTGCAACCTCAACTCCTTTTTACCTTGTCTTTGACAAGTTTCTGCTCTAACGTAATGTATGTGTGTCCGTACATATAAATACTTTGCTTGAATCAATATGTTATAGAAACAAATATAATACACACACAATAAAAACTGAATTCTTCCTACAGACTAAACACCTCTGAGTTATCCAAAAGATGCAGTGACACTTAAATAGATCGTCCACCACTTTCACTATGAATATTCTGTCCAGGGAAATCATGTTTAGCTGACACAGGAGCAAGTGTATGAAGACAAGTGGTTAAATGAGGCTGGAGGAGGTCAGCAGTAAATATAGTAATGTTGTTCTAGAATGATCCAAATCCTAATAGTAAAATTACAATCACAATGGACGTACAGATCCATGGTGACCCATCTGCAAAATTCTGATGGTATGGCCAGAATTCGGCATTAACAAGATGAAAGTCTGGACCCATCCTGCTTTGTATTAACAGTTCAGGCTGGTGGTAATGGAGTAATGGTGTATAGGAGATTTTCTTGGCACACCTTGTCCATCCATTTGTGACCAAAGTGTACCCACAGTAAATCTGCTGATTACTTCCAGTAGCATAACATGCCATACCACAAAGTTCAAATCAAACTGTTTTTTTGAAAGGAACAAAAAGTTCACTGTATTCAAACACCCTCCAGAGTCACCAGATCTCATTTATATAGTGCACCTTTGGAAGGTGGAACAAGAGATTCATATTATGAATGTGCAGCCGACATACCTGCAGCCACTGCATGATACTATAATGTCACTATGGAAAAAATTGCACCATGGTTAGTCTATGCAACTCGGAAGGCAAAAAGTGGTCAACCCATTGCTAGCAAGGTGGACCTAAAAAAGTGGCTGTTGAGTGTTAATTCTTTGTTTGTAGTCTACATAATATGTTCAGGTATCCCTGGTAATTAATTGAATGTTTATCTGTTTTCTTTGTAGTAATTCATCAAATGCAATAAATGCCAACAATAACACACAATGCAGAAAGGACAGACAAATATTTCACAGGAAGAAAACCATGTAGACAAAGCAAACACCACAGTGCCAAACATAAAACAAAGGCTCATCTGTATGTAGTGTGTTTTACATAATAATACCATTACACAATACCAAGTCTGACAATTCACATGGCATGTGCTGTTTTTTCCCAGTTCACCTTCTATTAATAAAACATAAACATATTCAGTGTGAGATGGAATAGGAAAGGCTTACACCTTTGTCAGAATTTTATTGTAGTCTTTCACTATTAGCAGATCCAGCCTCCCACCCATGCCTCAGATACAGTGGTCACAGCTATGCAAAGTAAGCATTGTAAATTAGAAAAGTTTCCTTAAAAGGGGGCACAACACAACTGCAATATATCTTAAGGGTGAATTTCAAAAAACCTATCCTACAACCAATATCTACAAAAATTATGAATAAGACCTTATAACCAATATGCCTGAAAGACCTCAGCAGTAATATTATAATACACACACAATATTCTTATAGACACAATAGGTAAAACAGGATCTTCCTGTGTAATAATTCCTCAAATAAAGCTGTGCCCCAGGCAAACAGCTAAATACAGTTTTAAAAATGTTTACCTGCCAAAGGATTTGTAGTTTTTGCGAAATGTAATGTAGCAGTGTGATGACGTAGGAAGCTCAATTGCTAAACTAGTAGGCTGAATTGCTAATTTAGGAAGTACCTGTGTCACCGGTCAGATTGTCAGGTTTTGTGTGTAAAAACTGACTGTATAGAATTTAAAATCCTTTGACAGTGAATCAGTAAGCATATTTAGCCGTGTACCAAGAGTTCCAATTTGATGATGCATTCATTGCTCTTACAAACATTTTAAATATTTATGTACAGACTGCCGATTGTACGCGGATTTAGAGCTATATATTATAGGTGGGTTTTTCACAGTGATCCTTATTTTTGTTTCATTTTTTAAAGTGATTTTTTCACTAGTTATCTTCTTTGGAATCACCTATGATAATTTTTTAGCAACTTTTAACATAGTCACTAGCTACCTCGCTCTTAAAACAAAACTTTTTTTTTTTTAATGTAATAGTTAAAATAAAACAAACCTAAAAAACAAAAAATTAGCAGGAAGCTGAGCTAATTGACAAAACGGTCAAGCAAAGTCTCCTTTGTCAAAGAAATCTCCTGATTTCTCCTGATGATGCATCAGGGGCCACCCATTAGCCTAAAAGGGTTGCAGTCTCAGAAGTCTGCCATGGAGCCAGCGATAAAGAGTTTTCCTCCTATACTGCAATGATAGGTCCTGGACCTATCATCTCTGCAGGGCAGCCCTTTATAGGTAAGTCTGTACCATAATTGTCAAGTTTGCTGTGTATAATTGCTGATTATGGCATAAGCTAACCATCCACTAACAAGTATAGTTCCTTTTTAATTTATTTCCTTGAGCTTAAAGCGTACCTAAACTTCGAAATTTCACATTACATAAAAGGGTCGACAACCCTTTTATTTAAAATAAAAACTCTGTTTTTTTTTGTTTTTTAAGTGCAGCACTACCCCCTAATTCTTGATCACCTAGGCGATTGAGAATGAATGGGAGCCTCCCAGATACCTACGTCAGGCATCCCGGGGCGCTCTTGGGTGCTCCTTCTGTGCATGCCCGAGCATCTCAGGCAAGCGTAGAAGGAGCCTTTTCGCTCAAAGAAAAAAAATTTGCCGATCTCACGCATGCACAGTGAGATCAGCAAGTTACCCGATCTCGCACTTGGGTTAGGAGACGCAAGGTGAAGAATAAGGAAGAAGAGGAGAAGATGGAGCGCCTGGAGTGACAGCTCCGGGAAGACGCAGGACCCGATGCAGGACACCCCCGGATGGATCGGACTGCCCAATGGGCAGTAATTTTTTTTTTCACAGTTTTTAGTTTAGTTCCTATTTAGAGGTCATTTCAGACTCTCAGTGAACCACAGTCTCCTGCTGCAGGCTCAACCGTGGTCCATGCCTCCCTCATTTAAATGAACAGGAACAGTTGGGAACCATTTTCTTTGCAGAAAGCTGCACAGAGCTATAGCAGATCATAGCAAGGTTCCCAAAAGCAACAAGACTTTTTTTAGCTAAGTGGTTGCTTTTGGAAGAAATGCACTGAAGCCCCAACTGTGTGCAAACATGTTGCCTTCAGTGCAGTTTGCCGCTCCTGGGCATAGAGTAGCAGTTTGCTATGCACCCGGAAGAGATGAACCACATGGTAAAGCCACTAACAAGCACATACCTTAGAGGGAAAGGAAATACTTACAGTGCTTCAAACACTGCACTGGCTTAAAACACTGCAAAGTTAATTCACATGAGACAGATTAATTTTAATGAACAAACTCATTTAGCTTTTTTCGCTGCTGGACTAACAATATCATACAAGACATCAAACCTTTACCTTTACCAGAAGTTTATTAATTCAATAAAATTGCTGCCGCCATAACTGAGAGAAGTGTTTTTGGCTTGTAAATGTCTTATATGCTGACGGTGTAACATGTAGAGAAGATGTGTAATTACAGCAGAGTTAAATGCAGGCTTTGTCTTTACATTAAGCTTCACCTTGCAGTTTGGCTACTTTAACTATCATTTAAAAGTGCTCACATGTGAGAATTTCATTGTGAAACTTTAGCTTACAGTGCATACATTCTGATGACACTTGGTACATGGAAATCTAGCCACACAGCAGCTTGAGATTCTACAAGAAATTGCTCATAATGTTTGAAAGCACCTTAGCAGAGCGCATCATTAATTTTCTGCTCAGCAAGCTGATTGGTAGCCCTTACAAAGTAACATATTATCCTTGTCGTGTAAAAGTGAATACACAGCCACTTTTAACAAGCTATATCATCTGGTCAGTAAATCTGTGACAACGCCAGAAAACACAAACTTAAAACTTTGTAATAAATTAGCGCTAAACATATTTTAATTGTCCACCTTACAAACATATACACATA
>NC_092859.1:126201546-126231507 GCF_032062135.1 Pyxicephalus adspersus
AATAGATTGGTCCATGTTTCCTCTAAACTGCATCCAGACTATTTGTCACCATTCTTTAAAAAATAGGTTTTTCAGAGTTGAATTTGTTTATAAAAGTGTCACAGCTAAAGAAATGTTGCTAATTGACATGGACCACAAATCTATGTTGGAATTAGGATGCTAACAAGCTAAGTTCTAATTTAAATTCTAATTTAAATAAACATCTCTAATGCCTTAAAATAGATGTGTTTTCCTGCCTATATTTTAATTTTGAATTAGAGAAAAGCTCCACACACATGGTATCCAGGAGAGGATGTCTGTGTTTTTACAAGTAGTGTTTTTTGGAATAAGTAACCAAAATAAAGTTTCAAGTTTTTAAGTTTATTTACACTAAAATAGGTATGCTGATTCTGAAAGTGCAGTTAGTTTTCTTCTATCACATCAGGTTTTTTCTCATGTCCAGCTCGTCGTAAGTGCCTAAACAACCCTGATTCATTTTGTTATATCTGTGGCAGTTTCACCATTCCAAGTCAAATGGTGAACATCAGCACATTTGTAGAGCAAGCCTATTTGGCATATTTCAATGGTAAACTTGGTGATCAAGATAAGTCTTGGGCCTCTCATAAAGTGTGCAAACAGTGTGTCAAGGGTGTACGGATGTGGACAAAGGGAACACGTGATAACATGCCATTTGGTATACCTATGGTTTGGTAGATATAGAGTAACAATACATCCTTTGTATGAACAAAAGAAATTTTAATAAACAGTACATTCAAGTTATAATTTCATTATTTTTTCATTGTATGTAAAATTTGTATGATTTTTGTATGTTTTTACGATACAGGGTAGCCTGTATCGTAAAAACTAGATGCAATAACAACAAACTGGGGTCCTTTCTGGACTCACCACCCAAAAATTAGTAAAAAACAAGTGTAAGATCTAACAAAAAATGCATTCCCCAGTAATCTAATGATTCCACTGGACACAACAGCGGTTATGGTCATGTGCGTGAGCTTATCTGATTTATTCTGAGGTTTGGCATAAAGAATATTGTTATGGTAATCTCTTAAAATGTATCAATAAAGCATTGTAAAATAATAATAATATTAATAATATATTAATAACTGATGCAATACTGGTCCACCATTTTTATAGACACCACAACCATTTTTATAGACACCACACCACATGTTGTTTTAATGTGGAATGGTCCATCTTGCTGTGTTTTGTTCACGTGTTATTTTTTATTCTAAACTTTCATAAATATTATGTCTGTAAACACCAGTGGGTGTCAATAAATGATACTTAAGTACTTTATAAAAATAGTTTCAAGGTTAGACAAAACAGTTCCTGATGAATTAGCCAACAGATAGCCCAAATAAAAACAGAACATGAAAAGGAATAAATACAGGAAATAAAACCATTGTGTAGCCAAGCTATAAAGGTGTCATGGGGTGGAATTCTAACAGCGCAGTTATTTCAGTGACAGCTGGGCTAGGAACTTATAATGGCCGTTTATCAGAAATAGTTTAGTTCACCAAGCTGCAATAAGAGCTGTCAAAATAATTTTTTAGCATCAAACAGGAATAGAAAATATTAATTGGAAGAAAATAAAGCATGCATTTTTGAAAGAATTGAATCTGGTGCAATCCAAAATTGACTTCAATTCAGCAGACCTGTAGTTTAGGTTCTATAAAAAGTCTCACTACTGATAAATTAGGATTTGATTGATTGCTAGAAGAGTTCGGTACCTACTGGTAGGGAAAGATTTAGGTGTTGCAGTTTTTAGGACTATAGTAACCCATTTTTTCCCAACCAGGAAACAGCCGTTTGTGTGTTCTCCCTTTTAGCATTCAGTTGTTGGCCCATAATGCCATCTAAAACAGAATACTTAATGTTACGTCTGCTATCTAAATGGGCCATAATTTGTGTAGGACTTTTTGTGAAAAAGTTACAGCCAATGGTTTAGCATTCTCTATTAAACAGCAAAGATTTCTAGATATTAGAACATAATTCTGCAGCATGTATTCCAACACGTTATAATGAAGCAAAAACTAATTTCAGAACACCTTATTGATTATCCACTTACATGTATTTGATTTTCATTCTTTATATCTTTTTGTTCTGATCGTGTATTCCCATCTGCAGGTAAAGTGAGTCTTAGCCGACAAATATTTCCCTGAAGGAATAATAAAATGACAATGTTAGTGGATCAAGCTATGGAAGTAAATTGTAAAGCAGTTTACTGTTAAATATTATTAGCTTACAATTTATTAGCCAGTTAGCAAATCATAAGAGTGGAATATGTTTGTCATGGACAAAGTATATCCAAGGCCAAAATCTATTTTTAGTTTTAGATACAATTTGGAAAATGTGTTTTCTTATTTTCCCTTTAACTTTAAGTCCAGAAGACACAACAGGAAGCGAGAGGAAAACTTCCTATTTTCTTGGTTAGTATTTGAATAATAAAACTATATTTTGGAAACTTATCAAGCACACTTTCTAAAATGAATCAATCAATATGTTCATTGTTCAGACACACACAACATTATTTCCAGGAATATAGAATATCTATTGGCTAAACTGGAAGGCATGCACTTGGGCCTAGAAATTCTCCCCTTTCAGACGTACGTTCCCACCAAAATTAACATTTCAATAAATTGTCCCAACAGACTTCTGTTGATTTTACAGTTTAGGCTCACTTGTAGAGGAATGTTCCCATTCCTCTAGTTGCTTTTTCTTTTTTTTTTTTATAAAAATAATAATGCACAACGTACACTTAATAATGGCTGTGGTAGGCGTGCAGACCTGGCAATCCAATAAAGTACTTTCACCAGTGATACCAGACGTTCTAACATATCACCTTTCATAACATTCAATACATAGATGAACATTAGTTAAACAGTAATCAGGGCAAGTCTTGTTGATAGCATTGAAGACATATTAGTCATTATCATACCCTCTCCTCAAGGACTGAAAACATAGCTACAGATAGGTAAAAACTGACAGGTGTTTAGACTACAATTTTGTGTGCTCTTAATAGCCCAGGGCCATTGTACCCTCATCCTGTACCTGGTCTACATCTTCCTATACACCAACATTCCACTTGGCCCATTTACACCCTACTTGGTTTCCCTACAAATATTGTAATTATTTAACCAAACAGACTGAACCCTGAACTTCAAACTGTTTCCTGGCCAACAGCAATTTTTTGAGCAATTATTTCTAACAATTTTTGTAAAAAACCCTGAGGCTGCCCCTGTTCACACATTATAGGGCTGTTGAATCACCTTTCATAACATTCAGAAAAAAGAAATCTTTTAACATAAATTATGAAAGAGACGAACATGCTCCTGCCGCACCCCCAATGCTGTGTTTAATAGAGAGAATAATAAAAGAATTAAGCACCCACTGTGCATTTTTTCCACCAAGTACCATTCTTTTACACATGCTTTCTCTGGGATGTGAGTGCAACACTTTTTAGGTTTAAAAATATGTTAGATTTTGGCGCTTTTTTTTCATGCCCCAATATTGTCTGCTATGATATCGTAATAACTGCTGCTTGCTCTAGCATTTCGGTTTATTACGTGCAAAGCAATCAAAGTCAATTGGATTTTTGCTAATTTTAATTAAAGACAGGGACAGACAAGATCCCTTCTGCAATATAATAAGCGAATCTGCCTGTTCTTTTAGGTAGACTCACCTCTCCTCGCTCCATTGTTGGCACCAGTATCTTCACCCGGTCCTTTTCTGGGTACAGGATCTTCAGCCACCTTGATTGGCTAGGCAGTGCCTACAAATAAACCCCCACAAATGCACACAGAGTTTTCATTCATTCCCAGCAGCCAGGTATGTCAGGATCATACACTGACCTATGCATACAATACAGTGTACATTATACAAAAGATTGCAGACAGGCTGGTAGGGTTTGACTTTTTTTTCTTATTGCATATGAGACAAAGCGTGTCTCTTTTGCAATAAACAACCTGCCTGGTTTTTCCACTATAAAAAAAATCATTCGATCCCTAATATTATAGAATGAGTTTACTTATTACCAAAAAACAATATTTCAATATCTTTGCATGGAGGTTTATCACAACAGGATACCTTTTTAGAAGCAAAGAGATCAGAGCATTTTTAAAAGTGTAACACCGGCCATATTTGCGGCACTAGACAACAATGCATATAGGGTTTTCAGCCTAAAAGTAGTTTAGTTGAGCTAGTCTTAAAATTCATACAGATTGGGAACAATACACAGCTAAGCAAGTGACACTGTGACTTTCTGTTTCAGCTTAACGTGTATTCAAACCCAAAAATAACAAAAAAATAATAATATATTAAAGCTTAGCAATCTTTAGATGTGATGACTGCATTCGTCTTCTATTTTAGGAAAGTACAGAAAATACCTGTTGATCAGGAATGCCAGACATGACGTGTCGTTGTCACTTCCTGTAAAGAAAAACAATGTTCTCTTTCCTTTGTTATCTGTTAATGTAATCAGCAACCATGTCACTGAAATGGACAAAGGTGGATATTTGTGAAGTCCAGCCTGTGCGATAACCATAGAGGGACAGGAAGGGTGTTATTTGTGGGATTACCAGGTAAAAAAAGAAAAGGTAAATGAATGCAACCATAACATATAAAGACTGGTAAGCAGCAATATTATATTTTAGATTTGAATATGAGTTAACACCTTCCAATGTCACTTTCTTAGGACAATTAATTAGATGTAATGAGGACTTCTGTCTAATAAGCAGATAGAAGGTTATAGTAAATCTGAACCAAGTAACAGGTGTGTTACTACCTGTCTGGGCTGTGTTTCAGATTAGTAAAACCATAAAACTGTCTGCACAGAACTGTATGTCCTTTACTAGGTAAAACCATTCACATACATTTATTTCAGTGGATTATTCAACCTTTAGCTTGAAGTGCCACTTTAACAAGCGTGATGAGAGATTTTTTATTTTACAGACCTTAATAATAAAACGAATGTTATAACAACATTTTGTGTTATATTTAATATTTATTTACTAAAGAATATTTTATGTGGTATTAGGCCATAAATTGTAACTCCTTGTATCTTCGTCTGACAACTTAAAAAGTTATTTACTGATATAAATACATGATGTATGCAAGCAAGCTTTAAATAAAGTATGCCAAACACTGCATGTATTTTCATATATCCAAAAAATGATAAAAATAACAAATATTACACAAAAGTGTCATTGTTTAGCTTTTTAATTTTATTATTTCATTAAATGGAGCTCAGAGATCCTTAGAAATGTCATAATTCAGGTCAGCTTCTTTATCACAGGGGTTATATAGAATTGTGTCTACAGCAGCAAAGTAAGGCAGGCTGTATTTGAGTTAATTCACTAAAGGAGCAGGGGCTGTTTACCTGGCAAAAAGAGGTGAATGCGCATTCATTTTGAATACCCAATTTTTACTTGAACTAAAAGTGATCACAACTTCACCTGATTCCCCAACATTAATTTTGCACGCTAAACAGTTTATATTCCTTAAGTACAGCTACGTACCCATGTCGCAGGTGAAAATGTGACAAGTGTACAGCTGTACCCTGACATTGTTCAATATAATGATGAATGACCGATCAGAAACAACCTCTGTGCTCTCCTGCAGATAACAGCTAAGTGCTGCTTGCTCGTCCTTCCTCTTCCCCTCTCCATTAAACATAATGATGTGTGTACAGTGCTCAATCGTTCATCTGTCACTGCAAGTGATCACAAAAGATTGTTTCCAGCATGTGACATCTGTATGAGACTTAAGTAAGCAGAACCACACAGTTACGGTTTGTTTTTGCCTTTATGCATGGCAGGCTAAGAGTTGTCATTCATGATACACAATACTTTTGTAGCCAAATCAATTTGTAAACTGTTCTCTCCAGTAAAAGCTCAAGATGTAGCAATATGAATTCTCCTTCTAACGCAGGGGTGTCAAACTCAAATACAGAAGGCCCAAAATAAAAACTTAGACAAAGTAGTGGGCAAACCTTGGAACTTATTGAAAACAATTGAGGACATTTTTCCTTCTCATTAGATATAAACCCTTTTCTTATGGAAACAAAGAGGTTTTGCTTCACATTCAATTTGGAACAAGCTTATAATACAGAAAGAGGGATAAAAAATTTTTTTAATTTTATTTAGAAACAATCTATGCCTCTTTCTCTCTTTGTAGACTTCTGAGTTAAATTTCAATGGTAACCTTTTTGCACAGGCTAACAATAATAATAACAATATTCTTCTATGAAAATTCAACCATTCGAGTCCATGGCTTGGAGTAGCAAAGGAAAATGGCTGGAAATGCCAGACGCGGCCAATACGGAGCCAAATCTTATGAGTGGCCTCATATGAATGGCCTGAAACTCCCTCTTCATTGAAATAGCACCGCTACTAAAATTTACGGCATTATTTGCGTCTATAAAACAGTCCAATGCGGGGCCACACATAGGCAGAGAGGCCGCTGGTCCATAGAAGTGAGTGATGCTGGGAATTGTAATGGCGGGCCAGCTGCAGTATTTAGGATTCCTTTGGGGGCCAAAAAAAAGATGTTGGCGGCCAGATTTGGCCCCCGAGCCATAGTTTGACACCCCCTGTTCTAAATAATCTTTTTGTTTGTAGTCCTATTTACCAACACAATTCCTGACAAAGGATACAGCACATGTAAAAAATGAGACGTCAGATCACAACACTAGTTAAACAGAATTACAAAGCTTTTGGCAGGTAACCTTGTTTACATTCATGTATGTGTATTTAGCTGTTTGCCTGTCCAGCTCTTCCTATCAGTAGCATATAATAATGTGAAGGGTCCTCTGCAGTAATAACACAATCTATGCAGAAATAATAATCACACTGCAAAAATTGAGTTGTTGTCGTCCGTTCATTTTCAGGATTGTTTGACAAAAGCTACAACCATAGCAAATGTCAATATGGGTAAAAATGATTAGCCTCTCAAAGCAGCTTGATTTCTAAGAATATAATCCTCAGGTAAATGTCAATGTAAATGAAGCTGCTGAAAACAGATCGGGCATTACTGATAACCTGCAAGGCATTTATAAGGGCCGATGTTATCAAAGGAAGAAATGTAAAGTCTGCCACAAGTACAATTATGTAAGCAGGACATTCCAGGGTGTGAACTTAGTTCCAAGAGCTGCATGCCACACATAACTAATAAAAATTATGACAGGTCTGTGTTTGTTTTTTTGTATATTCTCCCCGTGCTTGTGTGGGTTTTAGGAATTCTGGTTTCCACACACATCCCAAAAATATACTGGGAGGCTGTTGGCTTCTCCCCATAATTTCCTGAGACTATATCAATGATATATGACTATGGTAGGGACATTAGAATGTGAGCTTCTCTAAGAGACATGAGGGTGACATGACTAGGAACTGTAAAGTGCTACCTAAAATGTTTGCACTATATACACTAAGCTAATATTAATATTAGTAATATTAGTGGACTAGTCAATTTGGACATTTTACTGTACAGTATAAAAATAGGGAGAAAGTGTCTTCATCTGCCTGCAGCTAGTTAGATCATTGACCTACCCATCAATGCCATTTGTGCTCTAAATTTGCACAATAGTGTACCTAAAAATATATTACGCCATCAATGGCCTTCTGTATTCATTAAATATTCTAGAATAGCTTGCTGAGGTGGCAAACCCTGGTGTTTTCATTGTATTGGACAGGAAGTACCATTTCTGATTCTGACAACAAGAATATAAACTGGAAGAATATGGAACATTTGTTGACTACGTTGGTTCATAAGCCAATGTAGAGTCACAACAGAAGACACTATACCTTCAATAACTTGAGTAGCTTGGGCGAGGGATTACAATTATACCTAGAGGTGAACAAACTAATCAAATTTTACACTTATTCGGTTCAAACTGAATTTGAAACTCACTCAAAATTCACACGATTGCCCTGCCAATGAGCAAATTACTATAAGGACTTAAGGGTTCTTAAGTGAGGGTAAAGGTATGGTGGCTATTGCTGGAGACAGAAGAAGGTGAGCCAATTAATAGTTTTGTTTTAATAAAGAACTTTCACCTGCTACGAATTCTTGATGAAGGCAGTCCTACTATAACAACCAAGAAAGGCCTGGAACAGGGGAACGAAGTGAGGGCTAGTGGAAGGCCCTCATCACTGGGAGGGGATAGGAAGCAGGCAGTAAAAGGGTTAAGTTTAAGGGTGGGCTTAGGGGAGGTAGTTAGTCAGACGTAATAATGGGAAGGGAAAAGAAGAGTTATGGGGGGGTAAGAGGTGGAGCATTTAGCAGAAGTATAGGAAGAGGAGAAGTTTTCCTCCCACCAGTCCCTGTTTTTAGTACGGGGGGGGGGGGTGAGTACTGCTGGTATCATTCCCGAGCTGGGTGGTTGCGGCTGGTAGCATATATATCATAGTGGTGCAGACCCAATAGAAGAGGGGTAAATGGTGGGCCTTCGAGGACCAGTAACCAGAGGAGTTTTAAATTAGTAAAAGGTTTAAAGGTGGGTATTTATGTTATGTTATGTTATGTGGTTGTTATGGTAAAGTTATTTAATGTTGTAATATTGTTATGTATGATTACGGTATTTAATTGTTAATTTAAAAGTTATTTAGGGTAAATAAAAGGCCTACAGGCCATTTAACCAACCTTATTGTTGTGTTATTTTTAAAGGATGAAGAGGGTCTCTGCCTTGTAACAGTCATGGTATAATAGATAGTTTTACAATTTGCAAAAAAAAAAATGCTTTAAACCAAATATTTGCTCACACTACCCTCTGGACCTGCACTTTGAAATGCGAATAAACAGTAGCTGAACCAGTGCCAGGATCACCAACTTAAGTAATAGGTGCTGTATTCCCTTGGCATCAATAAACATGGTACTTACTTAGTTTACAGCAATGCAGTAAAATATAAAAAGATACAAAACATGTTTGTCTAATTCTCACACCAATGCAATGTAATTGTAATTCGTTTTATTAAAACAGTGATGTAATCATCATTTTCTGCATTCCATTAAATTGTACATAAACATGTATGTTATCTCACTCTATAGCACAGATGGCCCAATGGTGGGTGTGCAGGCCAGGGACCCCGTATTGTCATAGGATATCCTCTATTGTTCTCATGGTATTTATTCCTAAAAATTAATGAGGCGTTCTCTCCGCCTTCTGACTGCTATGAGAGATTTACAGTCCTTGGACTGGAGAATGAATGGCTTATTGTACAATGTGACCATAGAAAGGTGCCCTTGGATTTAGAGTGAAACTTGGTATGGTTCAAGTATTTGGATGCCTGGAGATTTTGTGTTTTTCTAGTCTGTTGAATTATTACAGAAAGTTCTTCTAATCCAAATCTCACATGAAAGTTTCAGTGAAACTATACACTTTACACAAGTGCAAAAAATGTGGAATTACTGAGCGGAACACTGCAGATGAAAGGCACAAAGAACAAACTGCTTACCCTTATGTTTCTGATAAAGTGTTTCAAGGATTTCAACTGTGTAACAGAAGATCCAATGTAGGACATTAAAAAAGTATTAAAATTAGGAAATTCCTTTAAGTAATGTGGCTGCCATTTTCTATTACATTATATTAGGTGGAAAAAAATGTAAATTGGTTGGCAGAAATTTCTATGCAAATTAGCTTGCAATAAATAAAAGCAGAATTTAACTTTTAAAACAGTTAGCAGGTAGGGTCTTTAGATTGAAGAAACTTCAAATGAATGAAGCCAGATTTGAAGATAGTGTAACTAGCTGAAGTGTGGGGGAGTTAGATTATCAGTGCACATCCAATGGACAATGGAAAAAGAAGGGAACAACATGGCAGTGCTGGGGTCAAAGTAGATATTTGGAGCTAGCCCCCCCACATCACTGGAGAGCAGAACACCCAAAGGTAAGTTCGTCATAACTGGCCATTGAGAATAGTATAATATAATATCTTTCATTTTTTATTCTTGGTTAAAGATATACTTAAAGCCTTATGTAGTTTTTGTTTTCCATAACACACCCAGGATTTAACCTCTTTTGTAATCGGTAGCCAAGGAGGAAACTGTTTCAGACATATAACCAGCTTTTTCCAATACATCTAACAATATGGAACAAAAATAGTGCAGCAGCTACTTCGTAGAAAGGAGAGTGTAAGCATGGAAAATAAATCTCTCTCTTATAACATAATCAGTTATAACGCTTACCTATACTAGCATTGTGTATGTTAAAAAAAAAGGGATCCTTAGTAAATGATTTGACTTGCAAATCTACAAGCAAAGACCCAAAGAAATATTCTTGTATACTTCAGTTCTGTTCATAATTCATCAACCATGGTCCATTTAAAACATTTCAGTGTGATTTTTGGTAGCAGAAATAGGCATTCCTATGCGACTCATGACCACTAGCACTTGCCAAATGCCCACACGACTGCCACTGGTTCTTTATTTGTTTGAACATGTTCCATCCCCCATTCATTGTCTATGGGCTGCCACAGGTGAGATGTGACACACGGCGTCTCACGAGGAAGCTGCACCACAACCTCAGCACTGATTGTAACCTTAAGGTGTTTTGATTTAAAAAACAAACATATAAAAGTTGCTTGCACCACTATACATGCAGACCAAGCAATAAACTAACAGCACTTAAACACAAGATAATTCCTAAAACAAAGATATAGCTGCAACACTGTAAAATATTTGAAATGTTTATTTAACAACAGAAGAAAGTGTTTTCTATTTATCATCATTGCACACTTTCTATTCTTATACATATATTTGTATTTTGTACATTTTATACTCATGGTTACTTTATCTTTTTGAGAACCGTGGATCAACTGTCATCAGAGTACTGTTGTTTAACACCTACCAAGGTGCATGAGCACAATCTTATTCATTCAGGGGGTATATTCTTGCCCCTAGGACTGGCTAGGGGTGGGTACGAGCTTGGCACTAGGGGTAGCTGGGGTTAAGGGGGCAAGGTGAATGACCACCAGCCGCTCCTTATAAAGACCGGCCTAAATGTCTGTATGACATGTCTGTATGACATCTTTTCTAACTTGCATGATGCAACATATTTCTGTAGTCCATACTTCAGTGCCTTGATGGTAAATACTATTACTTTCTAAATATAAATGTATATATATGTTTTGTTTTTCCACTATTACATTGACCAAGAACATATGGTCATGGGTACTACATGTGATAAAGGCTTTTTCCAGCTTTCCTCATTTACCAATCATCTCTTCAATGTAGCAAAGGAACCATTACTGACTGTATTATTTTCTATTTTCAAAAAAACCTCTTGAATATTTTAAGTGACGCAGCTATGTTTTTGTCTAAGGATTGATCTAGTGTCCAATGGCCTATAGGTGTGTGTATGTGTATATATATATATATATATATATATATATATATGTATGCTGTGGCCAAAATTTCCTACCGACCCTCTAGCATCAACACTTTATGGAATATTAACAAGCATGCATTAAGTGAAGAATGAGGTTAAATCTCCTGATCACATATTTTCTTTGTGTCAATAAATCAGAAATGACTAAAGCCAGAGGGTCAGCATAATACCCACTCAACGTAATTTTCAGAAAAACAAGTATTGCATTCTTTTGAGTACATTGCAATCCTACTTAGATGTTTAGGAACTTGCTTGACAAAAAAGTTTAGTTGTAATGACACGTGTTCTATTTACTACAGAAATATATTCAACATCATACCGAAATAAGTAACATATCTTGAAAGATCCGAAAAACCAGTTGGTATGTGATCAAATTTTTGCTTAACTACAAAGTAATGGGCAATGTAATATAAGACAAAAACAAAAAACAACATAGCTTGTGCTTACAAGACCCAGTAACACCACTCTGATCACCCCTGCTCTAAGTGTACCAAACTATATTGCACTTCTGTATGGTGTACATTGCACTTAGGAACCAGAAATTTGGGTCCAGGATTCACACATGGGTATACAAACATACAATATGAGAGTTTAAGATAAGCAGCACCAATTTTCCTTTTGGTGGACCATGGCAGCCATTAGTAGGTATTGGGCAGGTAGGAGTTTTATCATTCAGACTTCTATTGCAGAATGACGGCTTTGCTACATTACAAGCCCTTTATTTGGTGATCTCTGATATACAAACAAAAAGACCCAAACTTAATGAGCACGGCCTTGTGAAACTAAACCAAACAAAAAAAATAGTAGTCACCAGAAAGTAAAGGTCTTTGGCAGAACAAATATGTAAAGTTTCTTTTGCCAAGGAAAGCTTTTCAATGGCTCTTGGCATTTTGTTGTTAGCCTACAAAGCACTACACATGTGCCATGCAGTGTAAAGTCCAGATCTTCATGTGGCACCACAGCAAAGGGACCCCGTCACTAGGGATATATGTTACACCATATGTGGTCATCCAATGGCCACAGGGAATCACTGAATCTGGAAGAGTGAGTAACAAGGATGCTGGCCACACCAATTGTGTTATGCATGTTCTGCAAATTGAATTCTGCATTAAGGCTGCTGTGTTATTGTTTGCCTTTGATAACTACGTAGCACTGCCCTTTTTGATATATCAATAGACAGTCTTGGTGTCTTTTGAATTATATATATGCCAAAAAAATATATAGAAGGTTTTTCAGCTATTCTTACAAATCCTGAGCACCCCAAAAGAACAAAAGAATCACCCGACCAGAATTCGCTGACTGCCTTCTACCCTAAAAATACTGATTTCATCAATTATTACTGGTGCAGAAGTATATCTTGTAGAAAATGATTTTACCACTATCAATATATAAACTTAATACACTTGTATGGTACAGTTCATTATACCCAAGTTCTAATTTTAACATATGTTGTGTTCATAAAAAATAATTGTACTGTTTACATATGAAGTCACCACTATGTATTTACACATGCCTATTAGAAGAGAACACCGGAGCCACTTTATCTGACCACAACATTCTCTTTGATCCTTAGTACTGTTTATATGTAGGAAATAACAGAGTCTGCTTCCCAGATTCCATGAGGATAGTACATGGGACATTCATCACATGCATGACACCGGCTACCCTACAAGCTTATTTTTTTTGTATCCTCTACCTGAAAGCCACGTTTGTTTTTTCCCCAACCCCCACGACCCCTAGAAAATCTGGTGACAATACCATGATCAGTGGTTTTGTATAGAGCTTAAAAATATTTATAAAAATGTGCCTTTTTGTATTATTGTCTATCAAAAATGCAATTAAAAATTTTGGTCAGGGTGTTGTATTACAAGGGGTCATTAAATCTTATTACTTTGATGATAACGTCATTGAGGTTGTAACCTAGTAGAGGTAGCCGGGACATGATCACTGTCCTCAACATCCATCAGGGAGTAAAGCTGTGCAAGTGACCCAGCAGACCCCCCATCTAGCGATGCACAAACTTTATGAACAATAAGCGCAAAATTTCAGGTTTATTGCTTATAAAGTTTGCTCATCGATAGTTAGGGGGCCTGCCAAGTTACTTGCATAGCTTTATTCCCTGATGGACTATGTTAGGGACAATGATCGTGTCCCGGCTACCTCTACAAAGTTACAACCTCAATGATGTTGGTCATTAAAGTGATTAACTTTAATGACCCCTTTTAAAACAACACCCTGACCTAAATATTAAATTGCATTTTTATTGCAACAGCAAAAATATAGTGATTACTGTAGCTTGTGACAGAAATCACATTTCTCTAGAACAAAGTAATATACAATACAGACAATTGATGCACTCATCAAGTTACTTACTGAGCTTGTGTCTATCTGAGAAATGTTTCATGTAAACAGACATAGCAGAGCAGATGATCACAGCAGCTGACTTGAATATTATTAGATTAACAATCACAAGTTTCCTTCTGTTTCCTAAATAGTTATGTTTGAAGACTTTAAAACATGTAAAAACTAACAAGTTTTACATGGAAAGCTAATTTGAGGAAATTGATGGAATAAAGATCTGGTTATCTGTGACTACTGTCTTTAGATGTTTTCGTGGAAGCACTTAATTCATTCAGTATGACTCGAAAGAAGATTTTGTGTTATTAAAACTATCCCACCAGTTGTAACTATAGCCGAGAACCTTCTAAAAGTTACTGCACTAAGCTCTGCAGTTAACAAGAAAAGACAAGAATGGTGTGCAAAGTTATGATCCAAAGTAACTAGTAACTAGTGTAGCATCCTTTTAGTGAGGAAGGGTCACTTTAAGCAAATATAAGTTGGATTTAAGCTTTTTAGTTTTAGAATTTGGGTTTCCACAGTGGAAGGATGGTTGTTTGTCCATTGCTGCATGAGTGATACCTGTGTGGGCATTAATTATTACCCATAACTGTCTAGATCAGACATGGGCAAACTACGGCCCAATAAGGTTGTTTCTCCAGCCCTTTGGGAGGTCCGCGGACCCTGCTGGGGGAAGGGGTGCACCGGCCAGAGCCACGGAACGCGTCCCCCGTTTGTATCCTGGCTTGTGGAGGTGGGTGGGCTGTGTCCCTGCACACAACCCGCCCACTCTCCCATCGCAGGCTCAGTTGAGCGGTGGGAGAGTGGGCGGAGTGATGCCACCATGACATGAGGTTCAGTGGCCCCTCTGTCAAATTTTAGATCAGATTTTGGCCCCTGACTAAAGTTTGCCCACCCCTGGTCTAGATGCAGTATTTTTGTGGTCTATTGGCTATTTTGGCATCCTTTGGGCGGGTAGCTTTCCAGTGTTTAGATATTTCAGAACTTTTGGAGCACCCTTTTGGAACCATTGCATGCTCCAAGAAGGTGAGGGGTGAAGGCAGTCAGCCAAGCTGGAACACTAAGGTTTGAATCCCATAGGAGCATTGGGTCTGGGACTTTCAAAAAAATCACTAAGGTGCTATCCTCACCCTTTCTTCTTTGTGTTTAAAATTCTTCATTAAAACTTAAAAAAGACAGCTCTGCAAGCCTCTGTAAATTTTTGAAGTCACCTCACCTTGGTACAAACATCTAATTCCATGGGCATCAGCTGTTTCTAATCAAAATTCATCTCAGTTTACTGCAGCTAGACAAAACACATGAATTGATTATTGCACTGTTGTGAGTCTTGTATTTATGCAAGAAAACCAGAAACTTTTAAACACAATTATACCCCACACTGCAGGTAAAGTTTTCTAACCTTTGCATCCATGGTAGATGTTTCAGTTTAACACATGACCATTTCAGTGACAAGCCATTGTTCTTCTCTTTCCTCCTATTACAATGATACCTGTAAGCAACTGTTTATTGCTGTAGAGCTTGACTGGCTTTTCCAGCTTTTCCTCTTCCGGTATTAGTGCTGTTGTACGAGGCCATTTAACAATCCATTAAATTATATATATATATATATATATATATACACACATTATTTGGTGTTTTTAATTTCTGGATTACAGCTTAAATTCTGCATGTATGGACTGTAGATTTTTTAACAGATTTATTTCATGCTGTACATGTAGATGAACTTGATGATCTTTCTGTAAGCCTGCAACTTTGTCCTTGCAACTCCTCAGCTAGTGCGACAACACAAAAGATCACTGTTGTGTTTTTGATGACTAGAGAACTCTTATATAAATTAGAACTGTATATGCTTTTTACATTTTGAACCTTAGTATTCATTCAGCATTGCTCATGTTTCCTCATTTGGAGGTATTAACCCTTTTTAGAACCAAATGTCTCTCCTTTTCCCTTTCTTTCCCAATCATCCAATTTTTAGTCTAATGCATATAACTTTATAAATATATTATTGTGTATATAAAACTTTTCAGTGTCCCTGGTTTCCACAGGGGATGATACACAGCACCTGCCACATATATCCCCAACCAGTTACACTCCAGAGCTGGAATGGAATGCATATGAAAGTTATGTAAAAGTTAAACATTTTTAGAAATCTCTCTTTACTCCATGTTTTGGAAATGCAACTGTTTGTGAGAGCAAATCTTTAAAAAGTGAGGGCTTATCCTTTTTTAGTTAATTGTCAGCAAACCCATCAGAAGGTTTCTGTCATTAGACAACATTTAGGATTTTGATATTCCATCACTTTCTGTCTCAATAGTTGACAATGGTTACTAGAACAAACAGAAGTGTGAATCTCCCCATCAGGACCACAAACCACAGAAAAACTATTGCAGGGGGTCTAATGCTTTTCTAATATGAAAGTTTTACTTTCCATAAACATTTCTTTAAATTGTTTTATATTTTACTGTAACAACCCAGTAAACTAAAAGAAAAGTAGTGGTGAAAAAAAGCACTTGTCAGTGTAGACAATTATTTCTACAAATCCAAAAGGTAAATTCACTAAGTTAAATACAAGTATAAAAACACAAATCATTTACATTGAATAATTCAAAGATAACAGTGCTTTGTACTAGCTAGAAAGTCTGCACTTAGCATTCACTGCCTCAGGCATAACTACTACATTTCAGGTGTATGTGCACAACAAACTCCTCATTCTGCAGGATATCTGCACTTATACAATGGGCCTGGTTTAGGCTCCACAAAACTGGGCAAGATAGACTATCATGGGAGAACCTGGGTGATTTTGTCCAGGATTGAAAACATTTGCCAACTAATGGTAAATAAATTTTAAGCTATCCATTCCAGGTTTGCTGAATCAAACAGGTTTTCATATGTTAATCTATCTTCTCCAATCTCTGATAGCTTTATTATATCAGAACCAAGGTTTCCAACTTTTAACATTTAAATTTCATGATTCATAAAACAAAAATGCAAATTCATAAAGGTACACCAATAAAAAAAAGGTATATAAAATAATATGTTACCAGGTAATGTAAAGCTTACATGTAACTTTGACCTCTCAATGTAGGCTTCCTCCTGTCCCCTGTGCATGAAGAACTACTCGGAAAACAGGTATTAAAGTCACATTCTCAAACTATCCAACATGAGTTTAGTGACAAGGGTCAGAAAGAATAGCACTACTGTTTGTCCTGGGGTCATTTAGTTAACTCAGTAAACACAAAAATCAATGAGGAAGTTACTGGACATTTTTTGAAATAGAGTCCAAAAAAGGCTTTATGCGCAGTAATCTTCCAAACGTAGAAACACACCCCTCTGGCGGGAGCAGTTACTCAAAGTGGCAAGTAGCAGGATTCTCTAATACATGTAATAGGCAAATTTAGGTAATCCTAGTTGTTCTCAGAAGTGAGATCACAGCAAGTCTTTCTCCCAGGCATGGTAATTAAGGAATATGGGCAATTTTTTGCTCATGGTATTGAGTAACTAATGCACACATTTCCTATCACTTTATCTGCAGAACAATACAAAGACAGTGATTGCCAGCAAGTGACTACCCTGCTGAATGGCAGATCACAATCACCCATATAGTTAAATCCTGACATCTTCAATTACTGATTATAGGTATCAAAGTCTACTCTTTTCTTTCAGTAATTGTCGGCTTTTATGGTACTTTTTATTTTACAAAATCCAAATGATTCATAGGCATTAGATATCAGAGCATTTATTCTTATATTCTTCCAGCCTCTGCACAGTGTAAAAGTGTCACTCCCTAAGCCAATAATGTCATTAACCTCTAAAATCCCGACCCTCTGTGCCTCAAACTCATTGTACTCACTATAGGAGTGGTGCCGAGCACTTCACTGTCATACAAAGGTGCTGCTATGACCCCTGGCAAAAACTGAATCACTTCGCTTGTAGGATGTTCATTCAGCGGTTTTATTTTCTGGCCAAAAAGCAAATTACAGAAATGGTGGAAAACTCTTTTATATAACACCTCAATTGGAAAACATACCTCAATTACATTATTGACACTATTGTATTTTATGGTGCATGTTTGTTCTGATAAAATATGGGGAACACTTCTGGAATTAGCCCAAAATATTTCACTTAGTACTTTGTCGCGCCACCTCTGGCTTTTATGACATCTTAAATTATTGGAGACATGGACTTAGCTAAAGAAAAGCTAAATTCTTAATCAGTCAGATTACAACTTTCTTGTATAGTAGTTAACGGATCAACCTTGCAGGATGGAACTTTGTAATTGACCGTTTTTTTTTTTCAAATTCCACCATGAAAGATTAAATATTGTGAGATCCAGACTGTTTGCTGGGCATACTATTGAGTTGATATGCTTTTCCTGAAGAAAAGTTGTACCACCTGGAATTTGGTGATTCCCGATACACACAATAGTGCCATTATTTTACTAAAACCTTTTATGTACCCTCATGATAATAAATGTTTAAATCTGACTTGTTACTGTAAGACAATATAAACCGTTATCAAAAGTAATATGGTAAATTTCCCCTTTGTGGTTGGAGTAGAAGTACAAATTAATTTTTACCAACTTAGCTTTCTTCCATAATATAAATGCCCCTCCAAAAGCTAATCTCTCCAACATTGCTATTTTCACCCAATATTCTTCTGAGTTTGAAGTCTTTGTCCATTTTCATTGGCTTGGTGAAGATGACGTAGCTCCCATATATATGCATGGGAGCTTCAACATCTCAGTATGGAATCAAGCCAATCTTGTACATTGAGCTGCACTTCGCTGAATTAAAGTGTACACAAAAAAGTCTTTACAGATAAACTTCTACTTTATTACAATATTATGTAGTATTTGGTATAATTGGTCTAATAAACAGAATAGTAGATATAGCCATAAGACGACAGCATTTGTGTATACATGCACTACTCATGCATGTACGTACTACTGCATGTCTTAATTCACCAAAACATTAAATATGCCCACCTAATTATGTGTAGGTCCACCTTGTGCCACCAAGCTCTGGCCTGTCATGGTATGGACTCCATAAGACCTCCAAAAGGTGTCTTGTGGTATCTGGAACCAAGATGTTACCTCTATTGGCCTGCCTTCTTCCCATAGAGCATCCTGCTGCCATCACTTCCCCAGGTAATCTATGCACACCCAGCCATGAACTTGATTTAAAATAAAAACATGATTTATCAGACAAAGCTTACTTTCATTGCTGCAAGGACCAGTTCTACTGTATGAACCTACTCTAGGAGCTTTTGGGTCAGCATGGGTGATCTCACAGGTCTGTGGCTACACTAACCCCTACACAGCAAGTTGTGATGTACAAACTGGATACGAGTCGCAAAACTATAAAAAATAATAAATATCCAAATATAATTTGGTAAATTGAAGTTATCAGTGTTGCAAACTTTAGTTTTATTAGTGCTAAGTTTTTTATTATTTGATTAATATTTCCCAAATTAGAAGATTGAATCTAATCTATACATTTAACAATTGATTAAAACACATTTCCAAATTTTACCAGCCAAGGTGTGAAATATTGTGCTTTTTGTTGTTACAACTCAGAGAAAGAAAACGTTTTTTGTTTTTTTTTTATTAATGACAGATGGTGGGTTTGTTGATAATGTAAACTTGTTGGTGATTGTCGTTGCTGTTAAATTAACTTTGGTTTTACAAGGATGAGGGTATATATAATGTCATACTGTTCTAGCTGAAAAAGTAAGAGACTAAAACTGGGCAAAAACTTTATAGTTCTGTAGTTACAATAAAATACATTTGTGGGGACACATCAGAGTCCAATCAATATTATTTCACATATTAGAAATTAAACTGTCTTTTAGCTGTCCCTGAATAAGCTTTGCCTTTTTTGCTCACATTTAACAAGAAAGGTCTGCACTGGTAAAATAGGACATATAGCAATATAATCTAAACAGAGGCATTCCTTTAGATAGACTTTCCATTAGCCATACGTATACATGGCTATATTAAGACCTGCTGATGCTGTAGCCAATACATCATACATTGCTCTCATGCTTGCATTAGCCTTTCAGTAAATAATGGTTCTATAACTACAGCTCTAACTTAGGCTCTCAGGAGTTCACATCTGTGTGCTGCACTACTGCACCACACACAAACATTTGTTGCCAGTTAACTTGGGATGCATTCTATCTCAACATATGGTACTGTGTAGTGTGGTGCAAATTTAAACCAAAAAAAAGCAATATATTCTTGTTGTGCACTACAGTCCAGTAGGCAGCCCATTCATATAACTCAGGGGTCGGCAAACTCCAGCCTTTAGGCCAGATATCTCCTAGCGGGTAGTTTGTTCCGGTCTAATGCCGGCCGGCAAGCCACGACTTCGGAGCCGTGGGTTGCTGGCCGGATCTGCCAGGGGGCGTTAGGAACTACCGGAGCTGCCGGAGCTCTGGTGCCGCCTCCTTGCTGTTGCTCCCCTATTTACCGTGGCTGGAGTTGATACTTCCGCCGTCACTGTAAATAGGGAACGGTCCCTGAAGGTGAATCCCTCTCCTCCACAATGCATACGGAGGAGAGGGATTTCACTTCAGGAGGCGTTCCCTGGTGGTGGCCGGAGCCATTAAGGCAGGACTCAGAGTCCGGCCTAGTGTGCTCCCACCCACCCCTGAAATGGCATAGTGACCAAAAAAATTTGCCGACCCCTGATATAACTGATCTGCCTAACTCTACTGAAGAGCACCACTCAGTACAATGCACATCTATGTGGCTGAACTATCCTGGCTGCGTAAATGTAAACCCAGCCTTATAGTTCCAAAATGCATTTTCACTGCATTGCCCCAAACTTCTTATAAAACTGTAGTTGTTCCTGCTTCCCCAGCTAAAACATTGTTACTGCTGCAGCAAGAACACCCAGCCTAATCCATTCGCATGTGTTGTGATGTATTTCACATCATTATTTCGAGACTTGTTTGCATCAGGGCTGCAATCTGGGGGACAAGGGATACTTCTGTACCAGGCCCTGATCAAAAAAGCTTGGTTTTTGCAACATTGAAGCTTTTAGACATGGAGAAGGAGGGCCTAGTATGGGACCCAGAAACCGGTCCTGGTTTACAAAACATAAAGCAAGTCATCATGTATGTATCAGTACACAGCACAGAGCTGGGATGGATCTTAATGCAGCGCTAAAGAGTTATTGGGCCTTCTTAGGAATGTTATTAAATCCATAGCATTCGAACTGAACAGAATTACCTGCTGAGCGCAGCTGGCAGCCTTTTTTAACATGGTAATGTGTTGTGCTAACTCCATATCTGATTATTACAAAGGGCAGTGCAAACATCTAGGGAACGTAATTTCATAGACATTTCTATACAGGCATCAGAAAGAACATTGCCAATGTGAAGCAAAAAGTACGACAACACCAGTTTGAAATTATCCAATGGTTGCAAATTAATTGTACAATCGCCTTTAAACTGACCGACTTTCATGTACTATGAGGGTGTACCCGGTTGGTTATGAATGCAATGAGTTGTATATGGAGCACTTACATGATATAATTGATAGATATACAATGGATTCTACAGAGATCATCTTTTATGGACATTTGAAATGAATTTGTGTATGGGAAATGTACTAGAACTGCTATTACTCTCCTTGTAAATATGCTAGGTGGCTGTCCGTGTCTAACTTTAGCACCTTTAAGGTACAGACTTGGAAGAAGCATGCTATAAGGACAGGTTCACACCAGCCTCTAAATCGTGCAATTCTGCATGGCTCCTCATGGCTGGCACCTTGCCAGCTGCCCGATCACTTGCTTGGCAGCGCTTGTCTGTACATTTGATAGCTGGTGGCAGCGAGCAGTGCTAGTATTTCTGCCTGCTGCCCCTATTTATTCCTTATGGGGGCTGCCCCAGAGAGCGATTTCCTGGCATGAAGAATGGTAAACACACCACAAACTCAATGTGAATCCAGCCTTAGTTCCAAGGTTTTACTGCATGAAATGAAAGTTTCAAAGGTTTTTCATTGAAATGAAAAAAACCAGTTTTATTCTTTTTTTTTAAGCAGTTGGTGGCATTTTGCAACATCTGAGGGCAATTTGCTGCCCCAATCACCTCCATAGTGTTTTTTAAGCGTCTGCAAAGTCTTTAGCAGTTTTCCAGGACACCTAAAACAGCTTTCAGATGATTAAAAAATGCTTGCAAGCGCAGTAAAAAGCAGTTTCTAGGTCTATGTGAAAAATATATGTAAAAAAAAAAGTGCACCACTTTGCAAGCCTTTGCAAATGCCATCAAAATCTTTTGCAAACACTTGAAAAAGCTGAACGGTTACAGCCTGTTACTGCCTAGGTGCCTAGTGTTTTTAGTAGGAATCCAGGAGAGCAGAAAACAGCATTTTTTTCCACTCTTTTGAATTTACCCTAAACAAGCGTCAGTATTACTTTCTATTTCTATACTTAGACACCACTGTAGCTGAAGTATCATCATAAAAGGTCATGACAGCATTCCTAAAAGCAGAAGTCAGAAGTGGCAGCCATTATTTTCTCATGACAATTTCCTTTTAAGAAGGTGTAGCTGTCATGTATGGAAGTCACAGGTCAAGTACAGGCTTATAATATATGTATGTTCAAAGCACAAATAATCTATACCCAGACAGAGATTTCACCCTGTAGTGACAATCTGCAGGGACCAAGCTGTCCAAATGTATTTTACTGCTTAAATAGCAATGTGTCATTGATTGAGGAAGTAACAGGAAATGCTTGCCACACCATACAATGCTATTTATCAATAATCTGACACCGATTATCATCAAGTCATCAACCTCAGGAATTTAAAAGGAATAGCCAAAGTCTTATGATTTTCTGTATATATAAAATGGGAATTAATTGCTGCCATTGAAACACAGAGACCAGGTAATGTTTGAGGGAATGTCAGATTTCCTGTTTTATAACAGAGCCCATAGATAGTACATAACACATACCTTTATGTTTAATTTAGAGGAGTATAACCCCTCTCAAGTATTTACTGATGTCTGTCTCCTTGTTAGGGGGGATTACTTTTCCTATTGCCCTGGTAGCTTTTGTCACAATGCCAGAAAATGATAAAAAATCCAAAACTTTTCCGTTGTTACCAGAGCAAGGGTTCAGAGTAAACGTGAATACGTTTTCAGCTGAATTGCCCCATTTTAGAGAGATCACTTTTCATTTCCTGTTGTGTCCTAAAGACAGGAAGTGAAGGAAAGTCTGGCAGTGGATTTAACCTTTTCCTACTCTTTCTAAACAAAAAAACTGAACATCTTGGTTGTACAATTTCAGCCATCTAAAAGAAGATCGATATAAGTGCTGACAGCGAACCACAGCAGTGACTGCAATGAAGATAAGAAGCACATAGTATTATGGATGGCAATATACGGTTAGATTTTCCCATTCGATTCAGAAGTAATTTTCAAAGGATCAGCTGTAAATAGAGTCTTTATTTCTAAATTCAACAACCAAAAGTGACCACAGGTTTGCTGGATCACCCAGCTTCACTAATGAACGTGTATCCTCCCCAGCCTTGGTGAGCTTTAATGGCCAGAGCCATGAAAAGAGCTTAGGTTGGCCCGATTGAATAATCTCCATTGAGTGTAAAAACATCTGATGGCTCTTTGACCTCTCTATCAATTACTGTTTGATCAAATTTGGAATCCTGCACACCTTCACTTATTCTTATTAGGTGAGACTATGATCAGGTGAAAATATACTAAAGTAATTTCAATTCCTTACTAATCAATACTAAAAAAACTGACTTTGCATTGATTGTGGTAGTATAATCGCCTATTGGTTTAATAATAAATATTATTAAAATAGTATTTATATTACGCAGCGCTGTACAATAAATAGGGGTTGCAAATGACAGACACAAACAGACAATGACACAGGTGGAGGAGTAGACTCTGCCCGAAAGAGCTTACAATCTAAGAGGTTTTATATAAAAAATGCGGATCAAATTAAAAATTTATGGAGTTCAAGTCGACTCACATACAGCTAGCCTAAGGGTTATTATACACCCATCGTAATATATAAAACAGCCATATAACCGCCTGTTGATTTGACCCACAGCTCAATAATTGTCCCTGGGAATTGTTTGGTGATTTCCTAAACGTCAGAGATACACAAAACTTTCTGGAAGTTGAATTTGTACTCACAGATTTCTGGGCAGCGCCTGGCTCTGAGGTTGTTGTAACAGTAGTTGCATTTTTGTATCTCATCATCTTGTATTGTAGAGATTTGTAATTGTGTTGCAGAAATGTCCTGTTGTTGTGGTCAGTTGGTTGTATTATTCCACATTGGTACACATGTCCCTGAGACAGTCTAAGAAGGGTTTAAGCTCAGATGATCAGTGGAAGTGCTGGTAATTCTCTCCTCCCCTTTCCTGTTGCTGGAGATGGGCTGCTAGAATAATCCTCCTCTGTCCACAATTGTTGTCTGCACTTTACACAGTAGAAGAACTGAATGACAGCTCGTCAATTCTCTGCTCTTAAAGTAACCCAACACAAATAGTCAGGTAACTCAGGTGCTGCCGGCTCATCTCACCTGTATCTTCCTACTGGACCTGTCCGGCAGCATTCATGGCAGATTTGTGTGCTGCTTACCTGGACATGAAGCATGTCAGACAACACCCTCCCACCCCGTGACAGCCGGGAGGGTGGGGACTGTCAGCCTATGACAGCGAATACCTGGCCCAGGTTAACCTGTCACTCTCCAGATGTTGGGACGTAGCCGGATAGAGGAACAGGCTGACAAGTGCAGATCGGTGACAGGATAAAAGTTTATACGTCTAAATTTTACAAATTGATTAGTATAGAATAGCCATCAGCTGGCAAAACACGATTTGGTGGACTGCCACACAATTAAATTTAAACCTAATGCAGCCTTTCTTAATTTTTCTTACCATGGGGAACCCCTGAAATAACTTCTCTGATCCTCAGTGAGCCCCTAATATAATTTATATATCCACAGCTCACAGTACATTAGTGTGGTGGTCCTTGGGATGTTGGTCAGTGGGAAGAATGTCAGCCTTAAATACAGCTGAAAAGACCATTGGGGTTAAATTGACCAGATAGACACAAAATGTTCATTACTCAAGGAACCCCTAGCAACCTGTGGATGAACCCTCGACACACTGACCTAATCACTAATATCTCATATCAGTGAGCATATTAAAGTCATTTCAATACATTTTGGGACCATTTGCAGTAACATGTGCTTAGAGAGGTTGGTGTTCTGTATACATGACCAGGACCTTTCACCAATCCCCCCTTTATCAACCACCCCTCCATCCTACTTGCCCACCACCACCCCACCACCTTCTCCAAAAAATTATACTGACACTTACCTAGACTTAAAATGGCTGGCAAGCAGCGTTTTATCAAAACAACATATTAAAAAAAAATAATTTCCAAATGTATAAATAACGCTTTATTCAAACAGTTATACCAACATATATAAATAACATGAAAAAATTAACAATTTTTCCCTTTAACATAAATAACAACAGTAACCCTTATCTTGCAAAAAACCTTAATAACTTCCCTGGTATAAATTCTCAAAACCAGGTTGCGGGTTTAAGAAAGCAAGGTCCATACCACAACTGGGTTTTCTTTTCTCAGACATCACCAACTGGCACCAAGCCGCCCAGCACTGCCTCAGGGGCCAATAAGGGGAACTTAATTTAAAGGGGGACCCCACCAACATGAATCCCCCATACCAAAATTTTACCACTTTTCAAAACGAGACCCTTGCCTTCCCCAACCGCTACTGTCTAATCCAAACCCCACCACCTCCTGAACCCCTTATAGGGATGGGTGGGCAGGAAACTTTTCCTTGCTAAAAAAGACCTCCCACTTCAGATTATACACCATTTTAAAAATTTTCATCCGACCTCTGTCTTTACCCTTCTAACCAACCCTTCTCTCAACCCCTCCCTAACCATTTCCTTTTCTCCTTAACCCTTACCTCCATTGGGCTTATGCTTTGTACCCTGTCATGTAGGCCCTATGCCTATTCTTTATTGCTATGGGCCTCTCTGTACAGTGCTGAAATGTTGCTTGTATGAATTTCGCTTCCTTGTGGTACAAAAAGCGGATCGTTCAAATAAATTGCCTGCCTAATACAGCACACAGAAATGCAAAGTACAACCTGTGTGTGGACCTAGCTGAGTCCTTAAAATTGCAGCTTTCTCAAATGCCTTGGCAGTAATCCTGAGTGTGGCTCAGGGTGAATTTTACATACCAAAAGTTGTAACCCCATGCCACACTCAGGGTAGGAAAAAGAAAACCTACCTGCTCCCCTCGATCCAGTGGAGTCCTTAACTATCCCCAGCCGGCTTCTGCATCACATCAACCGGTGTGATCAATGTGATACGTGAAGCGTCGATACACGAGGGAGGCGTGGCTTGGCGGGAAATTTAAAAGCAGATTACATTGTAGTCTGCTTCTAAAACATTAATAATTCATCCAAAAGTACATTCTGTACCCTTGTTTGGACAATTAAAAAAAAATAATAGTTTTAATTAGGTTTATTTTATTTATAACTCCAATTTGTTCACTCCAATGGAGCAGAGCACAGAGGTGTACTACTTTCTCATCCTCCCCTCTCCATAGACAGTGACAGTGCTGTTTGTACAGTGTTTGCTCGTACATCTGTCATTGAACGGATCACGAAATCATCTGACATCCATCAGACGTCTGTACAAGCCTATAATTGTGCTCCCGCATCCCAGTCACACGTGCTTGAAATGCAGACTTAGTGACCATTTTAGCACATATTACACAGACCGGGTCCATCTTTGTCACTATCAGGAGTCCTGCCCAGAGAAATACTGTCCAACTGTTACTGGAGTCCATGCAGCAAGAAATGGCTGCAAAGAGGCTGCACTAAGATGCAACGCAAGGTATTAAAAAAAGGTAAAAGCAAATGTTTCAATAAAAATGTTGTTTTATACACAGTGTTTTATGTGCATACTAAGTTTACCCATTTAGGATTAACATCTACATTAAAAAAAAAGTAACAAATACGCCAGCGACTATGCATCATGTTTCTGACTCGGATACTTGCTGGGTTCTTAGGTTGCTGTTTTTGTACAGTTGTGCATTTTTTTAGTAGAACCTTTTACTGCATATTTATTTTACCCATTCTTGGTCCATACACTTAAAATTAACTTCTAGCAGGGTATATTGGCACTTGTCTTACTCTACCAGGCATGTTAGTATCAGGCTTAGGTTCTGTATGTAGTTTTTTATCAGTTATTGTCTGTGAACTGTGAGCAGTGTATACCCAAGGGGATCTGATTGGATGAAGGTGGTGTCCACAATGTAACAAAGACAAGTGGGTGCAATTAAAAAATTGGGGCTCATTATCTAATGTCCTACCATAGTCATATGTCAATAACACAGTCTAAGGTCAATTTAGGAAGCCAATTAACCTCACTGCATGGTTTTGGAATGTTGGAGTAAATTGGAGTACCCTGAAAAAACCCACACAAACACAGGGAGAACATACAAACTCCATGCAGATAGCGTCCTGGCTGAAATTCAAACCTGCGACTGGCAAGAGCCAGATTGCTAACCCCCATGCTGCCTGATGTCATCAACCATTAAAATTATATCAATGTCGCACTGCCTGTGTTTTACAGATTAGATCAACATTCTTCAAATTATTATATGATTTGTACATTTTATTACATTACATATTAATTGCTACACAAAGTATTTTAATGTAGCTACAATATACATTTTATGTTTACAGGTGATTTATGTATATGAAAAATCAACATTTAATAGTGACAAATTGACCTTTAGAGGCATCACCACCACTTTAAACATCCACGCCCTTATTAAAGGTATTGACATGGGATTGTGAGCGTGCACGCTGCACTCCAGAACAAACACACACAATACACAGTGACAGCTGATAGGGAAGCCAGCTCCTGTTACTGAGCTCTTCCTATCATACATACAGCTGGCACATGGGCCAAACCCTTTATATGCCAGGAGCAAGTACATAGCTAAGAGTTCTTACCGAATTCCTGGCACCAATATCATCTGTATGTAAAATAGGCATGATTCATAAATGAAAAATGCAACACTCATTCTATTCATTCCCCAGCTTATAGTGACAGCAAGTGACAGGCCACATTGTATTTTATCATATTATTATGTAAGCATATGAACAACAAAAATAACCAAAGTCATAATAATTGTGACTCTAATGTGGGCTTACACCGACCTGTTATAAAATGAGAGGGTTTACAAGAATGTAATTTTAGAATCAGTACAGGTATACATGCAACATATATTGCTTTTAGATGTACACACCTATGTTAGTGGTTATTATATGATTACAAAACCCTGTTCCTATAAATATAAAAATATATTTATAGATAGATTTACATCTGTTATGTAAATATGGAAATTTCTATGAAGAGTGCAGCACTGTGTGTAGTTTAATGGAGGGGAACAAGAGTATGGAAGGCCTTTCTCCCACAACCCCCGGGGCTTGCCTGTATTACTTGGAAACATTTTCATTTTAGGAAACAATATTGTGTATTTTGTGGACATATTAAATACTATAATTGATAAATCTTTCAGATTTTACCAGCTAGATCGTCTATTTTTTTTGTAAAGCCCATCCATAGGCAAAAAACAAATCTCCTCCACCCCTAATAATAACCCATCCCACATGGGCTCTTTTGTACCTTATGGTAATACCAATCCACCATCTAAGTTAATTTACAGTGCTTTTTTATTCTGTACTGATCCAGCGCCACTTCTTCGTCTGGGCCATCCAGTCCCCTCGTGCCCCACTATACTGAGATCATTGCCCTTTAGATTCTCAGTGGCCTTGGCTGGACAGACGGAAGGAAGTGTCTATGTCAAGAACACTCAAAGAAGGACCCTGCCATATCTAAGCACAGGAAGAGAGAAGACCCTGTACTGGAGTGCCACGTACCTACGGCTTTAGGTGAGTATAGGGCCATATATGTTTATCCCCATCACACTGTTAGGAATAGGAGTGGGGTTTATTTTAGGCTGGGGATAAACATTGATGCAATAAAGTCTAGCTCCGTCCCTACTATAAGGATCAATCCAGCTGTCCCTCATAGTAATTTTTTTCCAGCTGCAGATGTCCTCAGCCTTCCAAATTTTCATTTATAATTAAAATGTTGCTGTGACCTTACAAATCCATTTTGCCTTTGAACTGGCTTTTCGGTGCTGGTTTTTCAAAGGTGGTTTTCAAATTGAAGCAAAGATATGCAAATAATCTCTCACTGACCTCTGTCCCGAGATGACATGGTGATCATAATTCAATGAGAAACTCGTGCTTTCATTTTCACTTAAAGGAAAATAATAATGACTTTGGATCAACATTTGTCAGTTTTTTTCCAATAATTGTATATTTATGAACTGTTGTTTTACAGCTAGCTTTTCTATAGGTTTATATTTATTTAAAGATTTGTTAGAGAAAAAAAGATTTACAGAATATTGAAGGTAAGAAAAAGAAACATTACAGCTTTGTAGTTCTCCTTGTCTGATTAAATCCCCATATTGCGATCCCTGATAGGGCATGAATCACTGCCCTGATGACTTTCCTATTCCTGTGGCTCCTTTCAGTATTGTATCAGCAAAGATAAAATGCTTACTCTGAAAAGCTTTGAATGCTGACTCTAAATCTTAGTATCAAAATGTCATATTTACCTGACTATACCATAACAGAGAAATTTTAATTATAGGATAAGTGTACTTTCAGATAAAGCATACTTATCTCATATGCTTAGCATGAAAATCAAAAGTAACCCAACCTTCCTTGCCCTAGATGCACACCTGAATCTGATGTTGTTATTAAAATACATCTTTGGGCTTGTAATACAAGGTAAAATGTATCAATAAGGCTGTACAGCCACCCAATCACTTCTACAGGCTGTTAAAGATACACCCCATTGGGGTCAATTATTCCTGTGGTTCCAGGGCTCATCTGTTTTTTCTTTTTGGGAACCCAGGACCATAAAGAATGATACGCAAAGGCAAAAGGGGATCCATTCTCTGATCCCACCCATATGCAGTCAACCCAGAGGTACTCTGCTCATGGCAATCAGACCGAGCCATCTGTGGTTGGTAGAAAAGGAAATCATGGACTTGTATTCCAAGTCTACTCAGGCACTTTTTTGGGGATTATAATACCTCCCACTAAATCCAAGGAATCCGGA
>NC_092859.1:126231756-126233949 GCF_032062135.1 Pyxicephalus adspersus
CAAAAGTTTCTCATGGACCACTGGTTGGCGACCGCTGATCTAAACTCCACCTTTTCCTTTATATCATGTGATTCTACTCATCCATTTACAAATAAGATTTTCTTTCTCATTCCTCAGTCTTTGTGCTACAGGTTGAATGTAAATATAGAAATGGGCATACAAAGATAGCTATCAAAGAACAGGGCAAAGCTAAAATCAGAGTAATGGGATATAAAAAGTTTGTTGTCATCCACAATTACCTTCTGAATTAATCATCTTTAATGTCTTCTTACACTGAGATCAGACATTTTCAGTAATTCAGCTTTCCCAGGATTCTAACAAGAAAATGTTATCCCAGAATACATAAAATGATATATGTTTGTACATGTATTGCTGACAAAATATTTAGCCTATATTATTGAGTGGCCTGCATTAATTATGGTCAGCTCCAAGTTATACTATATGCATGACAAATTAAATACAAGACATAATACTGACCTCTCAATTATTAATTGTGTTGCTGATACATGAGGAGTATTGTCAATGGCAAGGAGATCCACAACATGTGTGTCAGTTTCAATGTCTCTATAAATGCCAATGCTCGCAAAGTTACCTATGAATTCCACATTTTCAAGAATTTAGGGCTCAAGGTCTTGATGAAAGACCAAGTATTTGGTGAATACATATAGAAGATACAGGATACACTTAACATACACATTTTATTTACCATTCAGTCCAGTGTTGTGTATTTCACCCAGTACTGTTTTGTGGTAGTATAGACCAGTAAATCTCTCCAGTGGTTCCTTGTCTAATCAATCTCCCATCTGATTGTGTCTGGCTCAATGCCATTTGGCAGAGCCAATAGGATGATACCAGTGATTGGTTTTGGTTGTCTAGAAGGGTGGCATTTTGACATAACAAAGCAAAGGGCATTCCTTCCTGATCGATGTGGAACCTCCAATGAATTTATTTTATCAAAGGCTCCCTGAGACCTGAAATTTATTCCAAAGGTTCCTGTGGGGTAAGAAGTTTGAGAAAGGCTTGTAAAGACATTCTATATCTGTTCATGTTGCTATTATTGAGGGAAAATGACATTTACACCCACCTGATCTAGAAAGTATAATGCTGAACACCAAGTAAAATATATTTGTGTGCCACTCATATATAGTATCAGATATCAACAATCCATTGTATAGCAAGTAATTGTCTTCCAGATTCAGTATACATTCTACATAAGAGGAATTATTAGGAAAAGCTTACAAAATCTTTTGGGGGTACTAACATTCATCAAACATTTTCATTTATTCATTGCCATTGAAAATTCATAGACCTAGAAGATTTTCCACCAGACAAAGTTTGGTGAACATCAGATCCATTACTTTATGAATAGACTCCTTTCAGTCACTACAGAATTTGGATTCCTTTGTTCACTAAGCACTAAAGAATGAGTGAAGAATAAAAGAGACACAATTGTGTAATCAATACATTCATACACAATGTGTAAACTCTTTCCAAAAATATCAGAAAGGCTTACACCAGGCTCTTCACACCCTTTCCCCACACCACAACTTGTGACCAGTGGGTGTATGGGCAGCAAACAGTTACCCACACACATATATGAGTAACATATCATTCCCATACTCAAAAGTACCAATTACATCAATGGTCCTACCTTGGTGATATAAGGATATATCCAATAAGGAAGGAAGGGAAAAATAGTATTCATGGGGTCTAATATTAAAATGAACATGCTAGCCACAATGACAAAGCACAAGCTTTATTCCTAAAAATGAATACATTTTATATTTTTTTAGTTTTATGATGAAGGTTATTCTATGTAAATCCCTGGTAAAACAACATGAGATGTAAATTCCTTTAAAAAAAACATGTATTTTTTTTAAACAATGCTACAAATATAAGTAAATAAAGTCACAATATTTCACAGCTGTTGAAAGAGAGTTTGCAGTATTTCAGCATGTTTCAAAAATCAAATCATATTCTGTTTTTCAGGGGATTCAATATAATAATACAAGGCATATAGGTATACATACAGGGTACAATACAAGGCTTTTAAACTTAGTAAGAGATGTCACCTTCTGTACTCAGGTGGTGGAATTAGCAAGCAATCAGTAAGCCACATAGTCTATGTGCCTTATCATGAGGACAAGATAATGCCCCTGATTCACCAATGAAATCCGCGCTCGCTGGAAGCGC
>NC_092859.1:126237850-126247783 GCF_032062135.1 Pyxicephalus adspersus
AAGTGGTAGCACAGATAGATTGTTCCTGAACTCCAGAGACTTTGCCTGCATCCCTGCAATCCAGGATCACAGCATACACAGCCCAATTGTCGGTTGGAGGATTTCCTTGCTGCTGTTTTCAGGATCATCTCATCAGGACATCTTTGTTACCATCAACTCCAGGACATAACTGGAGGTATTTGTGGTTGTACCCTGTCCTGGGTGGAGGCACTGCCAACGTTATTATTATCCTCACTCTTCCACATAGCGAAGGCCCAGGATCCTCTCTGTTATGTACAGGTTAGCGCCATAGCCTGGTTTGTGACCCCCCCCCAATAACAGAGCCACATACATGTAAGATGATGGTAGTAAATTTTCCAATTTCTGGCCAGAGCAGTGGTTGTCAATTTACAAGCTCTAAGGGGCCACTGATGTCACCAAAGGGCCAGTGTCACCAAGAGTGTGTGAATGAGCACATGCCCATTGGCACTTAGTCTTAGAAACATTATATTTATCCAGTATTTATTTAGCACCAACATAATACACAGTTCTTTACAATGTCCATAGTCTTGTCACTAGCTGTCCCCCTTTATATTGGGAACACCTCAGAGTTACATCAGAGTTCTCCTCTTGACAATAAAAGCCCCCATTACACTCTGGTCCTCTCCCCATTTTACATCAGGGACCCCTTTAGGTCGGAGACCCACCTTTATATCAGAAGCACACCACCCACTCTACATCAGAGTCTGCCCTTCATAACAGAATCCTACATTCACACCAGGAATCCCTGAACCTATACATGGACCCCCAGCAGTTCACCCACAAGTGTAAACTCACTAACCACCCACTGTTCAGGAGATGTCACCCTATATGTAATGTAAAGCCAGGACAAGGAAGCCAATGGTAGCAGATCTAATCTACTCTAATCAGAGGTCATGAAGTGGTCTCTAGAGGTCCTCTGTTAGATTCTGGTCTCTTTCAAGACCTCTGCAACCTCTGTTCCTATACCACCAATGAGTAGGAGGGATGCAAGGGACAGTCAGCCCCAATCTTATTTAAAATGCATTATTTTCTGCAGGAAGTAAAAAGTGCAGTACTTCTGTTCAACATGTATAAAAACCCAGCAGCCAGGAAGAAATCATATATTTATACATCTGACTACAGTAAACTAAAATCTGATTATTTGCTTTTCATGAAGGATCTTTGCTCTTCATATTCATTTGTTTGCACTATTCTGTACGTAATAACACTGCTTCTTCCTGTTTCTCATCCGAGCTAGGTGTAAACCTTTTACCTGTTAGCCGTTAATTTTGCAGCAAGGAGTGGCGGCACTAGAGATAAAACATTGTGTACATTTCCACCCACAACACAGCCAGCTAAAGCCACTTTTGGTATGAGGATGGTATTATGAAGACCTTTGCATTGCAATACAAACAACAGGTAGCTAAATAAAACACACAAAAACCATAAATATAAGACAGCACTGCCATAATGTAGGTGACATTTCAGTTGGCCACACAACCCCAAAAAATGTAAAACTGTATATAACAGAACATAAAACTGTAACATTCACATATATGTACGTATATAATATATATAGTATATATAATCGTATAAAATCAGCTCCAATTCATTACAGAAATTATTTAGAGTGGAACTTTAAATAACAAAATTAAATTCAGATATGTGAAGCAGTATGTAAATATTGTACTCACAGCAGTGTTCATCCCCCCATAACATAGTTTAATTACTTGCTTATAATGCAAGCAAATCCGTCATGTTTTACTAATATTTCCACAATGTTATTGTGCTTTTTTATTGCATAAAAACAGCATTGTCACCCTTTTATAGAAAGTGATAAATAACTAATAGCTAGATCAGCAGGTAACAATAATATGATACATAGCAAAAACAAAAACAGTGTTATTTCTACTGGAAGACTACATCATATACATAATTTATTTAATTTGCTAATAGTTATACTTTATGTCATAAAGAACCTGATCACATTATGTGACTGTCAATATAATAACATAAAAATATTTTTCTTGTAAAATGGAGTTCCAAATTTTGCATCAGGCAGGATTTTTTTGCAGAAAGGGACAGACAATGTCTCTTCTATAATAAACATTCTGATTACAGACTTTTTTGTCAAAATCCACTGTGTGGGTGTTACTTCATTCCAGCCCGACCAATCAAGTAGACCAAAGATTGGGGCGAGGAAAGGAAGAAGGAAGAAAATGGTGCTGCGCACAATGAAATGGGGACAAGTGAGTAAACACAGGGTTCAGTTCTGTATATAGAACATTTTGTTTGCAAAAATACATTAAAATATAAATAGATTTTTAATAATGTGTCCAGGCTAGAGTGCAGAGAGAAAACAAAAGACAGAGAGTCTAAACCAGTGTTTCTTGACTTTTTATCAAGGGGGAACCCCGTAAAAAAACTTTCTGGTCATCAGGGAACCCTTCTATAATGACTATAGCCACAGCTGACAGTGTATTGAGCTTTACATGATCAAAATGGATTTAAGGGAGGGCTTTTATAGCTGTTATGTGGCCAGGGTCAGAAGATGGCTTTTATTATTTGGACTATTAAAAGCACCAAAATTAATATTATATTATCTACAGAAAGAAATTTCTACGCTGCTTTTAGAGTTTTAGACTTTGTTGTGCCACATGAATGAAGAAAGTTCGCTAATAATAATAATAATAATAACTCTTAAAAAATGTAACTAATTGATGTGTATGGAGCAACAGATGGTAAACATTATTAATATTATGTGCAGCTTTCTAATACTTGAACTCACCACTAATGACAACCCAGGCTGCTGAAAAAAAAAAATTCAAGGTCACATTATTTCAGAATTCATTATGCTTCTGTTCTGCAGACAATACAAACATCCTTTTCCTATGATTTACTGCAAAGTTTTAAGTGGGAGCCAAAGTTCCACAGGGTGAATCATCAGTTTAGCAGCTTTGTGTCTATCAGTGTGTAGAATAGTGAAATATAGATTGGCAAGCCCTGGAGAAACATACAAGGTTACAAGATTGATTCTTTTTATTTTATTTCCTTCCTCACCCTTTCTTTCTGGGGTCTGTCATGGTATTAAATCATTTTAAATACCTTGGGGTACAGTTCCATAGTGACAATTATTTAGTTTAAATAAGCTACTATACTTTAGACCAGTGTTTCCCAACCAGGGTTCTTCCAGAGGTTGCTAAAGAGTTGAACAGTTTGTGCCTCTCAGGTCACTTTAACTGACACCAATGGTCTTTTTGGCTATCTGTAAGGGCGAGATTCTTCCCACTGGCCAGCAATATAAGAAGCATTGTTCCAACTGACCACCACAGTAATATACAGTGGGTTGTGTATATAGTAATTATAGTAGGGGTTCCCTGAAGACCTGAAAGTCCTAATATTGGGTTTCCCATTGTTAAAAAGGTTGAGAAAAGCTAGATTATTAGATCCAAGCTAAAGGTATGGAAACAATTTAAAAAATATCAAATAACAAAAAACTAAAAGTATTTTCAACTCAATAGGTAAAGTTATGGAGGATAAACTATTTTGTCATACTGCTGATAAATTGTACACTGAATAGGGATTTACAGATCTTGATGTTATTTATATTGGTGAATGTAACACTTTTTAAGGAGAAAATAATTGTATTATGGATAAATATTGACCACTGTAGTGAATGTTGGAACACACAAAGCATTTATTCACTCAATAATTTAGCCTAAAAAGATGATACTGCTAATGACATTGCCTGAGCAAAGTATCCCCAAGCCTCTGAGGTATAATAGGGTACTTAATTTTGGTCACGTCCGGGTAGAGTGAAATATTGTGCCAAAAACAAGTCGTAGGAGCTTCCATTTATATTGCAGTTTATGTGATGCCTGAATATGTTTTCTTATTTTTAAAATATCAAGTAGCACACTTACTGTCCCAGCACGTACTCGCAGTACCACAATACATCTATGGAAGAGCAGGCTTGTCACCCTAGGACAGGAAATATGTAAGAATAAATAAATACAGACACCTTTCTTTTTTATCATATCATGGTGGGGATGTTTTGTAGTTCACTGAAGATACCTGAAAAGAGCAGATAACATTAAGATACCATTGCAGAGAGCACAGGAAGCTAGGAGCCCATAAAACAGATATAATAAACTGTCAATGATAGTATTACCACACCGAAATGGAGCAAATAAGATTATTTTCCTGCTTAGTACTTTATGTACTTTGCCTAATGTTGGCAGCAGACATATCAACACATCTATTTTCTCCCTTTACTTATTATTGGATACAGGTCCTGTCTCTGTTTCTGCTGTGACCCAAACGGCTCCTCTCCACCCAGCTAACCAGATTTGTGGCACGAATCTTCAAACATCAATCGTTGTGACTTGTCACTTATTGGGAACCTCCATCCAATCCTCCACATTCACATGTAAAACAAAGTTTTTATCTTCTCCTATTCTCTTCAGTCAAAGTGGATGCAACTGCAATTGAGCTGGCTGCAGAACTCCCTGGCTCCGCATGGGTCTGAAATGGCCGTAAAGAGCACATTTATAAAATAATGATCCATCTCCAGAAAAGAGACATTATATTTACTGAAGTATTGGCACTATTAAGATGGTTCTATTTATACCAGTGATGCTTAGCTGACATGAATGCACTTTAATTGAAGAACTGTTGATCTTGCCATTGACCTTCACTTCTATTGGCATATTTACAAAGCGATGACCCCAAAAGGAAATATTAGAGATGTTTTTTTCTTTAAGTAACTAGTCAGCGTTTGTAACCATTACTTTTAAAGCAACAGAAAAGGACCCCATGCCTTTTATTGCAGAAGCAAAATGCAATCGAAGTTAGACTGTGAACACACATAAAATTTCCCTTGCTGGAAACAATCTTTCATGATAATTTACAGTGACAGAGGTACAAAGAAGTGCTATACACAGTGCCCATTCTGTTCTATGGAGAGGGGAGGGTGGTGGACGAGTGAGAGGCACCTTCTGCGCTCCCCTCTTTTGACTTGCAGTCATTCCTCATTGGCCGTTCATGGATCCTTCCTGATGGATCCATAAACAACGATGGGTGATCACTATGCACATGTCAGATTCTCACCCGTCACAAACACGACTGTTCATGATTTCAATAATTATCTGATGTGTATACTTAGCCTGAAAAGTGGCCATATATCTGACAATGTGTTTGCACGAACCTAACTGTCTCAGCTATTTCTCCAATTTCTCATATTTGCTATTAAAGTGGCAAACTTCATTGTTCCTTATCCAGTGGCCCAATCACCACTTTATAAATATCATGAACCCATCTTTTCAAACTTGCCTACCTTGCAGAATAAAAAAGGACATTAAACTCATTTAATATTATAATACTGCAATACTTTAATCCCCTGCTCATCAGGACTTACCTTTGGAGAGGGAGAAACAAGATTTCATGTCTCTAGATCAGTGTTTCTCAGCCAGGGCTCCTCCAGATGTTAGGGGTTCATTGAGCAATGAGCAGTGTCTGCCTCTCCTGTAAGTTTAACAGATCCCAATGATCTTTTTGTCTATCTGTAAAGGCGGAATCCTTCTCACTGACCAGCAATGTAAGAGACATTCTTCCTACTGACCCCCTATATTATTGTACTGGGAGTTGTGGATGTAATATTTATAGAAGGGAGTTCCCTGAAAAGCTGAAAGTTATTTCAAGGGGTTCCCCCATATTAAAAAGGTAAAGAAAGACTAGATTTTATTATTATAGATAATAATCTATGCTAAATTTCTAACTTTTGTTTACGCATAGGTTTGCAAATATTCTATATAATTCCATGCACGGCTCCAAGACTTTTCTAGAGCTGCCCCGACTCTCTGGAATGGTCTTCCTCTTCCTATTCAGCTTGCTCTCACGTTCTGCTCATTTATTAGAACTCCTAAAACCCATCTTTTCAAACTTGCCTACCCGTCTTCTTCTCCCTCACTTTTTACCGACCATTCCATATCCCCCCCCGGTTAGGAAGGAAAGAGCAACAGTTGGGAACTATACTGTAGGTAGGTGGAGAGTTTGTATAATAATACCAATAACAGATTTTAGAAATTATATAGTATAACTAAATCTATAGTTTTACTTGAATTTTTACACATTTTCCTATTTTATATCATTGTGATAATGTGCTCCCTGGACAGCCTGGTTGCTGGCTGCCCTCCCCCATTACTCTCCTGACTGTTGACTGGTAAATGGTACTTATGGCATATTGCCAGAGCCCGGTATTGTTTTGCAGGCAGCACTTCAGTTTATTCTCTCTTTTCTTTCATTAGAATGTAAAGTAATTGCAGATTTCTCTGTATGGAAATGATCAGATTTTATGGTAGGTTGAAGAGAATAATGGACTACGGCAATCATTTATGCAGATGGCACTTCATGCTTCTGTATATTTATATAACATACACAATAGCTAATATAGATTTTACCAAAAATGCATTGTCTATTTTTATAAATGATTCCCAAAACAAAAGTGTAATATGTTGCGTTTTAGAAGTCATTCAGCTCCATGTTCTTTTAGGGCCAGTCTTTTCCCCATTGTACCTATGGAAGTAGCCATGTTTGTCACACAGACTGGATTTGTCTGCAATGTTCATTTCCATTATATGCTGGACTTTTGTGATTAGTGGCATCCACAGTAAAGAGGATTTTTTGGGTTTTCGTTTTAGCCCACATTAAGTAATAAGGAAACTACATTTCTGGCAAGATGATCATCATTTTTACCAAAAATGTTCTTACCAGAAAAAGAAAAATAATTCCAGCAATCACATCTAAAGATTGGTAATGTGCAATATAATATTACTCCAGTACATATTACACTACAGTAATATTACACTAGTGGTGTATCAAAGGGGAAAAAAGGGGGTCACATACTCCCCCTTCCTCTCCCAAAAGTGGGTAGTTCCTTCTCTACCAGCAACTGAATGCAGTGAATAGGACAGTTAAGGGAGGACAAATCTGTATGGTTAAATGGACAGCTTCTAAAGGGAGCCTGTTATTTTGAGGATCACATGTGGCCTGGTTCTCAACAGCTCGAGGTGCTTTCACAAGTTATAAAGTTATCCCCAGCATTTACAACAAAGTCTCCAAAGTGCATTCTAACAATTTAGAAACACCTAGTGGTTGTTTACATCATGGGGCTGGCAGCATGCCTAGATCCTGTAGCAACAGAAAGTAGCATGCACAACACTTAGATATCCATAACTGTGTTAAAAAAGAATGTCTCCACAATACTTACATTTACAGACCTCATGCATGGCTTGGTATAAAGTTTTTACTGCTTGTTTAGATTTGTAAAACCATTAGTGTGCATTATCAGAATCACTTCAAAGTAAACCTTACAGGAAAGGACCATGGGACTGCTAAACCAGACCCCTATATGGCAATAATGCTTTTTTCTCTTACGTCAGTTTATCGAGTTACAGGTTGAGGAGAAGTAGACAGGTACAGTATCTAAATGTCTGATTTTATTATTGCAGTTCTGGAAATATCAAAGTATCAAAGCCAGAGGATTGGCATAACTGTCCAAATAGCAAAAAGATGCCTGCAATCTGTGTATATTTGTGTATGTGTATACACACATAATATATATATATATATATATATATATATATAATCACAGTTATTTTACCTGTAATTCTATGAACATCCCTGGTGCCAGAGTCTCTTGGTAGATCAGTGGGTCCTCTATATATATTTTTTCCATCCCCACAGTAACCAGGGCTCTATGCCAGTGCTATAAAATGCCCATAAACCATTTCAAACTTAGTTTATTATATAATGTAACAGAAATAACTGTTTAGGTTTGGTCTGCACAGGAATGCATTTTAAATGACTTGAAGATCTATACTTTGCTCCAAGAACAGGGCCTGTAATACGTAAAATCAATAACCCCATGCACGGCACACAGTGTCAGGGTAGAGTCTGCAGGAGTCATAGTGAAAGGCGCATACGTAACTGATTTTTAATGATTGCGAATGGTGGAGAGAAATATGGCCACAGAAATTAGCACTATACCCTGTGACAACTGCCAGACCAGCTGTGTTTACTGAGGAGTAAAATAAACTTCTGCTTCTGCCTAGGAACATAGACATTAAGAACAGTGTTATGATTAAACATTCATAACACAACTTGCTCTGCTTGGATTCTATTTTGCTTTCATTGTGCACCGAGCAAAAGTGTAGGTGGGGGAAGCAGCTGAATGGGCTGCGAGTTAAATGAAAAAAAAAAAGCATTAAATTCAGGGTTGGGCAAGAACTAAACTTTGCAAACATGCATTGAGCCAAAATAACTCCCAATTGTTGGCAACTGATTCTAACCTAAGATCTAGCCGGATCCACTTAAGGCTAAAGCTACATACACATGTCAAATCATTGTCGCCAGAGGATGAACAGTCATGTTATCTTGGGTGAATATCTGACATGTATACAGCAGTCCCCCGACATTGTTCATCAATCCTCCAAGGCATATTGGTAACAGCAGATCAGGAACACCTGTTAACTCTAATAAAAGAATGCATAGAGGGTGCTATTTACTTGACTCCCCCCCCTACCTTTTCCATAGAACAGGACAGAGCTGAATGTGAACAGTAACATCCCTTGGTATTTTTAATATAAAGGTGTATTGGTTGCATCTGTGAGAGCAGAGAACAGGTTACATGGATTGTGGTATGATTGGTTGATGGAGAAGATGCAGACTGGCTGAATAGGATGCTAAAAATAAGACTGACTCAATGGTGACCCCAAACTGGTCAACAGGTGTACAACCAGGTAAACCATTGATACCTACCAGCTATTGATTATCCACCTGTCATCCACCATGCACCCAGGGACAAATGGATTAGCCCTTTCTTTGCACAGTCAATGCCGTTCTCTGCTCTGGCCACCAATAGCATGGAGAGTTCCTCTGGTTAGGTTACATCATCAGTAAACTTTACAATCTCTTAGACTGTAAGCTCTTCGGGGCAGAGTCCTCTTCTCCCCCTGTGTCACTGTCTGTATCTGTCAGTCATTTGCAACCCCTATTTAATGTACAGCGCTGTGTAATATGTTGGCACTATATAAATCCTGTTTATTATTAAAAATATTAAAAACAAATATTGAGGTCAGATTGGGGGAGTTGCATTGATCAGAAAAAAAAACAGGTTTCCAGATCAATGTTCAATACATGTATTAATATCAATCGGGAATGTTTCTTAAGAACGCCTTCATTTTCTACTGTATTTTAGTAAGATTCTTTTTTTATAGCAAATTTAACTTTAAATCCAAAGGAAATATCAACTAGTGGATGGTCAATTAACTGCTGCTTCATTGGTGCATGAACACCTTTTTTTTAGTTAACTGCAAGTATCTAACCTAATACAACATTCTGGCATATCATAGATGGTGGAAATATGAAACATTACAAGGTTAAATAAATGGCAATCAAGTCTTTTTAAAGTATCAGATTGAAATCTATTCTGATCCAACAGTAAAAAAAGCATAAAAATTCCATCAAGACATTACCATGAAAATCATGGGCACAGCCGTAACATGTTAAAAGATTCTTTATTAGATGTAATAACATTATTATAAAAAATAATATTTCATTTCATGATAGCCGTAGAAACAAGTTGTAAATGTGACACATGATTGGATTTTACAAAAAAAAAAAAAATCTAAGAATCAATACAAACAAACATTTACACCAGACTGTTAGCCGTGTCAGTGAAGGTAATGACATTCTGCAACGTGTTAGAACGTCTGAATTCTTCGCTAACAAGTAAGTTTGCAGCGATTACACTGCGATTAGTCATAGGTGCTAAATTCATGTTGTAACTGTTTATTATATACTTGAATATTGATGAAAGCTCTATAACAAATTATATACTGATTGTAATATTTACAAAGCATAACATTCTTAAGA
>NC_092859.1:126248595-126275049 GCF_032062135.1 Pyxicephalus adspersus
TAACAATTGATTGCTATAAATTAGGACAACATTGGATGAATTTTGAACCAGTTTGAAGCAAAGCCATGCTTCCCAGACTTCTGGTCGATCATAAACAGTGTTATCAATAATAATAAGAATCATAATAAACTTATTATAACCAGAAGCCCCCTATTTTCAATGTGTTTCACAACTTAAAAAGCTGCTTTTTCAGGAACCATCGGAGCAGCCAATCAAATCCAAACTTAAAAAGTATTGAAACCGCCAACCCGAATATTATATAATGTTAAAAAGTATTTGAAGTCTCTCACATCACCCTTCAAATAGTTACTGCACATCATGCAGGGATAAGTGATCAGGATCAGGAGGTCTTATCCTTCTCACATGGAGCCCTCTTATTGCATGATAACAAGACGCCCTCCCTTAGCATGCAGTGTCAGTGTGTGAAGCCAGCTAGCCAGGGTTGTTAAAAAATTTTAACAGTAAGTAAAAAGAAACAAAAAAGAAAAAAACAGAAGTATACTCTTTGTTAAATATTTTGCTATGAACATCACAACGGCAGCCAAGTGAGAAATCACTTGGAACTATATATGGATACATTATATCTAGCACAGAATACATCAAAAGAAAGCATGGGTTTAAATGCATATAACCACAGCACAGCTATAACTTAAATAAAAGCTGTACTTTTTCTCACAAAAAGTAAAGCAAGAAGTTCATTTGAATAGTAGTCTGACATCAGCTTTTACCTCCCTTCCCTATAATGCTGCCAAGTTGTGACTGGGAGCTTACACAAGCCTAAGGATTCTCTTTTTGATCCAATGCAACAAGTCTTTTGAGATCGGCTGTTCATGCACCCAGGTTACATAACGGAAGTCTTGTCAGATAGATGAACGAGTCTCACATATTCCCCATACCCTACAGTACAGATTCATTCTTTTCCCTCTAAATAGACCAAATGAAAGGTAAGGTGCTAGTGAAGCTTCCATTGGAGAGAACCTGTTGGATGATCTTGTAAGGGTATGCAAGTGTTCGACTTAAACTTGTGGTTGTCAGACATTATGACACAGCTATGACATGCTATTATTGGTCATTTTCCTAGCTGTAAATATTTCGGTTATAAAGGAGTAAATAATTATTCAAATTGTTAGAATATTGCTATTCAGATGGCATGTAATATATAAAAATGTATTTTTATGGGCATTGAAAAGAACACCAGAAATGTGTTTTGTTTTTTTCTTGTAAAGAATCCATTAAAACATTGGGAGAACATACAATCATTAAGTAGTATTTCTACTCAAACGCTCAAACGCAAAACATGGATAGGCATAAGCCAATAACATGGAGCCAAGTCATGAATTATGGAATAGTGCATGTACTGAAATTTGGATTTCACTAAAATATAAATCACATGGCAAAAAAGGAAAATTTATATATATATGTGTGTGTGTATAGTGTATATATACATACATACATATATACACACAAAATATATATATATATATATATATATATATATATATATATATATATCATTCTGCTATTGGATCAGTGACAGTCAACATGCACTAACCTGAGTTCCTTCTTTGCAGCATTAAGTTGTGCTTGTATTTGCTCATTGATGTCAACCTGTTCATCCAGATCTCTTTGAAGTTTCTTTTTGGAACTTTCTAGCCTATCAATTTCTTCTTCTGCTTCTTCTACTTGTCTCTTCATTGATTTCAGTCGTAGGCTTAGCTATGGATTTCAAGAAGAAATATTTTGTGAGTACACATCTGTACAATCTTACACCTCTCAACCTAGGCCTAGCTACTATTATACTATTGTTCTATATTTATAACAATACATTTAAGACATGTCAGGAATTTGTGTGGGCTTGTTAAGTTACAGATAAGTTCACTTTAATGGACAAAGCTTATGAAAATCAGAAAGATTTCAAACAATAAGAAAAAAAACTCAGGCATGTAGGTAGACTGCAAACAGTTCTGAACACACTCCAAGGTGACACTGATATGGTCCTATTACCTCATCACCACTGGATGACAGGGGCGATTGTAACGCTAAACTTTGCAATGAACAAGTTTGTATTCTGCAGCTGATAGATAAAAACAAGAGGAAAGGAACAATGGAAGCATTAATTAAGTAGCCAGGCAGTGTTTTCATTCCAATATTATAACTTTAGAAAGAGATGGGATTTCACTGTTTTTTTTTTTGGCAATGCTCACACTTAGCACTATATTTAAATACTAGAACCTTTATTATTTTGGAAGTGAGACATCTTCATGAAATGTAATAGTAAAGGGCATATAACAAACTAGGATCATGTCATGCTGGGTTTATGAATCTTAAAGTCAGCATCAACTGAATCACCTCCAACATGCAGTAAATGACCTGGCCACACTTGCCATCATGGAAACCTGTTGTGAAACTGTTCCTGACCCATAAAAACACATTAGTACAAAAATACTTGATAACTTTAAACATTAGTTTTAATTTTTTTTTAAATTTGGACTAATGTAAAGTGTTGCTTTCTTGCAACCACAAGACTGGGAGCATTCTATACATTGTGCAGAATTCTCTGCTCCTGTCACTGCCATCTCTAGACACTTGAAATAATTCAGAAGTACAATTTCATATATTCCTAGTACTTTGCAAGCTAGTTGCCAATGATACTATCCTAGAATCCATTTATACATGAAGTATGTAGGGTGTGATGGGATGTAGGGTTTTCTATGAAATCACTGGCACTAATTTTGTGACTATGTATAAAAGGAAGAAAACACACTTAAGACAGCCATGTAAACTAACCTTGTAGAAATCATAAGCTAACTGGCAGCATATTTGAGAAAGTATTACCAAATAAGTATGTGGAAAGGTATTAAAGTTTCCTTCTCATGGAGAAATAAATCATCCGAAAAAAAATCCTACTCTTTCCAAGTAGTTTTGAGATCATACATTCACCAACTACACATTATAGTAATACAATTATCCATTCAAAGTCCATCAATGAAGTGTATATACCATTGGTAGAATATCACGAAATAGTAAGATGACAGAGATGCTTTTGCATTAGAATTTTAACTTAAAAGTTCATTAGAATCTTTAACATGGTAACACTTTACAGGTCCCTATCTAGAAACTGTCACTTTCCTGAGAACATGTCACTTTCTTGAAAGCATGTGGCAAATTTCACAGGTTATCATCAGAAAATTACAACACTATCCCCTAACAAATTATATACACTCTTTGCAGAATGCATCCTTCAATATTTAGTATTCCATTACCAGACCATGTATGATCCACGTTAATTTAAAAACTGAATTCTAGAGCCACAAAGGATCCAATATTTATTCACTAAAAAGCATGGAAGAATTGTATATGTGTGGGAAAAATAATGGATCAGTATAGTCAAAGCATATAAGGAAAGATCAAAGGATGTCCTCCATCCAGTCCCTCAAAGTTTAGTAACCAATAGCTTTATCAACATACTGAACAAGACAAGACGAAGGAATGCACCCACTATGCTGCTAACTGGTAGAATTTACAGAAGTTACAGCAAGTGAAAACTGCTAAATATCAGCAATTTGCCAATATTCTTACATTGTGTATATTTGGGCTGTAGAAAATAATTTTAAACATTCTTTTGATTTCCTGATGTTAAACAAGACACTTGCTTTCAATCACTTTACTAACAGCTGCAAGGTTAATTGAACTCAGAAAACCAATGTACCAATGTATGAAATATTTCCGTACAAACGTACAAAAATCTGTACCTGTGCAAAAAGACTTATGCAATATTAATAAAAAACATCTATTATGTTTCCGTAGTAAAAAAAAAAAAAAAAGCCATCCAAGATCCTTAAACAATGCCTAAACCTCATGTGCCCTTTGCTTTCTTTGAGCCAAGCCCACCCAACTATTTCACCACTTTCTTGTGTGCAGAAAACAACAAGAATGAAACTCATGGCTCTATACACAATAAGCGGGGAAAGGCAAACACAAATCTCAAATTACCCCAGTATAAGTTTATAATGTTAGTATTGTGCACACTGCTGACTATAATAAACTTCATCTCAAATACATTGATTTTCCTGCAAATTGCAGTATTTTCATGCAACATCAGATTGCTACTGCTTGGAGTTTCACCTCTCATAAGACACATCAATCATTTAGTCTGAATATACAGCTTCAAGAATAAAACAGCTGTCATATAAAAGTAAATGTTGTCACCCAAGGCCAAACATTGGGAATACAAAAGCTGTCTGTGAAGTCTTTAAATTTGACATGGAGTCGTTAATTAATGTTTGAGAGGAGCACAGTGTAAAATCCGCTCTACCTGATCTTTCTGATCTGTTAAAGTGAGATGCTCGTCATCCACCTGCATCATTAACTCCTTCACCTTCCTCTCCAGCCTGCGGTTGCTGAGCTGGAGACTTGCCCGATCCCTGTGGAAAGGAAAAAGCACATTGTTTGGAAATTGGAACTGGAAACTGTGCCAGATTCTTTTCACTCCGAATACTGATGAAATGTACGCTGCATTTAATGTTCTGTAGATTTACTGCCGCAAGCTTAGAACATTACAAAACTATTTATCCACCATCTTTCAGACACAAAAAATGATAATATTCTTTATGAAACAAATGTGCAGTGTATGAAAAATATTAATATGTACGGAAATGATCTGTAAGCAGGAGATATACAGAGAAGCAGGACAGTTCATGAAGACGGCGATGCAAGACATCAGCTCAGCAACCAGCCACAGTGAACGGAATCATAAGCAAAGCAATCAAAGGAAAGCATAATAGACATCTGGGTACAGTATGCCAGCTTCCTGTGATGTTATCCTTCACAAGTGGAATACTAATGTAGAGGCTGCCACTGCGGACACACTGCAATGTCCCAATTTCTGTGAAAACAAATGATCCAAGTGATTGTGCTTGGTCATGGACAGGTTCCCTTGATTTTGGAGAACTCGGAAAGTTTATTTGGTTCTCCTTATTCTGCATTTCTTTACAGTGTTAAAAATAAGCAACTGGCATTCTGTTAATTTTACTTACTTTTATTACTATGGTTGTGCAGTCTTGCTGCATTTGTATCATTGCCTTGCCTTACACAATAATAAATCAGGCTGTATAACAAAGCTTTCCAAGACTGGAGAAGATAGACTATTACGGGAGAACGTCAGTGATCCAGCAAAACTGGGATGGATCTGGTGCCGGATAATAAATGATTTTAAGAAATCCATTTCAGGTTTGCTGGATCACCCAGGTTCATTCATGATAGTCTATCTTCTCCAGTCTTGCAGAGCTTTAATAAATCAGGTTCAATGATGGAGTGTCAATAAACAGAACCCCATTAGGTGTGTGCATTCTCTTTGGCATCAAGACTTTTCAAACGTGACACTGCTATGAATTCTGAATAGCTAAGAAACAATTTTCTCCTCTGTTACGCCTAAGCTGTAGCTGTAAGTGGGGCTAAATAAAGGAACAAATATGAATCATTCTTAAGTTTGTCTGAACAAATACAATAACGCAGGGATACATATTCAGATCCTTGACAGCATTTTTTAGACTGGTTTCCCTTTAAGAACTAAAGCTTTATAAGAAGCGAGGAAGGAGCTCATTGCTTTGTGGCCAAAAGCATGACTGCTATCATTTTCAACCAGATATCCAGATACCACCATCAGTGCCCTAAATTATACTTATTTAAACTTGTAATAGGTTGTCATGACACACTGAAATTGTTTTTTCAATTATTAGCCTTCCATGGGGTACTAACTAAACTTTAGATCAGGACTACAATGGTAAATATGTGGTATTTAGTAAATAAATGTTTTCTAAAAGTACAATGCAATTACATACCATTATTTTTTTCTAAGCACAGTAACATGGATAAATAATTATGTGAAGGCTCACAACTAAACTAATATATTTTCATGAAAAAAGCAATAGGGATGTAGGGATATACATCGTCTTTGTGAATCTGTAATACTTTAGGCTCTTTTAGATACAGATGATTTTTGATCTTTTTGACTATTTTTATACAGTGCATACTGGTAAAACTTTCTTTATAGGCTTACCAGTTACTCTGATGGAAATTTTGGTTTAAAGGTTTAAAATATTACATTTACAAATGTATCATCATGCAATAATACCTGCACTTACTATAGGATATCACAAATATATTTCCAAAGATAAACAATGAATGGCATAAAAAAGTATTTTTTCTATCTAACCTCTTTGTTTATTTTTCTTCTCTAGTATTTTCTAGACTAACAGGTTGCATTGGATCTCTCTGGTGCTAATATTCAATTGAAGGATCCACCAGCAAATTAAAGTGCAAAAAATCATTGCATTATAAAGCATAACTAGGTTACATCAAAAACAAAAAAACAGTAAAGAGTTAAAAAAAAAAAAAATAATCCACCAAGCCCAAACAGAACAACAAGTTAGGTTACCTTTCTTCATTTTCCAGGCGTTCTTCCAGCTCCACTATTCTTGCTTCCATCTGAGCAACAAGCCCTTCTTTATTGGATCGATGTGAAGTCTCAAGATGAGCTATTCTACTCTTCAGATCTTTGTTCTGAGCGAAAGGAAAAGTGCAGTGGGTCAAACAATATTCAACTTCAAATGTTACACAAAGCTCTAAAACAAAGCCGGACACTGCAACGATAACCAGAGCAGCTTTTAACAAACTCTCTTACAGCTGAAAATTTCCTGTTTACATCCCAACCTCAGCAGACAGTCACAGGTGCTATACAGACCAATAGATCAATATGTTACAAAATATTGAAGACTACAAAAACCAGCACTGCAATACTTAAATAAGAAACATATGGTGATTTCAGAGTTTCTTTAGCACAAATATTCACCAAAATAAATTGTTTATGTATGAACAAAGCAAATGTTACCTGTCTTTCCAAGGACATTTTATCACATTCCAGATCTTGCTTTGCAGCACGTTCTTGAAACAGCTCTCCTCTCATCTGTTCAATCTAATATGAACGGCAAAGATTTTTTTTTTTATTCTCATATACATGCATCATATTTATCCAATAGTCTTTTTAACACTAAGCTATCTTTAATTAAAAGTATCAATCGCAATCAACCCGATATATCAGATTTATATACTCAGGGTTTTAGAATCTCACATCTGGTTTTATTAGAAATGCAGGAAATTAATATTGTTTTACAGTTTAAAGACCAATTCTTAGGGGGAGCTCTTTACTACTGGTAAAACCTCCCACCCCTATACTGCCCCCCATGTCACATTTCTTTTTAATATATATCACCCATAGATAACATGAAATTTAGTATGTAATACTATGATACTATTGATTGCTTCCTATGTCATCTCTGCTTATTCCCACAGATTAGATATAAATCTGATCACTTATTTTGAGTTATTAAAATATTATTTTATCATTAGAAATCTTTTTTTGGGGTTCTCTGGTATTACTTTGGCTTGCTCATTTTTTTTTCTATTTACTGGCATAGTGATCACATTTTTTGCTGAGATCTGAAGCCGAACTATGGAATTTTGACTTGAATAATGTTTGACAAAGGATGTTATTCTTCCTAAAGCTTGCCATGTCATTATATTGAGCACAGAGAACTCTCCTTGCATGAAGGAGCCTCAGTGGTGCACAAGGTATGCATGATTGTGAGCAAACTTGGCAACGCAAAGGGTCTTCGATACACCTATAGTGCATTTGTCTGCGAACAGGGACTACTTAGGGTTGACCCATCGATAATTCATGACAGTATTGTGCAACACCTTAACTTCCCAATTTTTTTTTGTGTTTTTAATTGAGTGGGGACATAATATATCTAGTTAATAAATAATTTGTACTAATGTGGCCTTTAACATGCCAAATGCTTTACAAAATGGTGTATATGCAGGTCTTATTCAGAAGTCCATGTGAACAAGCCTGTGCATACCTGCTGATTATGGTAAGAAGAGCACAACCCATCAATGAGTTCAGTCCAGATTTAAAAAATAAAAGTTTATATTTTCATATAGTAAAAAAACGTTGAATACAATCATGGTCAGCACACTTCTTTCTAAACCATTATTAATATTAAACAGGTTTAATACAGCCCCAATATATTATGCAGTGCTGTACGTTAAATAGGGGTTGCAAATCACAGACAGATACAGACAGTGACGTAGGGGGAGGAGAGGACCCTGCCCCGAGGAGCTTACAATTTACAGGAACAATGTGCAAACCCCAAAACAGTAACACCTGACCTTGGATACACAGACATGCCAGACTCCTTGTTTTATTGGTAGAAAGAAACTGTATGGTAAAAGTTGGCAATTAGCAGACCCTTTTGAAGGATTCATAAACAAGAGAAGAAAAAAGGCCCCACATTCCGGAGCAATGAGGTCACATTGTACTGCAAAAAATCACATGGGCTCAATTCGAGTGAAAGTAAATGGCCAGTCAAATCCTTTTAATTGCTCAAACAGCCGCCAGGTACTATACTGCTGTTCTGTAACTCCTGCAGTAATAATATGACTGTGGGAACAAAACACCAGCCTCTTGCATTGGATTTTTCTGTGCCAAGACAGATTTAAAGGCTACTGTTCAGACTATTTGGGGTCATTTAAATGATACTTAGGGATATTATTTTGGGAACACTTATTGTTATTACACTTGTAACACTTGTTATTAAATGTATCCTAATAAACTAATAAACTACATAGACTGACAATATAAAATGGTACATGCCTGGTTGTCATACTGATGTTCAGTTTTTAAAGCAAGTCACAGTTCCAGGAATAATATGTAGAGGAGGAGATCTGACTTCACTTACAGGCAAAATTGGAATCAAAGGCAGCAAATTGTGTACAATAAATGCATGCCAGATTTTGAGTTGCAAACTTCTCAGTGATCTTTTATATATAAATTGCATATGTTTATATCTGCCACCTGTAAAATCTAATTCCTGCACACTAACGTTTACTAAACCATAAAACTAAGCTCAGTTTATAAATACAATTATAAGGATTTACAAAAATGATTGTTATTCATTTACCTGCAATTCAGGATACTTATCTAAAGTTGCTAAAAATATGCCTTATGGCTTTTAATACAATATGGATGTATGTATGTTGGAACCCCAACCCCAAAACCCCAGGTTTTTCTAGGGCAAGTTCTTCAGTTACAGAACATAGCACTGCAGTCCTAACACTTTTTATATGAAGCAGTATAACAATCCAGTTATTAGTACTGCTGAATACCAGTGCTAAGGTCCCAAATTTTTCCAGGACCTGTATGGTTGGTTGGTTGGAATGATAAATAAATCTTTGTGATCGCCTTGGGTACTTGTGTACTTGGGTGCATTGTACAACTTGCTGAATACCTAACGAGGGTAAATTCCAAAGCTCAATGTCAGACAAATATAAAGACGTGAAATGTAATGTTTTAAACACAAGCAGTGTAAGCACCTGCTGTGCACACAATAGGAGAAGAAGAGCAAATAGTCAATTAGACAAAAAAAAAAAACTGTTGCACTAACACACATATAGGGCCTGATCTAATAACGCTCGCCCATGGGAGAACCTGGGTGATCCAGCAAACCTGCAATAAATTTTCATTAAAATATTTTCTAATATTAGGAAAATGTTTTCAATTATGGGCCAGATCTATTCCAGGTTTGTTGCAACACCCAAGTTCTCCCATGATAGTCTATCTTCTCCAGTCTTGGAGGGCTTTAATAAATCAGGCCTATATTTGGACATCTTTAACTCTCCAGTTACAGGCTGGGGAAGGGACAAGACCTGTAAGTAATAAAAAATACACTACAGCACGGAAAAATCAGGTCTCTGCCAGACAGTAGTGTTCGGGACAGACGTCAGATTACAATTGCTGGAAAAGATCTCTAATGCCGGGAAAGGTAAAGAACGAGCGTTGTACTATTCTGTTTTAAGGAGAGGGGAAGGAAGGATGAGTGAGCGGCACCCTGCTCATTGATTGCCCCGAACAGTCGATAATCAGTCTGCCAGGGCGAATGCTGGGACATCCCTGTGCACATGCTAGATTTTTTTTGTCCTAGTCTCAGGTGACAATCATCTGACACGTATACATAACTTAATTATTTTGCTCGGCTTTAAAGGTTTTTTTAAATAAAGTAAAAACTATAAAATTTATACTAAAGGCTAACAAGAAACACTAGTCCTACTGTTCAAAAAACACAACTAAAAGTTTTGAACTCCGCAAAATAAAAGTAATTAGGTTGAAATGTATAAAGGTTTACATTCCAACAAAAAAACAACCACTTAAAATGATTTTTTTTTTCTGTTGAGAAGGGAATTTCAACTCCTGCGTTAATTGGAGCTAGCCGAGGAGCAGGTTCCTCTGGCAGCGAATGTGATCGTTCTTAATGTATTATTTTCATCCTCGGAGGAAAAACAAACATTGTAGATTTCAGCAGAAGTTATCGCAGCTGGGTTTAGTGAACACTGAAAACAAAGCATTTTCAATGAGCCACAATACCCCTCTGAGAGATGGCATGGATTTAATAAACAGAGGCCGTGTTTATGCTAGACGTGGTATTAAGAACAGCTGGTTATCATCATCTTGTTAATGAAAGCACACAATTTCATTTCTTCTCAATTATTGATATCGGGAAGCCTGGAACCATCCCTTCATGTCTTTTTACAGCAGTCTGTAATCTTACTTCTCATAAATAGAATGTTTTATGAAGGCCCACAGAGGGGGAGGAGGTGGGCTTCCGCTAATGAGGTGCATATTCCATTTCTCCAGACAGTTGACTCCAAAGGACGCCGTGTGCTGGAGTGCAGGGAAGAAGCCTGGATGTGAGACGCTTCATTCCCTGGAAAAGGGCCTTCATTTTTACATTCTGATTTACTTGCTTTGTACACCTGGTGCACGGAGTGGAACAGGTGCTGAGAATCCAACTGGGAACGCGGCTCAGATGAAGAAAAAAAAAAAGTAGCAAAGCCACTGTAACTCTAGCCTGCCATATTTACGTTGTCACCATAGAAACCCCATGTTCTCCCACGGTTTCAGGAAAGAAATCCACAGCCAGAAGGTTCTCGTTTATGGTTTTCTCCCCCCACATAGCTAGACATTTGACAATTAACTCCTTTCCTGTTACTGGGGTCCCGGCAGCCCAATTCTGCAATTTAATTCGAAAAGGGATTCTGTGTGGTAGGAAGGACAAGTTTTGTCATTGAAACAATAAACATTTCTTTTATTTCCCCAGAAATCTTCCACTGCTGTAAAGAAATGATGCGGCTTCTTAGCAATCATTAGAAAGCATGCTATGATTAAATAAGCTTACGATATATTATGATCATAGGAAGCAGAACCAGGAAAATTGCCGGCAATATCATTCCTGCAGAGTGCACGGTAATAATGGTGAAGCTGCAGCACCACACTGGATATCATAGTGGGCCATCATTACATTAAAATAATCCTAAAGTTAGACTATATTCACACTGCCCAGTAGCTTTTCGCCGGAAAAGCTAAGTGGTGCATGAATGTGCCAGTACCGCTCACTGCTGCCAGCTATCAAATGTAGAGACGCCAGCTCTCTAATACCCAGGGCTGTGGTGCAAAAAACTAAGCAGCAAGGTACTTGTGCTATAGGGCAGGGGTCCCCAAGTGGGCCACGGCTGTCTGACAGCTGGGTCGCAAAAGCACGGAGACCAGCGGGGGTCCACGGCTCCGGCTGGTGCACCCACCAGCGGAGTCAGGAAAAGGACCCCGCTTGGGGGGGCGCACCAGTCAGAGCTGTGGACCATGTCTCCTGTATGCATCGCAGGGTCAGGCCGGTGGGCATGTTATGTCTCTGGAGCCTGTGATGGGGGAGTGGGCAGGTTCTGGTATCATGACATCACTCTGGGGAAAGTTTCTACCCCTTTGAGTGACACACGGCTCCCCGCACATGTGCGGTCCTGAGCCCCGTAGATTTAGTGGTCCACAGGCTCCAAAAGGCTGAGGACCACTGTTATAGGGAACACTGAGAAAGGGTAATTGTGTCCAAGTAATACCATAGAAATGAATCATTTGTCTGCAATTGTTTCTGGAAAATAATCATAGTCTTTGGTATGAATTTTGGTGTGAACATGCCTAGACCCTCATAGTTGTGAGATATAGTGTTCTGCAGCCTCTCATTGCTATTCTTAGGGAATTAGAGTGAAATTTGGCAATTCCAATATTGTCCTGCTTTGTTCTTCTAGCTTAAGGTGGAAACAAATCCTTGTGTTCTCTCTGCCTTCACCAAGATGGCCACCTCAAGAAGAAACAGGATGGACATGGCAAGTCAGCAGGGAGACAATTCTGGTGACTGATCTACATTGGGCATAGCTTTTTTTTTTTTTTAAAACCTGTTCCCTTTACAAAAGCAAATGACAAATAAATCATGGCACTGGAGGATGAAATAGTTTGCAGTTTGTATTTCTGAATCTGAACATTTAAAGAAATATTTCACTTAAACAGCGAGGTCAAAGCCATTGATTATAAATGAAAATAAAAATAGAAATCTGGATTCACACGTCTTGTGTTGTGTTTAGCATCCCTTGATGTGCTAAACACACTTCAGTTGACTTGTGCTAACATTTTTTTAAGTGTTAAACTTTTATGTAAGAAGAGAAGTAACAAAGTTATTTTACAAATCAAAAAAAATGCTGTGTAAATCCACAAACAATCCCAATGCAGATATTTTGTTTTGCTGTCGCTCTACTATTTATTTAGTTGAAAATACAGTCAGTAGAAGCCACTATATTTTAGGACACAAGTGAAATATTTAAAGCATGACCCTGCAGGTCTATACCCACATAGTACAGTACTAAACTCTGCCTACTACTTTCCCACTGGAGTTTGCTGCTTTATACAGTAAGTCTTATTAACAAAAGATATGGATTTGAGGTCTAGAAGGACAATAGGCCAGCTGTTTTTCTGTGAAATTGTATCAGACATTACTGTTATGTAATAACTTTCTGGATATGCAATGGGGTTGATTCATAAAAGAGGAAACAAAATAAATTGCAAGTGGAAATTACCCATATTTTATGCAAAATGATAAATGCGTACCTCTAAGCCAAAACAGATTTTAAATTGAAAATTTTTCATTTTAGTTAGTCAAGGTTTGGGGAAACGAACCTCCTGCTGATTATATGACTTTGCAGGCAGATCATCCCTTCATTCTCCCCGTGATGCATAGGAAGAATTGTTTTAGTTGCTCTGTCAGACATTTAATTTTAATAAGTCCACTTGTGTGCAAACAGAGACCTACCTGTTCCCTGCATCTGGTTATCCTTTCCAGAAGAAGATCAGAGTTGTTCTTTTCTTCATCAAGCTCCATTTCCAGCTGAGATACCTTATCCTGGGAAAAACAAAGCAGTTTTGTATGCGGAGTTTTAGTACAACGATTCAAAGATGAATGAACGGGATCATTAACAAAATTTGTTGTTGGAGTGTTGAGTGATCCGATGATCTATATTGTCATTTGCTATGTCAATGTATACAACCTAAGCCTTGAAAATGAAAGAAGTGGAGGCCGCCTGACCTGCAGGTGAGGCCACAGGAACAATTGCGAATTTGTGCTTTTATAGTTTTCTTAAGCCAGCAATAAAGCGTTTGAATGAAAGACAGACAGAGCTAGTAGTGCCCGTCAACCAAACCGGTTCCTTTATGTCTATAGGTAATACATAGTAGATACCTGCGGTCTATTAACTGGAAGAAATAAAAAGGTATTTAGAGGATTTTTGTTTTTTATTATATGCTGGGAAAGATGAGCTTAACCCTTCCATGACTACATGAAAATTTCTAAATGGACAGACAAAACTTAGCACCATCAGCATGTATTGGTTAACTTGATAATAACTATAACTAAACTGGCTACATAAATTTTTTTTACATTACTTTTAAAAGTCTGTTATTTACACTTTTTTAAAATTTCTTTTTATGCCTTTATTATAATTCAAAAAAATTATTAGGCAATGTTTTAAAATGCATTTCTCAGTTTACTTCCTATAATATTTTTTCAAAATATTTGTTCACTTTAACAGTCTTTAACCAACATCCAGTTGTCAATGTGATTTCCTCAGGGCTAGGCGCAATTACAGATTAGAGGGCTACTCTAGTTAACAATGTGATTACTATAGTGGGCTGTGATTACATGATCTAGTAACCATGCTCATTGGTTTACGATAACTAGTATGTCTGGGAATCTATAAGGGACAGCACAGGCATGGAACTACCAGGAAGTATAGGTAACCACCACTAGATCTCCCATAGGACGTTTTGTATTTTATCCACAGCACGGGGCTGAGCAATGTTCATATATAGACTATTGGTGTAAAATAGTTCATGGTAGTAACCTTTAATATGTTTTTAATACCTTGCTTCTATTTTTGATTTGTATATAACCCACAATTCTTTTCGGACCAATTTTAAACCCACGAGAGCTGCAGCTTTCAGTCCCAACCACTCATGTTTAAGTGAGTGGGAGCAGACAGGCATCATTTTTTGCAGATACTTTAAGGATTGGTTCCTAAAAGCAACAGACTGCTAAGTAGAATTTGCATCCCAGCCACACTCAAAGGTCTGAAAGGGCCCTAAAAGTATGTAACACTTAGAATAATTCCAGAATATGACCCTAGGCTAGGCTTGGGTTAACTTTTACGACTTTCAAAACCTCCTAGCATGCAAAAGGTTCCAACATGACAGCCATTTAATGGTTCTCATTATTATGTACTATATACTTTTGTAAATGTATTTGACCTAAATGTATTCATTTGACGCTTCCTAATATGCTCTATATTGTATATCTCTACATGACAGTCATTTTAGGGCTCTCACTATGTATACCTGTTTTTTCCTACTTTGAAACTTATCTTTACTATTTAATATATAGTATGCCACAAAAACCTTCAGTCACCTCTTCTTTTGTTCTCTTTCAAGTCATTACCGAGGGTCCGACATAAATAACTAAATGTGTAGAAAGTAGGAACCACCAATCTATACCTTCCTCAACTTTTTTTTTATTCACAAAGACTAAAATTACATTAAAGTTATTTAAAATGGACCAGTTTGTTTTTATTTGTTTGTCACTCCTTGTTCTGGACAGCAAGTAGTGATGGTTCAGTGTTGGTTTGTTCATTCATTCATATAAAGTGTGAATTTAATTATAGATTTGCCTGATTATAAATGATAAATAGAAGGGTTTTAAAATGGCATTCAATAGCCAGTGGTTGTAAATTTTAACTGTATTGTTTTGTAATGCTTTAACAAAATGTCCATCAGTCAATGGATTGGGACCTCAGACCCCTCATAAGCAATTTAGAGGATTTAGCGTGGTTTAATTACAGAGCTTAGAATATTGACCTCCAGAGATTAGCAATTCAAAGCTTCTTGTGTGAGAAAGAAAGCTATGTTTGCTGCACAGAACATGCTGTGTGCAATATACATTAACAGTGATTACAAAATTAGGATAGTGTTTTCCCACCATACAAAGTGAATTTTCCCACCAATTAAAAATTTAATCTTAGTCAATATTCCCTATTAGAGCAGATGTTTCACTTTGCTGGACACATAAGCTCTGATTTAGACATCTCAATGTAGGAACACCAAGGTATTTATTGTCAAGACAGACAGGAGCAAAAACTGCAAGGTAAGTACCCAACGATGTCTGATAGGTCATCCTTGCCTGAATATTCTCTGAGACAAAAAAAACATTTTGCACATTTCTGCACTACGTGGACAAAAACCCAAACACTGCAAGTACAGCAAAATGCCGGTTGATCCTGCCAGACATCCACTGAACTTCAAATGTCCTGCAATGATCTGGCCATGCTTCATTTAATACACTAAAATCCCAAGCGATGGTTGCATTCATCCCTGCTGAACTAGAATACTTCCTCCTTATGTTATAGGGGTTATGGGGGGTATTCTGTTCTCCGATAGGGGTGAGACAAAGAAGGACTGAGTACACAACATAGGATTTCAGTGCAGCAGACACAGATTTGCTAGCTACCTGCAGGATGCTAAGAGTTTGATGGACTACAGGCAGATAGTTTTCTGTTCTTGAAGCATTTGAAAAAATCAAAAAAACATGCAGAAATGTGCATTTATTGCAAGATGTACTAAATACCTTTATTTGGCCCAGGCACACACTTTAAAATAACATCAGTGGAGTAAAACATTATTAGACTGCTAAACAATGGAGTAGAAAAGCTTGACAAGAAGTTCTACAGTTTTTATATTCTTTCTGGGTTATGGATTAGAGGAGCGTTAGATCATGTTGGGATTTACTTTCACACTCCAAAAGATGTACTAGAATATTGGTAAAGTACCTTAAACTTTTGAAATTCTGAAATGATTAATTTATATTTGAAGAAAAAAAAACTACCTCCATTGACTTTACTTGTCTGGAACGATCATCCTTTAAATGGTTTTTGGCATCAAGTTCATATTGTAGATCTTTAATTGTCTGCTGCAGAAGATGATTCTTGGTCAGCGACTCATCATGGGCGCTCTGGTGGTCTTGCAAATTTTCTTCCAAGTGACGGATCTAAGGAGGAAATGAGGAACATTGCACACCCCTCAGTAATACTGCATGGTATATCCTTACATTTTATGTCTATCCTTCATAACTGAGCCAATTACCTCGTCTTGTAGCTTCTTGATTGTATGATAGCATCTTTCCAATTCCAGTGATTTCTCTTTAATCTGTCTTTGCATTTCAGAGCTGTCCTTCCGATTCTTCTCTTTATATTCATCAAACTGCTTTTGAAGCTCCACAGTGGATGTCCGGGAAAACTCCACATTTTCTGAAATCTAATCAAGAATAATAATGTTTAATGGGTGGGTCATGGTTAGTGGTTACCAGTAAAACGGTCAGTAATCTAGCCTTGGCCTAAGCTCAAAAACAAAGAATCTATATTAACTTTAGAACCTTCTCCCCTTTTATGAATGCGTTTTTTAACACATTGGCAGATTAAATCATGGATGAGGAATACTTTGTATGAACACTTTATTTTAATTATTACAAATCATTCAGCACGCCTGTTCTTGTTTAACAATGGTTATGTGAAAAGAGTCATATTTCTGAAGTTAGAAATAGGACACAAAAGTTTAACCAGTTGCTATTAGAACTGCTTACTTTGCCCTTATATTTTTTGAAATGTAATAATTTATAAATGTTAAAGGAGCCAGTGCTTTACAGGGTAAAAACAGACTGACTTTAATGTTGGCCTCTAATACTACTACTGCTTACACCTACCTTTCCCATTGTCCCCCCTGCTGCTCTTGGGGATGACAGTAAAGTGAAAATATTTCCCTGCATGGGTAAATAATGGATTTAATTTAAAAGATCAATGCTACCAAAACAGCAACGTAAACTCTTGTAGTACCCAAATAATATGGTTATTTTCAAATCTGAATATGAGACCTAAGGATGGATACACACGTTAGATAATTCTCCTCCTATAATCGCCTCAGGGCTGATATCGGACAAGAATCTGGCGTGTGTACAGCACTCGTCCTCCAAACGACCATCCTGATGGATCCACAGCCGATGGAAGAGGAATGATCATAATGGGAGTGAGGGGGGGGGGGATCTCCCCCTCCCCTCTCCATAGAGCAGAACAGTGTACAGAGTTTTGTATATATGGAGTTTATGTGCGGCCCTTGTTCATGCACCGAGTAGTTGTTTATCATTGGAAAGGATCATGATTGATCCTTAACCAATGACAATTATTGCACGTGTGTACGTAGGTTTTACCAGACAGGAATGGAAAGTACCTCTCCAGTGGCAATACATAAAAAACAAAATTATTTTATTTAGTTTAGTAGAGAATATGAAAATTAAACCAAACTGATTTTATTTTGTTTATGTTTGTGTTCCTGTTGTAGTTTTTTCCTTATTTCTTGTTGGGTAAAATGTTGTTTGATTTTACAAACCAAACAGGAACATCTCTCTATCTGGAACTCCGGTTGTAGAACAATCTGGCAGCATTTGTAATCCCCTCTCCACACTATCCAGTATCAAATTATTATTGAAGAAGTCTGAATGTGACTGGTCTGTGGTCTGGAAATCATACTGAAACTGTGCTAATAACTTGACCCATAACGAGGTTAATGATCATCATTTAATAATAATTGCACACAGTTCTAAAAGTCACCTCGTGGAGAAAAATATGTTAATGGTTTAGATATGTAAAAAAAAAAAAAAAAAAAGAAACATCAATTCTCTATCTTAGGGATGCATCAGAAAAAACAATGTCTACTTATTTCTGCAGAGTCCATTTGTACAAGAATGACAAAACCAATTTTATGTAAAAATTTCTGATGTTCTTATGTTGTTTTCTTTATGCAGATTTCAATTGTTTTCTAGTTTTGTAGGGAATTTGGTTCCTCTAAGCAATTGTATTTTAATATGACCTTGTCAAAAGACCAGTGTATTAGGAAATAAACAGAGGTCCGTGATCCAAATAACTGAACAGAGCTTATAGCTAACTAAAAATATCAAAACCTGAGGCCTCAACAGCACACTGAACCCAGGCATAATGATTAACAACCCCAGGCTGGATTTATTTGTAATGCTCCGATATCCCTAGGCCTATTTCAAAGTACATTCCAGTAAAGGTCTGCAAGCTTTGCACTGCGGAGACTTTATGCCAGTTCATTCTGGTATCACACACACAGATTGCATATATGCTCTTGAGCAATCGTGGAAAATTATGCAATGCATCGTAATTTCTGACATTGCTTTTATAAGCAAAAAATGGACATTAGAATTTAGTCCAAGGTTAATAGGATGGTTTCCATGTGCCAGTGGCCAAACGAAAAACATAAATCATTTAAAAAGTGTTTATATGCAAGCAAACTCCACTTGCACATTTGTTCGATTGTCTTATATAATCCCAACATAGTCTTGTATAGTATGAACATTCAATAATTTAGATTGTGGAGTCTCTACTATTGACCACAACTTGGTACTTACATACCAAAACATCTCCCAGTGATCTGAACTTTTTCATCTTGCTTTCCAAGTTTTGACAAGAATTGATGAAAAGATCCACCAGTATTTTCTAAAAAGCAGCAAATGGTGACTGGAAATTTTCGTAGTATACCAGTGTGCAAGGGGGCCCATAAAAGTCTCCCAAACCTATAGAAATCTTGTGCCATGCCAACACTTCCTAAAAAACCATTAGGTTATGAAAAAGTACGGATGCCATACCAGAACTTTATTCTGCAGCATAACTGATATTTAGAGAATCTTGAGCTATGGGATCTCCAAGTTAAAAAAAAAAATATACAACCAAATATGTGCCCACTTTTAAAATGCAAAAATGATCAAAATATTAATAAAAAAAAAAAGTTTCTTCCAGAAATACAGTGAGTTCATATGTTTCTTTAATAAAATAGTATCACTGCATCTGCTGTATGGACATTCCTATGCCCTATTGGACTAACACGTGCTCCTCTCCAAAACTCTTTAACAGGGTGGTGTACAGTAGTCCAGCAAGAATCCTTTTCCAGTGTCCAGTGCACTGCCTTTTCTATCTGCTGCAGAAATTCAACACTTGTGTTGAGTACCTGGATCCACCTGCAACACACTATGGTTCTTCTTATAAACTTGTACAAGGAGAGAGAAACCATACCTTTGTAGGGGGGTGCAGGTAACCAACACACCTGAGAGCAGAAAAGCCGGAACACATGCACTGCCAGTAATCATACATGCTCTTTTACAAGGCAGACTTTGTAATCCTTGTAAGAATTATTCCTAAAGTTTAGTAAGGGATGTAGCATTAAACATAAATTTAGAAGCAAAAAATTGTTTTTCACTGTAAAATAACACAAATATTACTTTATAGAAAAAAAATCCCAGACATTCATTTTGCTTGGTAACTAGAATGAATTCTCAAGTGGCCCTTTCCAAGCTTTTCTCTATTGAGGTGCAAAAAAAGGCTGAGTTGGAATCTGGATTGCGAGTGCAGAACAAGTGAATGCCTGTTAAGGAGAACAACACTTCTCGGAGAAATACGGAGATCAGGACCTCTAGCCATGAGAAAGTCACGTACTATGTGACCCTGTGTAATGCAAAACATGCAGAGCAAATTGCTGCAGTTCTGCTCAGAAAGTATTCCTGATGATGCCAACTTGAAGGTTAGAACCGTATGTCCATGTTATTGCCCTGTTAATGTTTTATAGTAGAAGTTCTTTGGAATTGCACAAAAAGCACAATTTAAATGCCCACATTTGCTAAATACTGGCAATGTACATCTCATTACTCGCACCTAATGTTTATTTGAGCGACACCTCAGCCCTTAAAAACAGCCCCTTAGTAAATAGTGAGAACAAACTGTACAACATGCTTCCTGCTTTATCTCTTAACATGAATTCAAGGCGACATTTGCTGCACTGCAGAATGTAAAGTGTTCTGCTCAATTCATTCTGAGTAATTTGGGAACAACCCAAATTGTTAATGAATAACCAAAAGAAAACTCATCTTCATGAACAGTTCAAAAATAGAGCAGTGAACCAGCTGCTCGGTGTAGAATCACAATTAACTTACAAAATGGCTCTTTGAAGCTTGACTAGTAATTACAATCCTTGAACTATAAAGAAAAAGTATAAAACCAGAGCAATAATGCAGGGAAAGTTCATTCCTTTATTTTAATGGAATGGATGATGCTTGTTCTCAAACATTTTATTCTTAGCGCAGAAAGATTAGTCTGGTTACTAGCTGCAACTTATATAAAAGTATGATGAGAAAAAAAATTATAATAAACTACAGCTGTGATATTTCCAGAGCAGACTGGAGAATAAACCCAAGATTCAGATTAGCTGTGATAGGTAATATGTTTCCAGAAACTTTTCAACAGCACATGGTTTAGAGCAAGGAAGCCCCATAAAGCATTCAAATCAATTCAATCGAAAAAAAAGTCAAAAGCGTAAATGTAATTTATAAGCTTAATTCACAATAGTGGCTGACTATACCATATGAATAGCCCATTACTACTAAAGAAAGTAGTCTGTCCACTGTTCTGCACGCAGCCACTGCTGATTACTGTACGTCAGAAAATGATCCACATTCATTACAATATACACATTGTCTGGCTTCCAGGGATAGCTGGTGCTTTGTTTATACTGAAGTAGTCTGCATGGGGCATTCATCATATGCCATGCACACTACGCAAATGCTGACAAGCATATCTAGATTAGAATGAAAAATTGAATTAAAAACTTTTTGTTTTATTGATTTGTAAGGCAGTTATGCCGTTTCTATACAGGATACTCATTAAGTTGAGTCTTTCCATTCTATGAGGTTAACATTTAACACATTACGATAAAAAGTCTCATAAAGAGAGATGACATGGGTTTCATAGCTTGTCATACACATTCCAAAATTTACAGTAACATTTATGCAGCTCCTCTGCGTCAACACATACAAAGATTTTATCATCCAGTACATACAGATATCATGTATTGGGCTAAACTTAATCTACTATTTCCACAACATAGTACTGTATATGTTGGTCAAAGGGCTGAACTCTTAGTAATAGAAAAAAGGACAATTCACATTCGATCACTGTTAAAGACTGTAGGCTTTTCTGAAAAAAGTAAACATACCCAAAATGGTACAATGTGTATTACCCCCTATATGGTACATGCCCAGCTTACATTTGGTTTACAGACATGAGGACACACACATACCTCTTTATGCAATTTTTCTATGGTCTTGTCAAGTTGCCAGCGTTCATTTTCCATCTCATTCTTTAAGTTCCTTAACTGTTCCTTCTGACTAGATTCCTCTTTTAATCGCTCGCTCAGCTGCTGATGCTCATGAGTGATTCTACTGAGGCTTCTCTGAAACACACAAACACATCATCAGTAACAGAACATGATAATAACATGCACAAGATTTTTTAGGCTGGTGTGCTTCCTTATGCAGGATATTAAAAAAAAAATCATTTGGGAATTCCTTGAACTTGAACTCGAGATAAATAGTTACAGCTTAGATAAATAAGCATAATGTATGAGAACTTTCTTTCCTGACAAAGAATTTGCAATTTGATTGAGCCAGTGTGCAGAAACACACTGATAAGTCATCATGTTTCCTCCTCCAGTTAGCACGCTTCCTGTTAGCACATGTATATGCACCCTGGATAGCCTCAGAGATGCTCCTCCAGCTTGAATGATACTTTGCAAGAGACAACGGGGGGCAAATATCAAGATGTATTTAAATAATAATGCTATTATACCCCAAAAAGTATTTTTTAAAGAAATTATTTATATAGTTTTCTTCTAGTATTATCATCACATACATAGTGTGTCCAGCAGCCATTGCTGAACTTTGGGTTTGTTGAATATTTTTTCACATACCAATTTCTGAGGGAGCCAGCTATTCTAACTAAATAATTTTTTGGAGGTGCGGGGTAAACCAGAATGCCTAGAGCAGGCATGTCCAAAGTCCGTCCCGAGGGCAAATTGCGGCCCGCAGCCTCTGTCATCACAGGGAATCCCCTGTGTCATTATAGTGGGTGTGTGCTGTGTGGGACCCGCACAGGCCACACCCACTCTGATTCCAAGAACATGGTCTGCACGGAGGCCGCACTGACATGGACTTCGTGCACAGGGAATCCCTCACGTCACCCTGGTGACCCTTCCTTAATATGCTATTTTCTCAGCTTCTTAGAAGTTTCCTGCACATCACAGTTACTCTTGACAATAGTCAGGCCTGACACTAATGAACGGGTGTAGCAGGCTCAGATCTCTCTTAGCCGTGTTACAGGTTCATTTACAGACTTTTTTTTCTTTATATCATATAAATCAGGCTCTCTGTGTGCAGTGCCATGGGGACAGCAAACATGGTTACAATCAAGCCCTTACAAAGAAGAGGGAATATTAGAAGTTTAAGGTAATTAGGTGCAAAAGAAGGGTTAGGTGGGTTTGAGGTTCAAGGTACAGTAGGATATGTGATGGACATGATAACGGCAGGGGCAGTAATTGGGCAGGGGCTTGGGGTGTTAAATCTAGAGCAATGGGGATAAGGATGAATCCCTGTTTCTTGTCTTCCAAAGATCTTCCACACCAGGCATGACACCGGACTGACACCGGACTCAGGGAACCCCTCACGTTACCCTGGTGGGTGTGTGCGGGACCCACCCAAACCACGCCCACACTAACCCTGGTTAGTGGTCGGCCCTAACACAGTTTCACCTCACCAAATCTGGCCCCCTTTGTAAAAAGTTTGGCCTGGCCCTGGCCTAGAGTATATGTACATGAACATTGGGGTGAACATACAAATTCCATGCAAATAGTGCCCTTGCTAAGAGTCCCCAACGCTGCTAGGTGAATGAATGCTAGCCACTTTACCCACCACGCCACCCAAGATGTATTATTTATGAAAAAAAAAAACATTCAAATGTTTTATTTGGTTGGAATTCAGCACCATCCACACATCAGAATTCATCCAGTATAGGGGATAAAGGTTATAAATGCCATGTGGGTGAGTGCAATCCGTTTGGGTCTTACTGTAGCTGTCCCATAGTAGATTTTACATTACAGGTTGCTTATGCTTAGTCCACAAACCTGGAGTCATACTGCTAACAGAGGAGAGTGTGGGTTTGTCTAGGTAGTATGTTCTAGTCATTGATTCAAGGAGTACAAACACCAAATGTTTTCGGCCTCCCCACTTACAGTCACAAGGAGCATTCTGTGGCTCATGTCTGATCTCGGTCAGTTGTCTGAGCATTTACCTGGTGGACAAGGCAGTTGGCATGGAGGCAGGAAACATAAATCCTACGCTGCAGATTGAACAGGTGTTAATGGTAAGTAATGTTTGGCACCAAATATAAAAATCATATTTAACAGACTATCAACCATGACATTAAACCATTTAAATACAGTTCGTAACAACTTAATGGCATTGAGCTCATTGGAAGTGTTTAAAACACCATGTGACCAGACATTTGGGTAATAAACAACCATTGAGGATGTTACAGGTGGGTTTTATTGCTGTTCACTCATCAACCCCTCAGCTTTACAAACACAGAGTTTAACACTGGAAGCTTCAGAGAAAGTGACATTTTTATGGGGAGAGGGGTGGCTTCTTAAAAAATAAGCTTTAACTGCCTGATCCTTAGGTGGCCAACTCACCTTTGTGTCTTCAAGTTGGTTTTCTAACCCTCTAGAAAACTGTAACGCTTCTTTTTCTTGTTCTTTTGCATCTTCTAACTCTTCAGCCAGCTGTTGCTTTTCTTTCTACAATTTAGGTATAAGAAACATATATAAAAAGTTAATGCAAAGAAAGGTAAAAAAAATAAAATCACACTTCCATAAAAAGCCTGTTGAGGTATAGCGGACCATGCCTGTCCTAAATCCAACCAAATGGAGCCTCACAACTTGTATGCTTCATTTTAGCAACAGTCATCAGCTAATTAAATTCAAACTCAGGTACCACTTCCATGTAACTATTCTATTACTTTAGGGAAGGGGTGTCAAACTCAATTGCATAGTGGGCCAAATATAAAAACTTAAAAAAGACAAAGTTGTGGGCCAACCTTGAACTTTATTGAAAAAATTTAGGATTTTTTTCCTTCTCATTTGATTTAAAACCTTTTCATATGGAAACAGAGAGGTTTTGCTTCACATTCAAACTGGAACAAGCCTATATTAGAGAAAGGGGCGCAAGAATTTTGTTTTAAATTTTAGTTAGAAAAAAGTCTTATGGCTCTTTCTCTATTTGTACCCGTCTGAGTTAAATGTCAATGGTAACCTTTTTGCACAGGTTCACAATAATAATAACAATTTTCTTTATGAAAATCTAACCATTCCAGTCCATGCCTTGGAGTAGCAAGGAAAAGTACAGCTAAGGGGGAGTGCTGGAAATGCCAGACGCAGCCAATGCGGGGCTGAAACTCCATCTTCATTAAAATAGCGCTGCTACTAAAATTCCCGGCATTACTTGTGTCTATAAAACAGTCCAATTCGGGGCCACAATAGGCAGAGAGCCCGCTGGTCTATAGACACAAGTGATGCCAGGAATTGTAGTAGTGGCACTATTTCAATGCAGTGGCGGGCCGGCTGCAGTTCATATTTAGGATTCCCTTGGGGGCTTTTAAGGGCAATCCTAGGGGTAATAGTGAACTTGCAAGGTCAGAATACTGTGAAGATCTACAAGGAAATAAAGTTTAAAAATACGTCTACACCAAGCATATCCCATTCTAGTCTTTATTGCTGTATATTACCTAATATTCAATAGCAGACACATTCATTTTCATTTGATTTCTTACTGTCTGTTAATTATGGAAATCTCAAAACTTTGGAAGCATAACGTCCCCCCAAGAATTTATTTGGACAGCAATGCTTCATAAAATAACATGTGAAAGATTAGTGTACACTATATATTGTTAGCATGAAATGCAGGCCAGTGACATAATATCATATCATATCTATCAAGTCTTAGGAAAACATATCTGCTTTCTAGATGTTCATTTTCCTGACCTCCGTTCTCCGCAGTCTCTCTTTTGTTCTATCATTATCTTCGTTCAGCTCATTGATTTTCTGATGAAGCTCAGTTATTTTGGCCTCCAGCTGCTGTATCCTTTGTCTCAGCTCTTCATTTTCTCGCAATATACTTTTTGCTCTTTTTTCACACACGTTCCTTATCTCGTTTGCTTCATTCTTCTGAATAGTGATGTCATCCACATTCTGTCCAGGAAAGAAAACATGCAAGCATTTCTTAGTAGGAGAACAAGATTGGTTGTTTCAGAATGTCCTTGTTTTCTACAAAACATCAAAACATCATTCATGGGAACATAATAAGGTAGAGAAGCCGAATAGTTTTTTTTTTATGTGGGCAGAATATTTTACCATTTAATTTTGCTGTGTGTCCCCTTACCTTCACCTTCTGTCCTAAAATACAAAAGGAAATGAGAGAAAATCCCCCCAACATGCAGGGAACCCCAGCTTAGGCAGTGGTCCTCATTGGAAGACTTGTCCTCTATTCCTATTCTGCCAAAAAAAATTGTCATCGTTTTATTATTCATTGACAGCAGCCCTTAGTGCAATGAGAAAGTGTATTGTATACATTGATAGGTGTTGAACTTGTCCTTAGTTGCAATTAGCTTGCATTTGACCCCCGTTTGAGTCTTTTGAAAGCAATGAAAACTGAATGACCATTGCATCAACTTGCTTCAAACTTTTCATTTCCATAGCCTTGAATGTAAATTGAAGCCAAGCTGACACAAATGCTGGTAGACACGAGCCCTAATCACTCCACCAAGTAAACCGAACTACAAATATTAGAAAACGATCAAACTTTTCTCCACTTTATATGTAAAATGGAAAAAAGTTTTGGCCTTTGATATACTTTAAACCACTTGACAGGGTCTTATATTTAATATAGTTTTAGTCACTTCTTTTATCTAGTTAACAGGTTCCAAAGAGGCAAACAGGGTGTTTGAAAAAAAAAAAAAAAAAAAAAACAG
>NC_092859.1:126275453-126277399 GCF_032062135.1 Pyxicephalus adspersus
ATACTGTCTGCTCAAATCCAGCTAAATGCAGTCACATTGATTGGGAGGCGTTTCATAATACAGATGGACAATGACCCAAAACATACAGCTAAAGCAACTCAGGAGTTTATTAAAGCAACGAAGTGGAATATTCTTGATTGTTTGGTGCTCCATCATATTAACAATAATTTTTCCTAGCATTCAAAAGTTTCATTGCATTAAAAAAACAATTAAAAAAAATAAATAATAGCATAAGCAATATAAACATTATTATGATTCTGGCACAAATCTTTAGATATAACGTAACAAGTACTGTGATTTTTCTTTTCTTAAATGTAAATCTTTAGTGATTATTAACACACAGAGAATGCTTCAAGTTCAAGCACATAGAACAAATTGGTCTGAGAATACCGACTCTGCTACCCTCACTAACCAGAACAACAAAGGGAAATTGATGCTTGCTGGGCCCTCCCTATAGCAGACATGTCAGCAGAAAAGTAAAACAGACTAAGCAAATAGAGAAACAATGAAAGTGTTGCCTTTAATGCTTGACCTGCTCCAGATCTGTGCAGGACGGACATTAAATAATGAAAAGGGAGAAGGCCAAGTCAAGGCTATTAGAAGCTACAAGAGAGTGCTTATTCGGAGATCTTGTTAGTCAGCATTGCAGACTGTTATAGGAATCTCCAGACTGCACTGAAACAAAGGAATATGGGCCTCAAACAGGCCTTTAGGGTAAGATGCCAACATAAGCTTTCTGCAAGGCCAGCAAGTAAATGAACGTTTAAAGGACTCTCAAGTCACAACAAATCAACAAGAAGGGAAAAGACGAATGTAGACGACAACGATTAGCAGTAAGTTCTGAGCCATCACACTCTGTTTAGCACGATTCATGTATATTGTTTACTAATTAAATATATTGAGTTGCTGGTACTGCTACAAGTTTTACACAGAACTTAATAAATTAAAGGAAGCCAATCTGCAGCTATAGCAATGAGTTTCTAAAAACTTGCTTCAATACTATTGTATATAAAGCGTCACTTTCAGTTAGAATACATTCATTTTATTCCTTGACAAATAATCTACTGACTCTTTTTATAAAACAGGGAATCAGAATCCCTCAGACATTCATCATGAAGGTGAAGCCCATCCCTTCTGTCTATACTGCCATGGTAAAGTTCACAGGCATGAGCAGTGAGATGGGCATTTTTTTTCTATTTAAAGCAGGCTACTTTCCCGATCTTGCGCCTGCACAGTGCAAGATCGTGTGACGTAGCCAGAAGAAGAAAGAAGAGGAAGGAAAAGGAAGGAAGATGGCGGTGCTGGAATAAGCTTGGTTTATAGGATGGCATGCGACCCAAATGAGGACAGCAATGGAGGAATCGGTGACTCTGGAGAAGTAAAGGCGAGTTTAGTTCTGCTTTAACTGGAGACTTAAAAAGGAAGTAAATCGAAAAACCAAAAAAATACCACTTACCTTCAATACGCAGAGCAGTCAATCCGACGGGAGGTATCTTCCATCGGGTCCAGCATCCTTCCGGTATCTGCCTTTGGGTCGGCTTTCAGGAGCCACCATCTTCTCCCCTGCTTCCAGGTTTCTCTAATTCACTCGACACAGGTGCCAGATTGGGTGACGTAGATACGGAAAAACTTGCCGATCTTACTGCGCTTGCATGTGATTGGAAATGTTTTCCCTTTTGATGAAAAGGGTTCCTTCTGTGCATGACCGAGATGCTCGAGCATGCTCAGAAGGAGCAGTCAGGAGCCTCCTAGGATTCATGATGTAGGTATCTCGGAAGGCTCTGCACTGACAATCATTCTCGATCGCCTAGTTCACAGTGGTTACTCCTGATTGATTGTTCCTCGATTTATGACATCTTGGGACTGCTGTACACGTTAGAATTTTGCCTGAGATGAGCACAACTGTTCATCTTGGGCAACTATCACTTGACATGTGTACACTGCTA
>NC_092859.1:126278346-126365649 GCF_032062135.1 Pyxicephalus adspersus
GAGATCTCCCAGACTAATAATGAATTCCATTCACCTTTAAGTGGCTCACTTTAATATGATAATCAATCAGGACTACAGCAACACCAATTACTTAGAACCAGACAAATACCAATAGTTTTACTAACCAAAGGTATAAACAAACATGTGTGGTCAAACATGTCAAGCATACCCAGAGCCTGAAAAGTATGTCAGCAATGTAAACCAGTCAGGGCACTAATCCCTAAAAGAGTTTTAAAAAAACTGTCACTGGAATGAACACCATACAGAAATATGTGCAAACATTGGCAATGCTTGTGTAATCTTTCACGCCATATGCAATAATACAAATACCCAAAGCGTATTTTACATTTGTGTAAAAAAAAAACCACAGTCTTGACCGAGAAAAAAAGCAATGTTTATTTTATTACATTAATGAACCAGACAGGCACTGGGTACATTGCTGATGTTTAAACCCAGAAACAAAAAGTAATATTGCAGCTTACTAGAACTGGTTGCTGCATGAGTTTGTTTTTTCCCCAGCCTTTATTCTGTTATTCCTTCCTACCCTAGGCAGCTTGCTCAAAATTTTACAATCAGAACACTTTTGTCCTCTTCATCAACACAACATAGGGGGGATCTTCGGTCCAGAGAAATTAACTGGTTAGGACAGATAACAAAGTGGTATTTCTGCGCAGCATAGACATAGTGGACAAGCTCTCCATAAATGCAGAATATAGACTATCATGAGTAAACCTGGGTGATCCAGAAAACCTAAAATGGATCTGGTCCAAGACTAAAAAAAACAGCCTACTAAAAGCAAATTATGTATAGGAAATCCATTACAGGTTTGCTTGATTATCCAGGTTCTCTCATGATACCCCTATATTCTCCAGTCTTCAGGGGCTTTCATAAATCAGGCTCAGTGTGGTCAGTTCACTGCAATAGGAAGAAATCAGCTCACCGGATTTCTGTTATTTCATTTTTGCCCTTACAATAAAGAAACAACTAAATATTTTTAATATTTGGTTTTTACCCCAAAAAAGAGCAAATAAGCCTACACCTTGAGCAATATGTGGCAACTACAGAACTATATATTTACTATGTATGGGTAATTTCAAACACAGTATACACTGATGACTTTGGAGTCATCTCTAAAATCAACTTGTACCAATAAAAAAAAAAAAAAAAAGAAAGTAAATGCCAAAGTTTTAAAGAGCTATTTTCAATTGAACTGTACAGGAACAGCAGACCATTGCATTGCACAGCGTACACATCAGAAACAGGTTTTCAAAGACTTACTTAACCTATGGTGGCCTTTAATAATCCAATACCAACTAGAGATCACCCCGTCTTTCCTGCACCTATTGTTGTCAAGGCACAGAAAGCTTGACAACCCGATATAAAACCTAGAATGCAATCCACTAGGCATAAGGTCACCTTTTATTTATTCATTGTAGTTGGTTGATTCTGAATAGAAGAGGAATTATCCATTACTAGTCAAGACTTATCATCAGAGAGGTAAGCTGTGACAAGTTTAAACAAAGTTCCCATACAACATAATTTCTGTATTTATATGGCTGCACCCAACACTATAATTGCCCCCCTATGTATAGCCATCATTGTTTTCTTTATTTATACTATTTTTCCACTTATCAGACATAAATGCATATTTGTGCGGTGAGAACCATCTCTGAAAAATTGTCCCTTTATTAATCGTTAACGCAGCATGACAACCATATTGACAAGAATCAAAGTTTTTACAAAAGCTTGTCTACTGTGAAAACCCCCGTTGTGTCTGTAAAGTATATCAGAGGCCAGTACTTTCCTATGGGGAGTCAATAAATCATTGTTCATCTTCACCGAGCAGAAAGATAAAATAACTTGTGTAAAACATGCTAATGAATAGGTCAAAGAAGTTATTCACCAATTCCAACACCGAAGCAGAATCAGCGTTATTTTCCTTCTCACCCCCTGCAATTTCAGATGACCGGTATTTCAGCTTCTTCTATTCTTTCTATATGAGGAGAATGAAGAATCGGCAGCCACATGACTGTCTGTTGTTTCAGAGGCAAGCAATGTAAATGGCATGAAGATATTTAATGAGCCCATTCTTCTTTACTCCGAAATAACACTGAAACGTTACTAATTAGTAAGAACTCGGCTGGTGACTGCTTTTTGTTTGCAAAGGACAAGCGTCTGTATGGTGAGAGGAGCCAGACTTTCCCTCAAAGAAGAATTTATTTTCTATTTTTTTTTTTGTTCAAGCCACCTTTGACTAGATTTTACAGTGCTGCTATAATGTAATGCGTTGTATGAAATTTCAGTATTTGACGTTGGATGAATCTTCCTTCTCAGATCTTTGCTTGAATAAAAAAAAAAAAAAAAAAAGGCATTTTACCAGGCACTTGATAGCGGAGACTCCCCCCACCCCAAACTAAGGGTCAGTTTGAGAAGGGCTCTATTACATTGGTAGTCAGTAGGAGGAAGAATCTTATATTGGTGGTCAGTAAGAAGAATAAGTGACACTCGCACCCCTGACCACCAATGTAAAATGCATCCTGTTATCTTGACGCCCAAAGTGAAAAATGTCTCTCTTACAGATTGCTTAAAAGATTATTATTATTACTATTATTATTATTATTATTATTATTATTATAATTAACTTGTATGTATAGAGCACCAACATATTACACATGGTTTTACTAAGTCTATAATCATGTCACTAGCTTTACCTCAAAGAGGCTCACAATCTAATGTCCCTACCATAGTCATATGTCATTAACACAGTCTAAGGTAATTTTGAGGGGGATATCTAATTAACCGAACTGTATGTTTTGAAAATGCGGGAGAGATTTGGAACAGGTAGTCCTATCCTTTGTATGTATAAAACATTAGGGTTGGATTACCATATGTTTATTAGCAGCCAGGAGGGTCATCCTTACAAAATGGAATAACTTGGTAGCACCTACTTTGCAAGGAGTAATCACAATGTTGAAAACAGTTTTTGATAAAGAAAAATTTGAAGAAAGGCCGGAAGATAAACAAATCCCCTTTTTTTTTTCTTTTTTTTTTTTTAAATATGGCATTAGTTTAGAGAGAAGGTACTCCGTGTTCATGAAAAAATGCATGTATATGATAGATTTGAATACTCCACATGGTCTGTCCTAATATAAATATATCTGTTACTTTTATGGCAGGTTAATAATAAATCAGCTATGATTCATGGATGTTAAATGTGAAGCCACCCTTTTATGTATGTTTTTGGGCAATGGGTTTTGGCTTGCGTTTAAATTGATTTTTGTTTGCTAATAGCATACCTTCAGTAAAATATTGCAGCTGATGTAACGTCTGCTATTTACCAACTTGCACCGTAATGTCAATTTTGTAACCTTTATTTATCGTATGCTATGTTTTGTTGTAATGTTTTCTATATATAAATAAATAAAAATTATATAAAAAAAAATGCAGGAGGTAAACCCAATGCAAACACAGAGAGAACATGCAAAACCAATGTAGATAGCATCCTGGCGGACATTTAAACCTGGAACCTAGCAAAGTGCTAAACTCTGAGTCACTGTGCTGCCCAATGACATTGCCCTTTGTAGGAGTGACATTGTTCCTTGATGCACTCAGGCATCCAGCAAATGCAAGTGAGCACACTTAAGTGCACAATTGCCACATGTACACACACAATTACTTTTTTTATCTTAACAAAAGAGACATGCAAAGTCAATTCTGTTAAATCTCTACCTATAAGTAATTTCTAAAACACTGATCAAGTCACTAACCCAGAACAAGCATGCAGAACTCTAATCTAAACTCAGTTGTGTATTTGTAGCTGTATAGTTATTGCAATATCCAGCGATGCCAGAAAAACAATTTCAGTATGGCTGCTTGCACTTTCAGAATCAGGTTAGAACTGACATAATCTATATTTCTACACTAACTGTTACCCTTTTTGAGCCAGCAACAATGCAAGATTTTTATTACCAGCTGCCAAGTCTTCTCTAGTGTCTGTGTTGCGTGCAACATTTGCCCTTTCCCACCAACAAACAAATAAAGCAGTGATTTATACAAAAGATGCCCCTGATTCTGGAACCTTCCGCATCAATGCCCGCTATACATGTGCATTACAAAGTGACTGTTGATCCAGGGAACATATGATTGCCTCATGGAATCAGGAAGGAATTTTTTTCCCCTGTTGAAGCAAATTGTACCAGGGTTTTTTTTGCCTTTTTTTTTGTTTTTAATGTTTTAATGTCTCCTCACAGAAGGCAATATTCAACAAGCAAGAAATCAATTCTGCACCCCAACAGTCTTCAGCCTGGGTCTTTTGTGGCAAATGTTTGATTTACCACATTAACAAATGCAGAAAAACAGGTTTGCTTAGCAGAAGGTTACTTTAAAAACTACCTTTAGCATTTAGAAAAATAGCTTATGTTCACACAACTATTCAACAAGCAAAGTAATAGATATACAACATACAACTTTTCAAAGTCAAACATCTAATTGATAAATGAAGGACAACCCTATAGAGAGCAGAAAAGTAGCATAACCACTGCAAATGCTTCATAAGCAGAAATCAGAGTTTGCATAATTGATGAGGAAAATTGGCTGCCCCAATTTACACAAATATTTAAAATCTACAGAAACAATTCCCTGAAAACACCAACGCTTATAAACTGCAATACTTGCATGAAATTGATTCAACCCAAATATTTACAAACATCTTTAGAAAAGTGTAAACAGTTTAAAGTTCTAAAATTTAATTAGCGTCCAACAGAGTCTCCAATAATTCCTTAGTTAGCACAATGAGCCCACAGAGAGGGTCAGATTGCCCGACCAAATACAATCAAAGTCCCCTTTCTCAGACACGTAATCAGCGACGGGTCTATTTCTCAGAAAGTCTACAAAGCACCCTAATTCCTGGGAATTATCAGGTCAAAATCAGAAACCTTGAGAGCAAGGCTGAGGAGATTAGCTCATTACACGTTGTTGTAGTAACATTGCATTCTTTAGAAAATGTAAATCCAACATTTAGATTAAAGTCACAAAAACCAAAGAGAAACTAGCAAGGCTAACTGAAAAGTCTTCAACATGACAAAACCTCTTTTCTTTCAACAGATATACACATTCAAACGGAAAAAGCTATTGAAATTTGGATGGACAGCATTCCTAACATGGCTTAAAGCCTAGCAGTCAGAATTACAACCTATTAAAAAGGAAGGCATGTGTCATTTGTTCATATTTGGATGGAGGAGTCAGCAAAAATGTGATGTACTTACAGTTTACACTGGCGCAGTACAGCAAAGCAACTGACAATACAGGGAAAATGATAAAAAGCTTTTATAGGATTACTTCAACATAGTTCAAATGCAGTATATAGAAAAAAATACGAAGAAAAATTAGGATTCCAGTATGTTCTAGTTGGCCTCATCATTTTTCACTTCCCTGAAGAAGCATATCTTGCGAAACGTGTTGAAAGATAGAAAGACACTTGAGACTATAATGTATGGCAAATAATATTGGTACATGTATGTTTCAATATTTAAATAAATTATGATTTTAATAATAGGTTTGTGAATGTCAGTTGATGACAGAAAAAATATTTTTACAATGTTTGCTTGCATGTTTTGTATTCTTGGCGATATTGGATGTAACACCAGTTCTATTTGCTAATCTATAGAACCTACTAAGAGTATCACAGTCCATTGACAAGATGCTTAACATGCAGGTATTAACAATTTGTTTTAACACCAAACAGTCAAGTCACTACAGGAAATTGGTTAAATTCTTGGATCTTTACGTTGGGACAGGGAGAAGATCCACTTTTGATTGAAAATATACAAGGGCTTTTTCATACTAAGTGCTAGAATGCATTTTCCTGCAGTTCCACAATGCTTACCAATGCAAGAACAATGAAGAAGCAATTGTTATAAATGTTTTCAAGTTTATAACAAACACAGGGCTGCATGAACTTGATGAAAAAAATGGAAAACTTCAACTGTGCTAGCAACATCACTAGTTCAATTATCTCCACTTGATCTATCAAACACATTAGAACCATCCCAATAGGGTTAGCACTGATCCTGAGACTTAAGTGAAGGCCTTGTGTTAGGTTACAGCAAACTGAAACTAAAATTTATACCTGGCATAAAAAGGTAGTCAACCCTTTTATGTAAGGTAAAAATTACCTTTTCTTCTTTCCCATTTCCTTAATTCTATATCCACCTCTTTTTGTTCCAAGGTTTCTTCGTTCTCTGAGCCAACATGATTTCCACACCTTTACAAGACCAGCCTACTGGTCAATCTTTAAATAATCCATAATGAACTGACAAGCTTACATTTTATTGTGCCGATTCCTCCTCTTTGACCCATCATGGCCACAACTAAAAAAAAAATTCTCCTCTGAAAATCATATATATTAAATTGAGCAGACATTCCCCTCTTACATTAAACCCACTTCCCCAGCAATTTGTTTGTCTGTGAAAATCTTTACCCCCATAACTATGAAGGAACATATAGAAAACTGTCTGAATACAATGGTCTTTTACTACAGCTCTAACAAAACCTTACTGCAATTTTTTAAACAAGTGTTTTGCTCACCCCATATATCGAAGGTGCCATCTTTTGTGGGGGTGATGCTAACCTCATTCTTATAGCAAATTGCTCTAACCCTCAGTGGCTGAAACCATCTACATTCAGGCCAAGTCTACTTGTCTCTTAATCATTTAGGCATAGGCAGTGTAGAGCTCAGCTCAGTATATGGTGCTGCTGCAAACTGAGCTAGCCACCGATGACAACGTAACGCCTGCACATCAGCAGTAGTCATACAATGGCCAAAGAGGGTCTCCATGCACTCAGAAGTCCACCAATGGAGGTGGCAGCAAAGATTGCAGCCTCCTAGGATGTGGGAATTAAGGATCATTAACTTGTCATCACTGCAGGGCAGCTGTACATAGGTCTGTGACAGAATTGGCAAGTATGCACAGCATTATGGCAAAGGTTATGCCTTGAGAGATGTAAGATGAAAACTTGCAATCTGTAAAAGCCCAGTTTAACCAAAAAGGGTATCAAACTACAAACCATTTCCAATAAATTATAGCTAGCATGGTACAATACTCTACTACAAGTCTCTACCACACTATGGCAGCCAAGGTCTATTCTCGTCTATTCAATCTACATTGCCTGTAGGATGCAAAATTTATTATATCCCAGTATTCACAGTCTCTCATCCTAAGAACTTGCAGATAGTCCTTATCTGTCAAAGCTCAGCAGTTTCTGAGTGAACACAAGAGATTAAGAAACTACTCCAGTTAAATCACAGAAGTAGACTTTAAAAATAAATTGTTCAGGTGAAACAGATACAAGAGTAACAATATTTTGATCACCAAAATTATTTAACTAATACTTCTTCAGCAGTCTGTTCCACTCTTCATGGGAGGGATAGAGGTATATTGGTCGTTCTGCTTATCAATTAGAAAGCTGGTTGAACATTGCATAATTTATAGCCATCTTAACTAATTAGTATGCAAACAGCTATTGGAGGTGATTTTTTTGTTAAATACTTTTTGATAGCAAGGCAACACAGTATGTAAGGCTACGTACACACGTCAGATGATTCTCTTCTGATAATCGCCTCAGGGCTGATATCGGACAGAAATGTGGCGTGCTCGTCGTCTGAACGACCGTCCTGGCCGATCCACGGAAGAACGATCATAACGACAGTAAAAGAGAGAGTGCAGCGGGGGGCCGCTCCATCATTCTCCCCCTATGCATAGAGCAGAACGGCGCTGTATGTACAGCACTCGTTTAAGCATAGTGCAGTCTTTTGCCGTTGGAAAGGATCGTGAAAGATCCTTTTCATTGACAATTATTGCACTTGTGTAAATTTGTTTAAGAGCTATTTAGTGGCAGCTTTAAAGAATTCCAAGTCAAAGATATGTATTTTTTTACACTCCAAAAAGCCTCTCTTATGCTACATTAAAAATAATGTGTCCACTGGTGATTTTGATGATATCACTATAGACATAAGTCAATTTACACTGTAGAGTACGATGAGTTACTAGATCATTTACCTGCATTGTCTCTTGCAGACTCTCTCGCAGTTTCCTCAGTTCTTTTTCATATTGCTCTTTCAGTTTATCAATTTCCTGATCATGAGTTGACACTTCTTCTTTCAGTGCTCCCTTTAAAGCAGTAAGCTCCCGTTCTCGCTTTCTTAACAAGTCTTCTTGTTCTTCTTTTGCCATTAGCAATTCTTGAACTCCTTGTTTCATGTGCATGAGTTCCTGAGAAATGTAAGAATATGGAATAAATTTACTAAACATTAACCTGTGATAACAAGCATCTAAAAAAGATTGTTGTCATAATAGTCACCATCTGGCATGTTTACATCAAATAGAAAAAAAAATAAGATTTTCCAGACTTTTTGGTTGGACACTATACTACACCTTTTATAACACATTGTAACTTAGGTAACAACCTAAAGGAAAAGCTGCTATGGGGTTGCAACACTTTGGGGTTGGAGGGGTTGTATTATTTTTTCAGTGCACCGTTTGTGCAAAGAATACCCCCAGAATAGTAATTTGCTGCTACTGTGATTTAATTTCCTATTGTTTTCAGACATCTGCATTAGGATACTAATCAAATTTAGGCACCCCCCTATTCAAATCAGTTTGAAAAGGCCATGGAAAACTGAGGTTTTTTATTAGGGATCATTATTAGGGATAGCTTTTTTAGGGATATTATATTGGACTTTTTGCCAAAAAAGTCATTAAAAGTTATTAAAAATATTGGAACAAAAATGCCGCCAAGATCAAAAATTGAAAATTAAACTCCATACAAGTAGCTAGCTAATGCACAGTGCTACCTAAGAGAAGTCGTAAAAGTTTGCCATTCTTGTGATATACGTATTACTACCAGACAGCACAGTTAGGAAGATCACTGCATTCATCTTGCATTCATGGTACAGTGAGCAGGCTGGAGACACAGATGACAAATGACAGCTGAATTGCTAGACGTTTTACACCTTTATTTTAAATCTGGCAACCACAAAACTAGCGGCACACTTCACTGAATTAAAACAGTAAACATAAGTATTTAATTTGTCCATTTATCAGATTTCCAGGAGTATTTAAACACTCATCAAATGTATAGTTTGTGTGCAGTTATAAAGAACAGACATGTATGACAGTCCCTGTGGTTTCTTTTTCCACCACAATAGACTTTTCATGATCTAGAGTGTGTAAATTCACAAATAAGTTAAAATATATATATGTAACAAATAGCAGCAGCATTAACAAAGGAGCAGCATTTATGTGATCTATGCATTCTGTATCACCTACCTCTATCAAAGCTTCCCTCTCTCCATCATCAACAGAGTGCTTTGCATTGTCTAATTCATCATGCATTTCTGACAGCTGTTCCTGCAAGTCTCTAATTTCAGTCTGATATTGCTCCTGTTCCATCTTCAGCTCAAATAATCTGTCAAAATCGGAACAAATGCAACACAAATTAAAAAAAAAAAAAAAGATGCTACCACAACTAAATTAGATAAAAGTCCCAAAGAAAACAGACTGTCAAGTCTGTATATAAAAAAGCAGGAATAGAGGAAAAAATATATTGTCTTAGAAAATCTCTGGAAAAGAAGTTTCTCAACCATATTCCAGGACACCAGACCTCAAACAAGATGCCCATTTTAGGGAGGAACAAAAACCTGAAGTGCTACTTAACATGTCAGGACTGCAATATTGTTAAGGATTAGGTTTAGTTTTGCAAACCTGCTCATTTAGGTCACAGAACTAATTGCAATCGTTGATTAGTTTCTTAGTAGGTGTTTCTTTTTCCATGGCTTCATATAGGCTTCTGTAATATATTGAGCTTGACCCATGTGGTTATGAAAAAGTTAGAAGATTGTTTTCCCCAGATACTAAAAAACTAATTTTACTTTATGTTCAAAATAATGCTATTGTTTAAATGCAGTCACACAATTAAACTATCCATTGTTTCTTGAGATCCTTGCAAATTTCATCAAGAATCAAATCTGTAGTGTTTTTAAAAATAGCTTATGTCATATACAGGAGAAGAAAATTCAGCTAGTGAGGTATTTGTAAATTGTAAATGCTTAGCATAAGCTACAGAAAGGGATAATGTTATAAGTGTTTAAAATGAATGCAGTTGATGGTACAAAACCCTTGCCCTAAGGTTAGTAAGCATTAGCATTGAAGAATATCTAATAAAAGCAGACTTTTGAACAAATCACTGTTATAAGCTTCACATATAACACTTTATACCTATGCAGTTTAATAAAAATGTGAAATGTTAACTTTATGAAATATCTTTATCTTTACGTTAAGGAATAGTTACTTAATCATTTAGATTGTAAGCTCTTTGGGGCAGGGTCCTCTCCTACTTCTATGTCACCGTCTGTCATTTGCAACCCCTATTTAATGTACAGTGCTTAATGTTGGCGCTATATAAATCAAGTAAAATTATAATAATCTTTTATGGCACTGAGCTTCCCAGGACATTTGTCAATTGGTGGTTTGGTTAAAACGTTATATAAAACCCTGGGAAAACCAGACATATCATACAAAAATGTTGTCATGTTAACCTAAACTTACTCTTCTAGGTGTTTTCTTAATTCTTTCTCACTCTCATTCAGTTTCCCACGAAGAACCAAGTTTTCCTCCATGCTACATTCAAGTTGTTCCTGGATGTCTTTTATGCTTGCCTTTGTTTTATTGTTCTGTTCTTTGTTGCTTTCTTGATTCTAGGTTCATGGCATGAAAAGTTTTTAGTAAAGCTCAGACACAAACATGCAATATAAATATATTTAATAAAAGGTGCACAAACCGTAACACAATAGGGCAATCAAATATTGCTTTAGGCTCTCTATCTGCATACCCGGTTTATTCTAGTGAAAACATGTTCTTCTATCAATAAAATTCTTTATAGTCCTTGTTATTAACTAGGTTTCACTTTACTACCTACTTAATGTTTAAAAAAAAAAAAAACTTGGTATGAGCAAAATATGTGAGCTGTTACTGTTGACCTTTTGAAAATGCTAGTTTGTTGTCACGAAGACCCTCTAGTTTTAGTGATTTCCAAACTTGAAAAACCATGGCGATCAAGAATCCAAAGTCTTAAAAATGTATAGTTTAAAGGAACCTAAACAATTACTGTGCTGGTATTGGACAGTTCTCATACCCACAAAATAAGCTTTAAGTTGTGCAGTGTGCGTATGGGCCAAAAATGCCCAATGCACAACTTTTATAGCATGTAAGTATCTAATAAGTCTTAACACTATGACATCAGTTTTCACTGCATCTGCTTTATTTTTTCAACGGCCAGACACTACAAGGTTTTTAACATGTACCTACTCAATAGATATCTACAGATATTCTTGAAGTCAACTATATCTACTAACACTACCTGTCCATTATTTATTTCTTTTATAGTAATATTGCATGAGGCTGTAAAGGGAAGCGATTAGTAATTTAAAATCCAGAAACTGTCCAATAATCTTTACATAGGAGTTGTGATTATCTGGCCTGAAATAAAGCCTACACGTGTTTACAGGGCCATGTTTATTGTAAATCATAATATCATGTTCAGCCTTGGACCAGTCTATACATTTATTAATATTATACAATCAGAAAAATACCACATTTACCTTTTGTTATACTATGCATTTGTTTTTGTTTTGTTTTCTACACTTGTTGAAAATTGAAATAAAGACCGTTATAAAAAAAAAAAATCCCACATAATTTTTCTGGTTTCATGTAAGGAAATAAATTCACCCTAGTTGCTAGGTCTAAATCCAAATGTATAAAGCCTTTGATACATACAGGTTTCAATGCATGTGTATATAGACTAAATCAAACAAACAGAGAAACAAAAGGGCACAAGCAATAGATATTTGGTGCACCAATAATCAGTTCTTTCATGAAATGGATATCTTCACTTAGTGTACCAAATAAAGCACAGTAATATGGCAAGTGATGGGAAAATGTATCCCGCACCTTTGTTTGTTCATCAAGCTGTTTCTGGAGAGCAACAAGCTTTTTTTCTAGTTCACTTTTCTGGTCGGTCAAAGCTTTGATTTCTGCTGTAGGATCTGGACTCTAGAAAGGGGACAAAAAGAACAGATGAATTTACCTTCATACAACATAACTAGATAAGCAATAGAACCTTTAGAAAAAATCTCAAGAGGTAAACAATATTTTCAACTAGAACATATATTTTCAATTTTGTAATGTAATAACTAGACTAAACAAATGCAATGATAGGCTACCATTTATTGGTACTGTTGTATGTCACTCTTAGTTACCATTTGAGAAAAAAAGTGAATATTTGCACACCAGTGGGGAAAAAAATTTCCAGGTATACACAGGCAATAAGTGCAGATATATCAATTGTTTCCACTGCAAAATTTGCCTATTTTCTCAGCACAATTAGAGGTGAATGAATAAAACAGAAGAAGTGACTCAGGCTGTCCACATGCTATCCAATGTACCTAAAATTGGTTAAAGAAATGATTTCAAGTAATCTTTAACCAAATATAATTTTTGTGGACCTTTTTTTTTTCCAACTTGGAATTTCTGAGTTCGGTCATATTTCTCAACTCAGAATATTTTTCTTCCTGCTCAAAGTGGTAATCTTTTGTAAATATACTAAACCATAGAAACTGTAAATCAGTTTGCAGAGCTCATCTCTATCAATAAATTGCTATAGGTTACTTCATTATTCACAAACAATTGGAACTTTCATATCAAAATATTCAGAAAAGTACAGGCATATCTTCTGTAGCCATTTCTATGCAATCTCTCTCAAACTTACATATTTCTCTTCTCACAACTTAAAAAAAAGTACTCCCACAGGTTATAACTTAAAAGTTCATTCTACCTACAGTTATTAACCAACTAGAACATTTTCTCAAATTATGAACATTCCTCCAAGATCATCAATATGCCAAAATGCCTACAGCAGTTTTTTTTATGCTGGCCCCCTTCCACATGCCAACAGGCATTATTCTAATGTTTATGTCCTAAAAGGCACCCAAACATTCTTGATGACTTGATGAACTACATCTCTCCATTACACAGAATTCCATGATTTAAAGCTGGGTGATCCAGCAAACCTGGAATGGATCTGGTCAAGCATTCAAACATTTGCTAGCAAAGAGCAAATGACTTAAGAAATCCATTCCAGGTTTGCTGGATCTCCCAGCTTCACTGATGAATGTATATCCTCTCTAGCCTTGAAGAGATTTAATAAATCAGGCCCATAATGACAATGGATAGCTCCAAATCTTCCCCATCTTTTGTATTTATAGTAGTGTATTTTAGGATAGGTCTGCATATTTGTGTATAATTTATTTTCATCACCTATGTATGTCTTTGCTTTCTATAGTGCTGATAGATAGTAAGTACCTTTTGATTTTAATTACTAGTAAGCAGAACATTCATAAATGTGGTCATAACATTTGTATTGTGTCACGGTTGAGAATAAAAATAATTATTCCAACTCTGCTCTTCTACTATTTTTCTCTATTTAAACACCAATAAACATCAAAAAGTTACATCGCAATGTAAAGCTGCTGTTTAACCAATATAAAAATGGATTTTTTAACTGTGTAATATAAACAGCAACCTCAGCTTTTTATAGGAAATGCACAAAATTACAATATACAAATAAATCAATATAACATACCAGAAGAGGATGTACACATAGAAATACATACATTCCAAGTCCACATATCACATTTCCACTAGTGTTCATTCATTCAAATTTGTGCCAGCTAGGAAATGCACTCTGTATCCAAAAATCAAATCAACAGTTTGGAACCACCACTCGTAAGAATGTACACTCGCCAAAAAATGCTCAATCAAAGAAACCTTGACCTTTTATGATTTAGGGGTCTACACCTTTTGCTCAATATCTGACCTTAGAGGTGGAAAAACAAAGATTCAATTAGCTGGATCTACAGTGTCATTCAGTGTTGGCAAAAATCCCCCCCAAAAAAAAAATTATATATATAACACATACATACATACACACACTTTTGTGGACTTTAATATGCATACTTTGGACTTTTGTATTTATATTTATACACAATCTTTTGTTATGTTTTTCCTAATATTATTATTTTTAATATTAATAATATAAGGGAGATGCTGCTTATATTACAGTTTTATAAGAAAGTTACTATGAAAAATAATTACAATGATTGTACTACTGTAACACAAATAAAGCATAAAAACACGCTACACATGAGGTGTAATAACAGAGCTCTCTTATTGTGGATGAATACATAGTAAAGCCAAGCAATAATCATTCGGTGCCTGGCACATGCGTTTGCCTGCATGTTCCAAAAATATCTTTACTTAATCTGCAAAAGAAAGTAGTCATGAGACCTAGATTATTATAAAAAAAAATCATGTTTCCATACTAAGGTTATTTAAGGTGTCACAGGTTCTACTCAGATTTACTATAATTTAATTCAGTGCACAGTTGATTAGGAATCCTGTTGTTGAGTCATGGTGTAAAATTTATATTGTTTCAAGACACAAAATTTGTTAATGAATTTCCAAATAAGACACGCAATAAAAACCACCACTCTGCTGTCAAAGAATGAAATAATCCCAAGCAGTGGGTTGGAAAGTGTAATGAATTCCCTTTTTTTTGTTAACATTTAATAAAAGCAAAAAGCCACTCTGTCAGAGTTAAACAGTGTTAATATTGATCTTGTGCTATAAAAGTAAAGCACCGGAACAACTGCAATGCTACAACAAAAGGAAATCTCAAAGCAATAAAAAAGTCATTAAGGGAAGAAAACCAATAATATGAACAGGTTCTTATCTTCACGCGTGCAAATTGTAAACATCATTTAAAGAAAAGAGAGTATGAGAATTACCTGCACATTGCTGGATGCACGGGATTTTAAAGTCTGAATCTTTTCAAAAACCAAGTTGACTTTTCTTTTGGTTGCATCGTCATTATCATGACTTCTAAAATACAAAAATTTTATTTTAACATATTCTGATTTTAAAAATGTAATATTTGCCAAGTATGAAGGTTTAGTAAGGCATTAAATATTTTGGAACTGTTCAGCCGATATTAAAGGGTGCAAGAAATTCATTTTTTTTTTTATAACTTTTACATATTTATATATCTGTTTGCAAACTCAGGCTATATGTACTTCTGCTTTAACATTGATACTTCTGCTATAACATTGATATGTCATTGATACATCGCTACCCCTGAGGAAGCCGTTTAGGGCGAAACGCTTCTGGAACAACGATCTATACGTACAAAATCTCAAATACAAGTCCAGTATATGGTTGTATGCACTTCTATAATGCTAGACGATCTCTGTATAGCGCAATTTTGGGCCTAAAACCTTAATTTTTATGTCCCTCATACACCACAAGTCGTCTATTGTGGGTGATATGAAGAGACTCTGCTGTATTGTTATAAAAATGAATATATATTACAATATTTCTCGTTTGCCATTCGTTCTTTACATCTCATTTGTTCTTTACTATTATCCAGGGTAGGCATATAGTCCTTTAGGAGCCCTTTAGGACTAAAAATTTAATAACCACTACAAATCTAATCCTCTATCCATACTGGTCTCAGGACATATAAACATATATTTCAATATCCCACTATACATAGGGCTATTGTCAAGGGTTTTGCACATACAAGCTACTAGCACATAAAGCTATGATGCACTGTGGCACTACAAAGAGGGGTTCTATGGGGACCACATCAAAGTTTAGCTTTAAAAATTTCTTTCATCTGTAATTCTAGATAGATTTTACCATAAACATATTACACACAGCTAAATTACGAACCCTTCTTTCAAGTAATTAAAGAGTATCTGCTTTGCAGTTTCTTCATTGGTTTGCTGTGCTAGTTGTTGCTGGCCCTTCAAGAGGTCTGGTGTCACCTAAAATTAAAAAACACCCACAAACATAGTTATTACAAGGTTATTAAACAAACACAGAACAAAACACTATAAAGAAGCAAAGTAAAATACAGACTGGAACATTTCAGAATCATTGTAAACCATTCTTCACTTCATGTGCAGCTGTCTATTAGAGGAATACTAAAAATATGTGTGGATCCTAGCCCTTGAGAACGGGAATTGTGGGCCCCTGCTTTAAAGTGTTAGCCAAACTAAATATTATGGTTTTAAGTAGCTGGTAATTATTTAAATCGGCTACTGGCTTCTTATACTTCTTATGTACTCCAGTAAAGAGATCACTTAGCTTGAGTTCCCAAGTTGAACCACTTAATGTTGGCAGTGCAAGAGGCTTTTTTCTATTTACACTGAGAACAATGAAGCAGGAAAGGATTGACACATTGCAGCAGCTGTAAAAGTGGAACTGTAATATATGAAACTAAGCCAGAAACAAACCTAATGTCCCATAACTTTTCGGTAGGTATCGATGTCCGTGGTGTTCATCCATAGCCAATGATTAGCTTTGGTGGGTTATAGTTTTACATTTAAACTTTACCCAAAGTTATTCAAAGTTTGGAGCTCTTTTAGGGTTTTAAAGTTACCATTGACCCTGGACTGAATTTAAGATATTGAACAACAAGGTCACTTGATGTGCCTTCAACAGTAATCCAGCAATGTTGCCTATGACACGGACCCAGCTGGCCCCCCTTGAGCAGGTGCCTAGCAGACCTTTTCATTCCTATGGGTAGCTGTGCATCTGGATTCCTCCAGTGCATGCTTTGTAAATGACATGCCTATATGATTGCAAGGAACCGCAGAGCACATGGACTGGGTGAAAAAAAAGCCAGCCATGTCCATGTTGGAGGTATATTCAGGACTGTAGGTAAATAAAACACCCTAATTCAGTGTGGTATAAGGCTGTAGTAAAAGGGAACTTCACCAATGGTAAAGTTGTACTTTAACTTTTAACAACAAGTATATTGGTCAAGGAATATATTTTCTCATTCAAAACCTAATATTTTATCTTTCCCTAGTAAAAAAAAGAAGTCTACTATAGATTATTTCATGAAATCAGTCCCTGCTTTTACACATTGCACTGATTACAAAATCAATCAATGCTTTTTTTTGCAGAGAGAAGACTGACTTTCATTAGATAGTTTAACTGCAGATATACATAGAACCCTGTGGATTATCCTCCATTATGCACCACTTCCATTAGCATAGCCCTCCTGGCTTCTCCACGGGAAAGGAATCAGTCTTTCTCTTATAGCTTTATCTTTGCAGTTACATATCGAGAGCCAAGTAATAAAAGATACATTTAACTCATTCCATAGCTGCAGGAATATCGGGATCTGTCTGAATTCATTGAAATGGGTGGAGAAGGGTATTTTCCATAGTCAGGAAGTGCCTTTAGACTGCAGTCATTTTCCACCCATGTGTACATATGTATTGAACTGATAGTAAGAAGGGTGGAGTGGGGATTAGTAATCACAGATGAATTTTGTCACATGTTACAACACTACAGTGATACAGGTTAGAATGCTACAAACTATTTGTAAAGATGCACAAAACACCAGGGAAAGATCACTTTCGAGGAAAAAAGCTCAAAATAAAATAACCATACAAAATGCATTCTGACAAAGATTTGTCCCAACCCAAAAAAAGCAAGTTGTTTTTCTGCAAATCAAAAAAAACATTTTTAGGAAAGCCTGTTTTTCGACTACCCACTGATTCTTTAGGTTCATTACAAATTCCCTGAACATAGAATTGTCACAAAAGTTGGGGAGACCAAGATGACCTTGTAGGAATATATTCCACAAAAGGAATTAAAAAAAAGCAGATTTTTCCTTAATTCAAGGTTAAAATATTTTTAAACCCATGCAAGGATAAATGTAGCCCATTAGCTATTATGCTAAGATCGAATAAATCTTTTAATGCCACCGCCTATACTGCAGTCTTCCTCCTTTTATTGGGCAGCCATATTCCAGGAGGCCTGGTATGGGCTGAAGCGGGGCAAAGACTTGCTGTCCCCTTTTTTTGGCCAGTCAGTTTCTACTCCTGAGAAGGGGTCTTTTTTAACTTCACCTAATAAAAAAAATTTCCCAATTTTTTTCCCCTGTTGAAGCAAATTGTACCAGGGGTTTTTTGCCTTCCTCTGGACCAACTATGTCTTATAGGGTTTTATATCTGGAATATCCTTATTTCCCTAGTGGTTGAACTTGATGGACTTTTCTCAACCTGACCTACTATGTAACTATCTAGACAGGATAAATGATTTGTGTACCAACTTGGTACAAATGTTTTCCTCTGCAGCTAACAAGTACACTCTAAACTGATGAAAATGTATTTCTGAATCGAATGTGTAAATTAATAATTGTTGATGGAAATATTGGGATGATAATGAGCTCAAATACAACGTAACCCCTATAAGTAGCTTATCAATGTGGTTACCAACTGATTCTTTAACTTTGATTTATTGAGTAATTTAATAAATCCGTTCTGTCTCCATAGAACTTACTGATATGGTTTTGGTGACAATACCATTTTCAGGGGCTTTGTATATTTGTATATTTTCAGGGGCAATAATATGTAAATGAGACAGAATGAGGAGGTTATCGGTCGATCCTATTCACAACTACATGAGAATTGCGACCTATTCACTATACAGAGGATCCCTAATTTTAAGAATTAAATTAAGAATTTAGGATCCCTAAATTTAAGAATTTTAAAGTATATACAAAGAAGAGAGCATTCTGTATCCCGACACACTTGGCCTCATGGCTTCCTCAGGGAGCTTGCGGAGAGCATTAGAGACTGTACACAAAGGTATCATACATGTATTTAAAGTTGATGTACATGCATATACAATCAAGATAAAAAAAATGCAAAGTAGGTATTTATAAAGCAACTGTAAGTCTACAGAAATAATCAGGTGTCACTAGTTTCTAGGAGCAAGTAATGTTATTGTTATAGAACTCCCGATTCTAGAGAAGTAAATGTTTCAGGAAGTATATATGCAATAAGGGGGGTGGATGTATTTTTTGAGGGTCAGAGTAATGTTCTAAAATTAGTATTCCCAGTGGAAAGATTTTTAAAGCCATTTTTATAACATTGATTCTATAGTATAGAGGTAACATGGGCTGGAAGGTTTGAATGCTTGAGATTAGTGGAAGAATGCACAGGACATAGGATACTGAATTCCTCACATGGCCAACAGGTATTATTGTGCTTCATATTTACCAGACCAAAAGGAAGGAAATAGTAGGAGATATTGTCAGGGCTTACATACACTTTAAATAAAGGTTTGATGTATCTTAATATTAAGCCCCCACCCCCCTCTACAAAACCAATGAATAATTAAAAAAAAAAAAATAAAAGCATAGCCAGTGACAATAAATATGTTTTTATCATGTTCCTGTGTCTTGTGCAGCTTTAGGAAACTACACATCTTATGTAGCATTATTTGATTAAAGCACAAGAAAACCAAATGCTTGATAAAAGTATCATTAAAGGAAATATTGTGACTGAGCTTTGTATCTAGCCATGCTGCAGACTTGGATAGCAGCAAATTAACAATATGTGACTCGGCTGAAACTGCATATTCTGATCCTATACATCTCATCATCATCTACTGCCCTGTTCTTATGAAGGCTGTGATTTTGACTTTCAGTTGTATACCAACTGGGTATCCTTGTAATTTCTATAAATCTCCTGAAGAAGTAGACTGTGTGCTATGAAACGTGTTGAGTCTCATGAATGTATATTCACTATTATGTTGACTGTGCAACTCAAACTTGGACTACTGTTACTCATATATACCGTTACTTACATTACGTTACTTATACCTACACAATATCTGTGGGGTTGTTACACTACAATATTAAAATCTTGAAATTGGAAGTGTACCCAGTATGCTACATCCATTCACAATGTTACCTTATATTTTTATGATTTTAAGGAATAAATAAAATATATATCTTTGAATTGTTGATCACATATGGATGCCAATAAACCCTGGGGCTGAGGGTAACCCAGCTTTCTTGATAAAATATTAGCAGAGAAATTGCCACTGGCATGGGGCAAAATACACCTTCTACTGAAGTTCCTAATTACATGAATAATAACAGTATATAAATAGTATCAATACATTATGCTGCATTGTACATTAAAGCTTTTTGCTCCAATTTCATTATCAAATATAATTGATAAATTTATATCTAGTGGCATATATTCTTTATTGATCTTCTACATGCCTGCTGACCATGCAATATGCAGATGCATCATTTGAATACTATTATATTATGTTAGGAAGAAACATATAATTTATGTTCTATAATCTGAAAAAACTCAGGATAGCTAGCTTGGACTGGTATAGACAGTTAATCACCCAGCTATACCCTTTAACAAGATTGACAGGACATTTATTAAAATGATTGGGGTCACAGCAGTAACTCGGGATTTCTATAACAGCCAAGTTTATCAAAGTTTATTGTGAAAAGGGCACTTTGTGGCTCATGATGTTATTGCCTCTTAGGTGCCAAGCTTTAGCAGTTGGACCAAAGCCACCTTGTCCTTGTGTTTTGTTATTACTTTACTCCAATGAGACATGGAAACTTTTCTAGCGTGCAGCATTTCTGATTTAAAGAAGGTCTTTAGCAAAATAAAAGTCTATAGAAGCTATATTCCAGCACCTATAACCAAAATCGTCATTTTTATGTGAGATAATAAAGAATAATTTTAACAGTAAGTTAAAGTCCTTGGGTTTTATATCTCACAGGTTTTATTTTTGTTTTATTTTGGCTTCCAGAATATTGCTGTGTCCATGTTACAGAAAAATAATATCTGTATTATATTTCAATTAATACTGGATTGTTTCTGAGCATGTCATTGTAGAGCTCTTAGAAGATACTGAAATATGTTCATAACCGTCATGCAAGCAAACAGCCACCAAAACAAAAAGGAGCCATTACAACAATCACATCATCGTACAAATGAGAACTAACCACAGGTTTTATCTATAAAAATCTAGCTGTCTCAAAGTTGTCAAGTACTGACTGTATCAAGTTTTTTGTTTGCACATAATGAAGGTATATTTAAACTTAAATTTCTAGTTTTATTTACAGCAGCCCAGGTTTGCTGTGAATGGTATTTTTATTTAATTTTGCAATCCAATAAGATAAATGTAACGTTTTTTTTAACACACAAGACTAAAACAAAAATCATTTCAAATACATTATCCATTAAATGTCAATATTTGCACTAACCTGTGCACCTTGACCTGAACTGTGAGCATTTGCAGAAATTCTTTTCTTTGCCTCTTCAGATGGGGCAGTGCTGTAGTTTAATAGCTTTAATGAGGATGTCATAGTTTTAATATCTTCATTTCTATTGTTTTGCCTTGGTACTGTTGCAGAGTCTGTCTCACTAAATGAGGTAAACCTGCTATTTTTGGTTTCTTTGCTGTATTGCAAGGAACTATAGCTTTTCTGTTGGACATTGTCCAGTGGTGAGGCTTGGCTGACAAGGCTTCCAGTTGTATTTTGTCTTTTAAAGGGCAGTTTATAGTTTTGCACGTGTGGTTTCTGCTGGCAGATCTGGGATGGTCGTAATAAGTGTTCATTTGACTTGCCCAAGTTTCTACTGAACTCATTTAAGTAATCTGCATTGCCTTGTAAACCAAATGGTAGCACACTGTCAACACTTCTAGCTCGCTTTCTTTCCTCTGGATTGATTCTGTTCCGTTTGGCAGATCTGCCTCTTCTTTGCACAGGGATATTTACATCAAATTTTTCAATCAACTCATCTACTCCAGGAATACACCCAGTGTCAATATCACGACCTGTCCCAGGTACAAAAGGAATATACCTTCGATTTTCATGCCGGTTCACATTATCAGCATAAAGAGCATCCTCTTGCTCTTCAAGCCAGAATTTTTGTAAGGACTGGGATGATGTTGCTGTTGCTGAAGAACAGGACGATCTACGTGAATGAGGTCTTTCAAGAGCCTGACCTGAATCTTGTCTTTTAAACTGAAGGACATCAGGTCTTGTTCTCCTAGACTCCACAGTAATGGTAGAGCTGGTACTATATGGAGAACCATTACTGGAAGAGAAAGACTCCGACATATTATTATCACTTACACGACTAAGAATGCTTGTGTTGTCTGTTGGTGACTTGGTTTGGTCGTCCAGCTTGGACGATGTATCCTTACCATTTGATTCAACTATATCGGCTGACTTACTGCGTACATTTTTATAGGTAACATCTCTAGGTAAAGACATAAAAGACTTGTAATCCTTTTTATTTTGTTCCTCTGTAGTCAACACGGCTGAAACATTTTTAGATGACTTATAACTGTCCACGTTCAAGGTGCTTTCATTTGGATCATAAGGTTTCAAAAGCTCAGGATGTTTTTCAAAATTCAACAGATTTGTTTTTAAGGACCCATCTTTAGAACTGGAAGTGCCAGTCCCAGGGCGCACATAATTATCTTTATTTGACAAATTGTATGACTTGTATGGATTTTCCGGAAAATCCTTGTCATCTGTTCTTACAGAATTCTGAGTGTTCCTTAAATTCAGCAATGATCTGTCTTGTGATAGATGTTCTGTTGCAGGTGGGGAAATATTACGTGATGAATAGCCTTCTTTATTATTTAATACAATGAACGGATGTCCATCTATTCCCTGGACCCTGATGCTAACACCATAAGAACCGTCCTTTATATTATTTCTTGTTCTTCGTTTATTTTCTTCATTGCGCTGAATGAGAACACCAGAGTCTTCCTTGTACTTTAGTGCATCATAACGTGGATCCATTGTAGTTTACTGACTCCAGCTGGTGGAACAAGGACAACAATAAATTAGAAAGTCATTTTTCTATCTGCTGTAGGAAAACAATTATGACCACAGACATGCTGTGTTTTATTACTCCCACATTATATCCTTTATAAGAATCCTACCCCATTCCCCATTTTATCAAATACATAAATATATAAACAAAAGAGTCTAATAATGTTATAGCAGTGTACTCAGGTAACGTAAGTGCTTCTTACTAATGTTTCTCTAAGGTTAGAAGTTGTTAATGTACAGGAACAGTAAAGCCTAAAATATCCCAGCGGACCTGGAAATTTCAGACAATTGATCTTAAGGGAAATTAAAAGAAAATACATTACTCAAATCTATGGGCCTTTGAGCCTATTTCTACAAGCAATCCAGGTCCTACACCAGGGATACAAATAAAGCTTAAACATGTCTCATCTAGGCATCATAGTCCCATGGCCTAATCATAATGAAATCCCCCTAAAAGCCTTTGTATAAATTATCAATAAGTAGCATGGAATTATTTATTGACGCATCAAAGGCCCATATTGAGCAAGGTTTAGGAGCCTTAAAAAACATGTCTTACTACTCCAATTTTGCACACCACTCAGCCATATGCACCAGGTAATGTTTCAGTACAGAAAATAGCTTTTTCTTAGTTTTGTATAAACAAGGTAATGACTAAAGAACAACTAACCCAAAAATTTGAAGAAAAAAAAAGGCAAATACTACAAAATAAGTGAGTATAAGCAATGTACAGAAGCAAGGTGGTGAACACAATTCCCGTTTTATGTGCCAAACAGGATATTACTTGGAACTACATCTCATTTTCTCTCATCTCTACATTCAGCCAGTGGGAAGGTCAAGCAAATTTATTCATGTGACGCCCAGAGTGGGAAAAACAATAAATACATTACTTCATTTTCAGTATCCTTGCATTATAGCAGAAGCCATGGTTCTCTTTTATTAGAGCTCTCCAAGGCTGGAGAGAATGCTTTCATCAGTGAAGCTGGGTGATCAAGCAAACCTGGAATGGATCTGGTCCAGGATTGAAAACATTTGCTAGCATATAGCAAATTACTTTTAAGAAATCCATTCCACGTTTGCTGATTACCCAGCTTCTCCTTCCTGGAGAGCTTTAATAAATCAGGTCCTATGTATCTACACAAGGAAGCAGGACTTTGTTTTAGGAGCGATTCACAGAAAACATGTCATAGCTTTTTCTTGACCACAAGAACCTGAACAGGAAAAAAATGGAGTTGTCAGACTGCTACAATAATCAACATGATTGCTTTGAGAAGTTGCTTTGTTAAATTTAGAACCTTCCACACTAGAGACAATAGTCATTGGGACTAATGTTGAGTGACTCTCCAAAACAGGGTGCCAAAGGGCAAAAAAAATGCGTACTAATTATTCATACCTATTTAAAAAAAAATGAGCTGTCAAGTAGCTAAATTCATTTGTTATTAGCTCAACAAAATGTATATACTGTATTCTAGAAGTTTTTGACAGGGGTTTCCAGGCTTGATTAGCAACATTTTGTTTCAATTTAGGTACAACATATAGTTTTTTTTTTTGCTATATATAAAGCTACGTACACATGTCAAATTTTTCTCACCCGATAATCGGCTCAAAGGGGATATCGGGCAAGAATCTGGCATATATACAGCCTGCGTCCTTCATCGTCCGTCCTGGCGGATCCACCGACGATGAACGACGAGCGATCCTAATAGAAGGGAAGGGGGGAGAGCACGCAGCAGGGTGCTGCTCTGTCGTTCTCCCCCTCCCTATAGAGCAGAACGGTTCTGTATGTACAACACTCGTTCATGCATCGTGTGGTTCTCCAACGACAAGAATTGCACGTGAGTACACAGCTTTAGTGCTACCTCCTATTGTGTGATATAACCCTCACCTCCAAGCTCCTCCTGTGTCACTGTCTGTATCTGTCATGTGCAACCCCTTTTAATGTACAGCTCTGTGTAATATGTTGGTGCTATATAAATACTGTTTAATAATATTAATCAAAGGGTACGCAATGGGCATTGTGTTTCTGCAAGGCATGGAAAACACCTACATAAAAGCCATTTATGTGAAAAGCACCTGAACACATTGTACAGTACAAAAAAAAGTTAACATGCTTTGTGGTGCATTGCTAAAAAATGTTTTCCATCCACTGAAGACTCCTTGTAATAACCTAAAAGTACAATTAAGTTCACATATACAGAAAACTATTAGTATGATACCGTAATATTATTTTTAGTAAATGTTTAATACACTAGTATTACCATAAAAGATTTGTGAGTAAAACAATCTAAGCTTATACATTTTATTGTCAGAGGAAGTGCTTTACCAAAGCAATTTATAGAAACTCACAATACTGGTATCCAGCTGGATTGTGTCCGGTAAATTCTACATTTAATGGAATGTTTGGGTGTGTCTGCATACTTTCATCTTGATAATGCGCTCAAATAATAACTTGCTAAGGTAGCAAAAGAATTTATTTGGGAGTCAAAGCGTAGTTTTACTCGCAACAAATAGCATGTTTTGGCTGTGAAACAAATCGGTGTCCAAGAATTTAGATGTGCATGAATAGTCAAACTATGCAGTTATGTACGCTGCTCAAATTGAACCGGCCAAAGACTTTTAAAAGCAGAGGCCATTATTTGCTATGAACCATCCTGGCACAGACCCTGCAGGGGGAAAAGAACCAGAACCTTAGACTATGCCCCAACGCAACCTTAGTTGTACTGAAAAGAGTGCTTTGCAGTAATGGCGTTTTGCCTAAACAGATTTTTCCCTAAATAGTGACAACTGCCTGAACCAAATTAAATATAGAACCAATTGTACATTTTTATTTATCAATGCCAATAGTTTTGTAAGGTTATAGTAAATCATTAAGGGCAAAGTAACTGGTTCTTATTATTATTATTAATATTAAAAAGTTTTTTATAGTGCCAACCTATTGCGTAGTGCTGTACATTAAATAGGGGTTGCAAATGACAGACAGTGACACAGGAGGAGGAGATGACCCTGCCCCGAAGAGCTTACAATCGTTATAGCCAACATTTTCTCTTTCATCAGCCATTGATATGGGTGAATGTATTTTTCACCCTTGTCCGGAAAACCTCTGTCATGTAGGGGAAGGGGAGCCCATTGCACAGTGTAAGATTCAATACAAAGATATATATATAATTTGGGGATCCAATGGGTGAAAATGAGAAGATAAATATCAGGAATATAAAGGAGAAATTGAAAAGTTTGCTATAAATAACTTTGTATTTTTCGTTTACCTGACTCTTCTGGATTCTACTATATTTAGATAAAAATATGCAGAAAACTTAGTAAACAAATAGTAAACAATGTTTTAATGCATTGACCAATTTACTTAGGTTATATTTACTTTCTTATCATACTAATGTGTCTAACCTTAAGAAAACAATACTATCACTTTAAATTACTTAACATCACTACTACTTAAAAAAGTCCTTTCAAGTTGTCCACAAAGCAGCTTAACCTCCTTCTGCTGATTTCTTAATTATACTCAAGGTTGCATGCTTTGCATAACTTGGCAAGTCATCCATTTACAATGCAGAACACGTATTAAAGGAACATTACAGAATTTATGTGTTGGTATGTGGCAGATAAAAAAAATCCTTTTTTCATGACTAATGTTGTTACACAATTCATGGTGAAGTTCACTCATAGCAGAGCATGGCATTGTGTCTTGGGAATTTAGGGCACAGATGTGCATATTACATATGAATCAGATTTATTATGTTTATATAAGATAATCATTTGTACTGAGCCTCTAAAATAGGAGTTGAGATTTATAAGACTTTTATTAACTTGGTGCTGTTGTATGGAAATAAAACAAAGCATTTATGGTATGGAGCATATTTACATATACATCCATTTAACAGAATGACAAACTTATTTCCCCAACAATGCACAACAAGCCTGTAATATTTTACATGAAAAGAAAGAGGCACATGGAAAGTAGATTGCCTAATAAATGTGAATGTTTCCTTTATACACAAGATGAAAATGACTTTTCTAGACCTCTAGATTGTAGATGTAATCTAGTAAAAATACAGCAACAGTTAGCGACTTTACTGCCCTCATTTGCCCCATTAAAGATTAGTTCCACAATCATTTATATTTAGCACCCGAAAGGCAAAATTTAAAAGTAAAAAAGTTTCTCACGGATTTAAACAATTACTGAGGACAAAGATTTGCCAAGAATATAAAAAATACTGTAGAGCAGTTGCGAGTGAAGTGACCTAACTTTACCCTGACAGCCCATGTTTTATACATGTACTAGACCTTGTCACCGACAGAGCCATTGTGGTTCTCTGAAACCTCAATAGGTCTCCCGGTCTTTTCTGGCTGATGATCAGTTTTCTCTGGCTCAGCACTTACTATGTAGGAGTACTTCTTTCAACATTCCTAACATCACTAAAGTTATAAAATATTATTTCAGTGGAAACATTAGCAACGTTAAACAATATGCACAGCTAAAAGACAGAATAAAAAATCGTAAGTTTAATGAAATGTATACATTTTTTAACTATATGGATATACGATTTTGGTATCAGTGCACCAAAACACTAACTTTTACTCTGCAACGCTGCTAGATCGCTCACTATCTATATGTCACAAGCAGATGATCAATGAGCAGGCAGGAAAAGATGTAAAACAAAGATAGGTTTGAGAACAGTCAAACTCATCTTTAAAAAGGATGTTACTCATAATAAAGGATAGTCATGGCATATCTTTCTAGCCCAAGCACAGTTTAAAAAAGACCAGGAATATAAGGGTTGTATACATTTCATGCATCTGGCGGGATAGACAGCCATCTAGTTACAAAAACACTGAAGCCAAATATAAATAATGAGTAATAGGTTGCACCTAACAAGTAATCTGTACCCCTGAATACAATGGTCAAATCAATGCCAAGCAACTGATGTATTGCTCTCTGGGGAATTCCTATGTATTTTCCGCTCATTGTAATTATAGAACAATCTGAAAGAGTTTTATCTAACAGTAAAATAATGTCACTTATTGTGAATGAAACACATTTGACACAATAGACGTTAGGTAAGAAAAAGCCTTCTGATTATCTTATTTTTTTTCTTAGATGTAACTGTATCAATAATATGTCATTTGTAAACTGCATTTCTGTAAATCTGCAATCAAACTGTATTTATGACCACTGGAATAAAAAGGTAGCATGTATTGGATGTCTGGATGACATGGTAGGAGAGGAAGACTTTAGATGATGATGCTTCCAATTGTCTGAATCCCTTAGACATGATTTTTAATATATATTTTGAGTACAGGGAAGGGGTCTGCTGTACAGGGACTTCAGAATTTATGCATGTACACTTCTTGTCTGTTACAATTAGTTTGAGGCGTATTAATCTAGAACTGCAAAGCCTGAAACCACCTAAACCTAGTTATTATTAGTAAAAGACAATGGATGATACATGATTTTTTATATATATTTTGAGTACAAGGAAGAGATCTGCTGTACAGGGACTTCAGAATGCTGAAACAAAATGAATGCATGTATACTTCTTGTCTATTACAATAAGTTTGAGGTGTATTACCGGTAATTTGGAACTGAAAAGCCTGAAACCACCTAAACCTAGTTATTATTAGAAAAAGCCAATTGATCAGAAACCATGTGATCCTTTTTATCAAACAATGCAAGATGGCTGTATGGAATATAAAGCCTCACAAAATAGTTTATGTGAGAGTTTGTAATGGAAGGGGCTCTTTATTTATTTTTAAGAGCTCCACTGGAGAAGTTTAGTCTTCAACATCCAGTGTGCATCTGAACCACTGAAAAGGTATAAATGAGCCAGAAAACATAAAAAAAAATAGAAAACGGTTTTTTAAAATGACACAAGTTTTATATGGTAGGTCAGGTTGAAAAAAGTCCATTAAGTTCAATCACTAGGGAAATAAACATATCCCAAATATAAAACCCTATAAGACATAGTTGGTCCAGGGGAAGGCAAAAAAAACCCTGGTACAATTTGCTTCAACAGGGGAAAAAAATTCCTTCCTGATTCCATGAGGCAATTGGATGTTCCCTGGATCAATGGTCCCTGGTATTTTTACTTTAAATCTTTAATCCCCAGTTATATTCTGTGCTTCTAGAAAGCATCCAGCTTTTCCTTAAAGCAATCTATAGTAGTTGCTGAATCAACCTTCCTGAGGGAGCCGATTCCACATTTTCACAGACCTTACAGTGAAGAATCCCTTCCTTATCTGGAGCTTAAACTTCTTTTCCTCCAGACATAAAGAGTGCCCTCTTGTTCTTTGTAATGATCTCAAAGTGAATAATTGGGAAGAGAGTTCTCTGTATGGACCGTTTTATATATTATACAGGGTGATACAGGGTGAAATGCAAAAGTCTGAACTGGGCCTTAATCTCAGTCTCTACAGGTTAGCAGGTTGTAATTGTACACTGCAACAATATCTAGGTGGAAAACTTAAGCCTGGACCTTGATGGGTGAATCCTCCTTATACAGTTGTTTTGTTTCTGGCTGAAGTATAAAAGACGACGTAGGCCTGGATGTCTGTACCTGTACCATTTTACAAGTCTAAAAGTCTAAAGTGACAGCCCCATGTATTTTTTTTTCTTATTGTCAGGTCTCCTTTAAAGAAACTATTATGGTCTGTGTATTGTACCTGTACACACAGCTATGGGAAGCAAAGCAAAAGAAAAAGCAGATTGTACCTGGGGAAAGTAAATCAGTTGACGTGCTCAAGTTTCATGTTTCCCCAGTCTGCTGATTGTGTTCAGGAGCCAGGAGTTTGATGTCATGCACTTTCCTGCCCAGCTGAGGAGGATATGGAAGGCTGGGACACGAGCAATATGCTTCCTGTTTCTGATTGGCAACACTTGTGAAACTTGTTCTACATTGCCGTCTGCTAACCGAAACCACAGAAAACAATTAATCTGTTCAATGAAGGAGGAATTAATGATTTAAGCCAAAGGGAAATTGAAAAAAAAAGTAAAAAAAACTTTTGGTTCATGTCACAAATAATAAATTTAAAATGCAAGTCTTGCAAAAAATTACCTCAATTTTGTATATGGTTGAGCTATTAGAACCTGATTATTTACTCTGGAATTCATAAAAGGAGTTGGAATGCTTACTCACGTAACCTGACTACATTACAGCTTATAATGGTATCATCTACTCTAGAATATTCAGTGGAAGATCTACACTATGGGTGTTGGGAGACAACACCAGATTATACACGTCACTTCATAATGTAAAGAAGTGGATGGTGATGGGGCCAGCAGTTTCTACTAAACGTAAGGTTTAGGGTTGCCAATTAGGTTTAGTGATGTCCCCCAATTATTTTTTCAACCAGGTGATCTTAAAGGGATGGGGGGGGGGGTAGGGTCATGCAAAACCACTAATAAAATGAAAGACTATTTAAATCAGTAAAAACAAATGTCAATTGGTGATACATTAAAATGTTAAGTCCAACCTAGCGGTAGATAGCGGCACATAGGAATAAATCTACCTCTGGCATGCATGCGGATACCAAGTATGTTTGAAAAAGTTCTAATTTACTCAGGTACATTTAGTAGTAGTTCAACACATTCAGCTGTACTTGTTCTTAAATTGTTGAAAACATAGTACAACTTTCCAAGCTGCATCATGATAGAAAGCTTTAAAATGTCTTCTACAATACAAGAACCAGTCCAAATGAATGTGACTACTACTAGATAATTGTTTTGTCCATGTAAATCTTTTCTAATGGTGCTTGTGTATACAGTAGAACCTTGGTTATCTGGCCCCCACGGGGAATAGAAGATTCCGGATAACTGTAGTTTCCGGTTAACTGAGGTTTCTCAGCCATTCAGCACTAGACTTGAATGGGGAGACTTGTCCTCATTCACCTCTAATGATGAATGGCTGAGAAAAGGAAAACCTTGATGACGCTTGAGCCATCATCAGGGTTTCCCTTTTCTCAGACAATCAAAGAGCGGAGCAATCAGCTCCCCTCTCCTGATTGCTCCAGCAGCCCTAGCGGAGCTGTGATATGTATTGTTGGATGCAGAACACATGCCACAGCTCCACTAGGGCTGCAGGAGCGGGAGCGCAGGTTATCTGAGTTTTCCAGTTATCTAAGTTTCGGATAACTGGGGTTCTACTGTAATTTGTTTTTGTAAAACAATTTCCTTTCTCCTGTTCGTTTTAATGACCCCCCCCCAATAAAGACCCTAGTACACAATCTCTGGTCATGTTAGCTGGCATCTGCCATTTAGGCCGTTCAAAGCTCAGTTACCCCGGGTAATTCAGGCTACAGATAAGTGACCAAAAGTCCTCTCCTTTTTCATTTTGATATCCCCAGCCATTAGGGTGACATGGAAGAACGGCAAGACTGGGGATCAGGAGCAAGGCCTGCAGAAGCTTGTTGGTGCACCCAGAATCAACATCCTAGAGTAATATTAAAATTTACCTAGAACCAAAATTTACTGCCTATCAACATTATGTTTTTTCAAATGTCTCCAAATCATACACAGTAGTACTGATAGTTTTAGATCCATTTACTCCTTCAACAGCAAAAATGAAGACAATGCCTACAACAGACACAATAAAGTACCTGTTGGTATCTCTTCGCCAAAGCAAGGATCCTGAGCACATAGCCATAAAGTGCTTGAATGACTATCACCTAGACCTATGATCAGTCACACTGTTCTGCTGCAAGTTTCGATTTTTTTTAAATACCTGACACTTCAGTAGAAATTCTGGGTACTAAAGTAGGCTGCAACAGTGGGAGAACAAACATAGATTAGAGAAGGTACCTTCAGGTGCCTGCTATATAGTACTAGGAATAGTTTGGTATTATTCCCTCATGAAGTCATAATAAAAAGCATAATCAAGAAAATTTTTAAACCTATGCTATAGGTGTCTACATGCATGGTTTCATACCCTGGAGAGCTTCATAGGAGCCCCAAACACATCTATGATTCAACTTTTCAAAGCACTCTGTTTTTACCATCCAAGCTTAATACTGGCTCTTTACTATGATGGCCACACTCAACCAATTTGTTGCATTCTACAGTTTAATACCAACAACTCTGCTAAAGTGTACTCATAAAAAAAACAATCAAGCTCCAGTTATTTATTAATTATATTTAAAGGTGCAAACTGTAGGGCTATACTACTAATCCTTACATTTCACTTAGCCAGACACTGTCCTATTATAATAAAGTAGTCCCTGAAAGGCCAGGGCATGTAGGTTTGCTCTAGGCCAGTTGGACAGACCCAGGTAAACCCCTGAAAGCAATATCATCCCCCCAACTTTCGTGCCAATAGGTTAGTGGGAGGAACGCCACTTTCAGGCATTCTATAAAGGTCCGCAAGCCAGGTAAAATACTAAAAACAATAGTAGCCAATGTGCGCACAAGCTGTGTACAGTATGTTCCAGAGGACAGGTATGTAGAAGACTACCGGTGAAGTGACACAATGCATTATTATGTACATAACAACAGTCATCATCTGTCCTTGGCATGATCACTGGAAACTCATACTAAATAAACAGGTAATGAGAGAAATATAGAGGCTGCTAGTGCCAATTATCTCAATATTGCTGACCCAATAGCTTTTGCTGATTCTCTGTGAGATCTTGTCACACTTTCCTGGTGCACAAGCATTGCAGAACACATTGTGTGCCAACATACCACTATGCCCTAAAATGCTGCATGTTTGATCTTTGGTGTATCAAGCAGCTCAGTAATGATAAGGCTGCTTTAATATAATGTGCATAGGTGTATGCTTGATACATCGTAATATTATTTATTATCATTAAGCATACACATTTGGAGGTAAATGGTTGGAACATTTACTGAAGGTATGATAAGACATACTGGCATATCAAGACATATTTGAACATGCGGTACATATGTTGATTAATATGAAAAATGTTAAATGATTTATTGGAATAATATTGTGTTAGAACTATTGTCAGGTGTAAGTGCTATCTATCTGTCTATCGCTATGGCTGTGCAATGGGTTTTTAAAAATGCCGTCATGTTTTTATACATTGTATTACAATAGCACTGCGCACAACAACGTGTATCACTGTAGTGCACTGATAAGGTGCATTTAGGATATCTGGAAGAATTAAGGGGCACAGCAGCACACCAACGCCAGTCTAGTGTATTGTGCTAGAAACAGGTTCTTAGAGCATTTTCTTCTCTTCCAATTCTGGCTGACATCTATCACTGGGGCAGTAAAAGTTAACTCTTGGCAACACATAGCCAGTGTTCTCCCTAGCCCCTTTTAGCTGGGTGCACCACCCGGCAATTTTCAGTAACCACCAGGCTGTTTTTGGGTGGTTACCTAGAAGTTGGGTCACAATACAAGGGCTGCCACCCACCTAGAAGTTCTTCCTATAAGTTGTTGGTTGAACGCTGCACATAGCTATAAATTCCTGGAGGTTTTAAATCTTTCTCACTCTACTAAAATATTTTATTATAATTGATTCATTTTGTCTGTATTGACTTTAGGGGGATTTGCCCACAATTTTTGTTTAAATACCCCACAAATCCATGTTTCTCAACCCGGGTTCCTCCAGAGTTTGCTTAGGGTTCCTTGAGCCATGAACAATTTGGACCTCCCAGGACAATTACTATAGACACCAATTATCTTTTTGGCTAACTATAATGGCAACATTCCTCCAATTGATTGATATAATAATTATCTCAGGGGGTTCCCTAAAGACCCGAAAGATGTTTCAAGCTTTAGATAGTATGGGCTCACCAGTACGCCAATTTGAATTCTGCCCGTCACATTCTGATACATGTCTAAGAACAAAAATCAGTCCCTAGTTCCCCTTTTATTTGGACTTAAGATAGCTGTGCACTTTGTAACAGATACACTTTGTGAATCAGAATCTATTTGGAGATCTATGTATCTTTTAGGCCCATAAACACACATTGTGTAGCAAGGAAATAATTAAAAAAAATATTCACCCGAGGTCTTCGAGAGCTGACCTCTTTTCTTCTTTTCAGTGAATGAATGTGTCAGTGTGTAAATTCAGGGACTGGGAACAATGACACTGACTTTGAACTGTGAGACCTGACCTTAGTATTGAGGAATCCCAAGCAAGAGTTCATGTTTGGATCTCTCAAAGGACACAGCAAAGAAGAATACTTAGCATAAGAAAGTACCGGGCTTTCAAAAACAATGTGAGTAAAGAAACCAGAAATGCATTCTTGTTGTGCAGTTTACTTTACATGTGATAAGCAATGATGCCAAGCAAAAGTAACCATTATATTGCAACAATACTATTAAAAAGATAAAAATCCAGAGGTTAAATCAAAGATATACCATACATCATACAAAATAAATATCTAGCACAATACTGCTGTATAAGAGCTACTTTTAGGCTTACAATATGAGATCAACTTACTATAATATAAGCATGTCATTTTATAAAATATTAAAGGAATTCAGACTAAAACACAACTGCAGGCATTCCCTTTTATCAAAAGATGATTTTATGCACCTGTCACAGCCCTGGTTCACAGAAATGTGCTAAAACAGTGTTTGTTGACCTTTTTAACATGGGGAACCCTTGAAGTAACTTTAAAGTCGTCTGGGAACCCCTTCCAATATTTATTATACCCAAAGCTCAAAGTACATTAGTGTGGTGGTCAGTGGCTAGAATGCCTCATATATCTGGCCAGTGGAAAGAATGTCACCATTACAGATAAAACAAAAAGTAATTGGTGTCAATTAGAATGACCCCGAGGGGCAACAATTGCTAAGGGAACCCCTTACAATCTCTGGAGGTACCCTAGTTGAGAAACACTGGGCTAAAGGGAAGTTACCCTAATCCTTGACAATTTGCGGATATCATCCTAAACCCTAACTGGTCACTCCTGGTCTCAGCTTCCAACACCTAACTAGCAGCATGCCAACCCTGGGCCAGTAGTGAAGAAAGTGTAAGGATGGCAGCCCCAGATCTCAAACCTTTCCATGCAATTCAACAATAGGAGCTTCCAAAGGTGTGAGGCCCCAACTAGACAAAACAGCTCCGACCCATTGAGGCATGCAATTCTTTCCATAGTGCATCCTGCAGACATCTCTTCTCAAGGCAGAGGACACACACCCTCCCATCCACATGATGCTGGGCAGCACGGTGGCTCAGGGGTTAGCACTCCGGCCTTTGCAGCGCTAGGTCCCAGGTTCAATCCCCAGCCAGAACATTATCTGCATGGAGTTTGCAGGTTCTCCCCGTGTCTGCGTGGGTTTCCTCCGGGTACTCCGGTTTCCTCCCACATTCCAAAAACATGCAGTTAGGTTAACTGGCTTCTCCCTAACAATTGACCTTAGACTATAATAAATCACATATGACTATGGTAGGGACATTAGATTGTGAGCTCCTTTGAGGGACAGTTAGTGACACGACTATGGACTATGTACAGCGCTGCGTAATATGATGGCGCTATATAAATACTGTATAATAATAATATTTATTTATCTGATCAGACCACCTTCAACCTTCCTTTGACTGATCTGCAACAAATTGTATGTTTTGACACCTTTCACTTATGGCCAGCATTAGGTTTTTCTACAACTCTGCTACAGTAGCTTTACCAATAAAATGCCCACAAAATCAGCCGTAAGCATCCACAATCCTATCACCACTTGTGCATCCTTGGACCACATTTGGCACATTCAAATACATAATGGAAAATTTATTAATATTATTATAGCTGTTATACTTTATGGTCATTAAGTAGATGATATGAGCCAGTTGTATATGCATCACAATTTGGCCCTAGTCAAAGACACTCAGATACAGTGAGAGAAAGAGGTATTTGATCCCCTGCTGATTTTGTACGTTTGCCCTCTGACAAAAAAATGACCAGTCTATAATTGTAATGGTAGGTTTATTGTAGCTGTAAGAGACAGAATAATAACAAAAGGACCCTCAAAAACCCAGTGCTCAAAAGTCAGAGCTTGATGTGCATTGTAATGAGTAAAATAAGTAATTGATCCCCTATCAACCAGCAAGATTTCAGCCGCCTCCCCAGTGTCTTCCCTGTATGCAGGTAGCGAGCTGAGATTAGGAGAACCCTCTGTAGGGGAGTGCTTCTAATCCAAGCTTGTTACAGCACCTGTATAAAAGGTACCTGTCCACAGAAGCAATCAATCAGATTCCAAACTAGCCACCATGGCCACGACCAAAGAGCTGTCCAAGGATGTCAGGGACAAGATTGTAGACCTACACAAGGCTGGACTGGGCTACAAGACTATCGCCAAGCAGCTTGGTGGGAAGGTGACAACACTTGGCGCGATAATTCACAAATGGAAGAAACACAAAATAACTGTCAATCTCCCTCGGCCTGGGGCTCCATACAAGATCCCCCATCGTGGAGTTGCAATGATTGTGAAAATAGTGACGAAGCTACCCATATCTATACGGGGGGCACTTGTCAATGATCTCAGGGCAGCTGGGACCATAGTCACCAAGAAAACACTTGGTAACACATTGCGCCGTGAAGGCGTGAAATCTTGCAGAGCCCGCAAGGTCCCCCTGCTCAAGACAGCACATGTACAGGCCGGTCCGCAGTTTGCCCATAAACTTCTGATGGTCCAGAGGGGAACTGGGTGAAAGTGTTGTGGTCAGACCAAAATTGAGCTCTTTGGCATCAACTCGCCGTGTTTGGAGGAGGAGGAATGCTGCCTATGACCCCATAAACACCATCCCCACCATCAAACATGGAGGTGGACACATGCTTTGGGGATGTTTTTCTGTTAAGGTGACAGGACACCTTCACCACATCGAAGGAACGAAGGACGGGGCCATGTACTGTCAAATCTTGGTTGAGCACCTCCTTCCCTCAGCCAGGGCATTGAAAATGGGTCGTGGATGGGTATTCCAGCATGACGAAGACCCAAAACACATGGCCAAGGCAACAAAGGAGTGACTCAAAAAGAAGCACGTGAAGGTCCTGGAGTGGCCTAGCCAATTTCCAGACTGTTTTATAGTTGATCGAATACTTATTTCACTCATTACAATGCACATCAAGCTCTGACTTTTGATAGCTGGGTTTCTGTCTCTCACAACTACAAAAAACCTACCATTACAGTTATAGACTGGTCATTTCTTTGTCAGAGGGGAAACGTACAAAATCAGCAGGGGCTCAAACACTTTATTCCCTCACTGTACTAACGCCTGCCAATTTTTTTCCCTCTTCCAACATATCCTATTTAGGAACTAACTATTCAATTACTACAGAATACATCCCACTCCTGGACAGGTGTCATTGTAACAAGAAAACTAAAGATATCAATCAAGATCTGTCAAAGTTATCCCCTCCTATTATGTGCTGCTTCCCACCACCTCTTAGATTGTAAGCTCTTCTATGCAGGGTCCTCTCCCCCACCTGTGTGATTGTCTGTATCTGTCTGTCATTTGCAACCCCTATTTAATGTACAGTGCTGTGTAATAAGTTGGTGCCATATTAAAACTGCTTAATAATAATAATAATAATAATAATAATAATAATAATAATAAAGATATCAGTGCCAGCAAGGAAGCTTGTGAACATGAACTTGCTGGAGAGGTAGTCATGTTTGGACGTAATGAGTGCCAGTATAAGGTACTTTATTCAAAGTAAAGTAGACATCTCTGTCTAAACAGTCCTCTGACCCCCCCAGCCCATGGCAGGAATCACATGATTAATGGGTTTCACCTGAATGGCTGCATAGAGAGGTAGCACAGAGCCAACATTTTTCTTGCACATGTTTTTTTACAATCTGTTTTACAACAGCAATATATTTAAAATGTCTTGCTGTTATACCTAGAACATATATTCCATTATAGTTGGCATAGCAGACAAATTACTAATATTTCCCAAAGTATAGACTTATAATTAATTCACTTAGATTGGCCATTACCATGTTACCCTGACCAGGTATCTCTCCACCTATATAATGGCACAACTAAGTGTGTCCTGCATAACTCCAAACCTGTACTCTCCATTACATAATAAAAGATCACACCCTATCTCCACCCCAGGAATCAACTTATTCATGACACAGGATGGGGGAATGCAGAGGTGCCCAAAGTTCAGGAATGCAAAGAATGTCATTGGGAAGCTCAGTACCATCCCCACCCCCCTGGATAATGGGTATTGTCTAGAGATGCCACTATTAACTATGTCCTTGCATTGAATTCAGCAGTCTAACCTATTTCTATATCCAGCCAAACAAGGACAGAGCATGCACAATAATGGCTCTAGCTGTCAGATTGCTGACTGATGTCCTGTGTAATTACACCATGATGATGATTGTTGTTCAGGCTCCAAGCTGTTTCCTTTAGAGAAACATTTTATTATACTACAATACAAAACACTATAATTATCACCTGGATGGTTTACACCACCATGCTAATCTGTAATAACCAAGTGCTACAAAACAATCCAAAAAAAGTCATCGGAAACACAAACAATATGTATTGCCAAAAAGCAACACCAATATATTAAACATCACAATTTCTCTGCAGGTCTGTGAAGACCACACATTAACATTCTGCAGAGAACACGTTCATTACAAAAAGTTTCAGAAGTTCTCAACTATGAAAAGAATTCTACCATATGTTTTGTTACCATCTCCACACAAGCATGTTATATAAAAGTTTAACAGAGATCTACACCGTTCAGTAAAATGTGATGAATTGTTATTTTAAACCCTATCATGTAACATCTCCCACCTGCACCAATGGCGGAGACTAGATGTCATAAAAAGTTTTCTATGAAAATAGATCCGCCTTCCAAGTTTCTGCAGTGCGTGCTGGGCCTTGTGGTTCCCCCCAGATGGCCGCCCTGCCAATTTCTTTTTGTGTTCCAAACAATATAAAGAGAGGGGGCAGAGGTCACCCATCCAGGCACACATGGCCATGTGTTTCCTTTCTGGCAAGCCTAGAAGGAAATCTTTATGAGGTGTTGTTTTTAAAACAGATACACCAGGGAGAAAAATATATATAAAATATAGAGAATAATATAGAGACACGACAATATGTAACAAAAGTGTGCCGAGATAAAACGAAAGCACAAACCTTACAAACCAGCCAGGAAAAACATGAAGTACAAGGTCGCTCATACCTTCCAGGCAACTTCGCTGTGTGCAAACCACAGGGGCTGGAACCTGTAATGGCTTATAATTAGGGTACAATGGGGCCCCAAACCTCAGAGGACACGAAAATAAAAATATTCTGCACTTTACACAATGGTATTTAGACACATGGGCTCCCTGGATCTCCTTCCAGGAAATGCTAGACTATAAGAATTGAATTGATTACCAGTGTACTAATTCAAGCTTAACAGTAGTACTTTGATAAGTACATTGCATTTTTGGGTGAAATATAATATTAGAGATCTCCAGATAACTATTCTCTTTATTTTAACTTAGAGAAAAGTATATTGTTACCTGATTTTATTATGTTTTGTATCAGGTTTTGTTTATTGTTATTGTTGTAAAATACATAAAAATAAAGTGTATACTCTGCACTTTGATGCTTTATAGTCCAGCTTTGCAATACTTTGGATTTTCAGAAGGTTACTTATTGCAGCTTATAAATTTTCCCAGCAAAGATAAATAAAAGATCATACAATATATTTGCATGCCCATTGTGGCAATGTTTTATTATCCCTCACCATCACACCTGCAATTTGCAAAGTCTTATTTACAGATCCTTCAGCTCTGATTGTCTGTAACACAACACATGATTATTAGTGTATGGTCACCATGAACTGAGAATAAACCTGGGGTCCAGCCAACCTACCCCAGGTATATTATCAATGATACTGTACAACAAGGTGACACTACACATGAGCTCGGTAACCTAACAATGGCTCATGTGTTGTAAGATGGTATATGATGGTATATTGGCATCACCCATGGGCCAGTGATGGGCACTGATTGTAATCACAGCACAGGAGAAGTGATCTGGCACTCAGATCTGGCCCATGGGAGGACTACAACTCCCAGCTGTCATCCTTGCAGGTTATTCCAGCCTGGGGCACAGCTTGCCAACATTTATCACATTTTAGAGTCAACACAGAAAACAAACAGGCAGCCAAGGTCACTGCAAAACTTTCAGCCACCCAATAGAATATTCAAAGCATGAAAGATCAAAATTATCCAAAGTGAATATCAGCTCTGCAGTGCCAGAGAAGCACTGTGTAACATTCATCCAAATTAATCACTTACACCGACATTCACTGCGTACTTTTGTCACTTTAAAAGTATGAACAAAGTTATAATGTGATGTTCCCAGCTGGCTCATATCTGTATACAGGTGTATAGGATAGGACAAGGAAAACACACACCTTACCTTCCCTAGTCTGTCCCTCTGCTGTGAACTTATTACCATATTATCCCAAACTGCGCTCTGCTCTCCTCCCTCCACCCCGACCACGGTGACCACCCCTTCCTTCTTGTGTTGGGAGAGCCGGTCGAGACGTCATACTGCCATCTGCTGGAGGAAACGCACAACTTCAACAGCATGGAAGTGCAATGGTTTTCTATAGACCCAATATTCTCAATCAGAGTTCCTCCAGAACAGTGTTTCTAGAACTTTTTACCAGGAGGAAACCTCTTAAAATAACTTTCAGGTCTTCAGGTCTCAACCCCTGCTATAATTCCTATATCCACAGCTCAAAGTAAATTAGCTTGGTGGTCAGTAGGAGGAATGCCACCTACATTGCTGGCCAGTGGGAAGAATGTCACCTATACAAATAGCCAAAAAGATCATTAGTGTCAGTGACCGATCTGAAATACACAATTTTTATATTGCTCATGAAACCCTTGGAGGAAGCCCAGGGTTCCATGAAACACTGGTTGGGAAACGCTGATCAGGAGTCTGCTAGGGGTTCTTTGAACTGTTAAATTGGCAGAACTATTGGCATGACAGTAAATATCTATTATCTGCATGTAAGAATGCCACTTTAGTCACCACCACTATGAGTTCATTTTTTTCAACTGATCACCAATATATTAGCATGGCAACCAATAAATTGTTTTTTCGCTGAAACCTAAAAAATGTGGCAAACTGCTGATTCTCCGCTGCTGTTGCTGTTTTTGAACCACCTGGCCGGAGTTCCTCAATTATTAGAAATGTAGCCTGCCTTAGCTGGAGAGTAGACATGAACTGTATGCATGAAATAGGATGTTACACTAATCGTCAGGGAAAAGGCGCACATAACATGTTATACATAACTCAGCATGGGAAGTGGCAGAAGTTCAGGGTGCTAAAAAGTCATTGCATTTATGGTTAGGTTCAGACCTGCCTTGGGTTCAAGTAATCCCACAGGGCTCCCCGTGCCTGGCACCTTGCCAGCTGATTGGTCACTCTCACCGCAGTTCCTAAAGAATGAGCATTTGCACATTTGAAAGCAGTGTGCCGCTCAGTGTCACCCCTATTTATTCTCTACGGGATGCCACAAGTGGAATCTACATATAAGATCTCCCCCAAGGAAGTAGAATACTGGCATGAAGAAGCGGTAACCACACCACAATCTCATGGCCAGTGTGAACATCACCCCAATGTGGGGTATTTTAGTTATTTCTGCAGTGTTTCATTTAAAAACCTACATGGCATAGCTAAGACCTGTAGCTACTGGAAGAAGCTATCAGGGGCTCAGTGCAATTACTTAATAGTTACTTACCTCTCAGTGTTCCCTCCTCCAGCGTTAAGATGAATATCACTTTGTGCACCACCATCTAACTCACTAATTCTAGTGCATCCTGCAATTTCTTGGCCATTGAACAGCTATTGACAATCTAACTAATGGCCATGGCAAGAATGAGACAGGACATATACTGCACAGCACACGGGTTGTACACAGAAAAAGAAAAAAAGTTTAGGGGAAAATAATCTTTGCATGTACCTTTTGCTGAAAAACTCCAGTGTCTTTCAAAATTTTTGTAAATTTTGTTTATTATCATTTTTTAAAATGAGGAATCACCCATCTAAGAAGTGCATTGGTCACAAGGAGCCTAATTTATTCAATTATTTATTATTATTATTATTTATTATTAAAGCTTTCCAAGGCTGGAGAGCATACATTTTCATCACTGAACCTGGGTGATCCAGCATACCTGGAATGGATTTGTTAAAGTCTTTTTTGGATCACGCAGGTTCACTGATAAAAGTGTATCCTCTCCAGTCTTGGAGAGCTTTAATAAATCAGGATCAATGAGCCAACTGCTCAGTAAAGCCATTGAAACCATTGAGCAGCACTGCAAAATAGCAATATACTGTACAAATATGAATTCACATGTCTGCTGAGTATTGTATTTCATTCTGCTACACTACTACTGGACACAGTAATAATGAGGAATAAGCAGAAGGAACCATGGCGCCCAGCAGGAGACATACAATGTGACACAACTAGACATGTCACATAGCAGAAATATTTGTAGCTCCAGAACAGAACAAAACACTGAATTCACCGTCAGGTGAGTGTTCAGTTTTTTCTGCTACATGGTGCCCTCATCTTACATTTTGTAACATAACAACGGTGTCGCTTTAAAACACAATTACAGCTTTCATTGCACCACCACCCTCCCTGTAGCCCTACTTGGAGTTTTTGTATGTAAACTGGAACTAAAGAAAGTATTACACTTATTTAATATTAGGATTCTCAAGGCACAGAGACTTTATGGCTTTTCTGCTATAAAACCTCCTTCTCCTTTTGATTCCAATAAAATAAAATGTACACTGACTATAGTGCACAATCCTACACTCACTTACATGCAGTCACAGGGTAATGACACCGGCTGCTTGTGGTCAAAATATAGATATGGCTGGAGTCACGTCATCAATGAATCGGCTGACTATGTAACTATTTACCCACATGGTGATCTGTATGTTGATGAAGGTCAATGCTCTATAGCTGAACGTTGTGTTTTTATATTGGCTGTCCCTAGGAACACTTTTATATATATATATATATATATATTAACGTACAGTATATATATATATATAACGTATATATATATTAACGTACAGTGCTGCGTAATATGTTGGTGCTATATAAATACTGTTTATTATCCATAGTAATAATAATTCTATGATTGTCTATATTGCAAATTGAAAATTGAAGTGGGAGTGTGTATTGCAAGGTGCTTGTTGGATTATTTTGGGCATTGTTGTTTGATGCTTCTGTCCCAGCAAGCTTATAGGGAAAAAGAACTACTGTGCTGTATGCTAAGATACGATTCTCAATTTATTGTTTCCTTGGTTGCTTTTTCCTATTTATGTGCCTGATTTTATTTTATGATTGTTTCTTTTTTTTTAATATATGTGAGTTTTTTGGTGGAGTGACTGAGAATCAAATGTGTGTAGGATTACATGTCAGTCCCATGCGTATGCTGTGGAATTTCTATGCCTCCATGATATGACATGCGCACACAAGCATTAGTGATCATACAAGCATTATTTTAATAAGGGTTGATTGCTACTGAATTTACTCTCTGTATCAACATATATCAAGGTCACGGTGCACCCTAAATTTAAATTGATTTTTATTATTTCATTTTTGAGCTTGTAAATCCACTTAAAACATTATTTATCATGTGTCTATATAATGTATATATAAACCCTGACTGAATGACATGTCGTTTTAAAAATATTGTATATTAGAATGAATTGTCTTTGTTACATCTCAGTGCTGCAGATCTCCTCTCTTTGCAGCCTGCAATGTTTGCATAGTGATAACAATGAGCTATGTACACCAAATGTGTGATAAAATGACTTCTTGTCCCCTATTCACCCAGACTTCTGATTAAAATGCAGGAGCACAATTGGAAAACAGTGTTGTCATGCAATAACAGGAAGTGCCTGAACAAGGCCTGAACAGGATCACCATCTGCTATTGTAATAAAAGCTGCAGATTTAGAGATTTGGTTTACATTTACTTTCTAATCAGTAAATTATGAAAAACAAAAGGTTGATGGTTGTGCTATACATACGTCACAAAAAGTCCAGTTCTATAGTAAATCTTATCTGAACTAAGTAATCAGGACCATTTCTATTTCTGTTTCTGTTTATTTAACACTATGGACTTTAAACCGAAGCACACCAATTTTTCCTTATCACCAAAGATGACTAAAACTAAATACTGACAGGGAATAAATGTTATTTGTAATGGTGATTTTGCTGTGCCTTGGGATGGTGTATAGCACTGCCATATTGGCACACAATATATTTTAAGTGTTCACTTTCTGTGATCCCCCATGGGTTTTATTATTACTACCCAACATGAGTTATGTTTGGCCATATATTTGTTTTTTGCTCAAATATTAGTTTTCTCAATATTTGAGTAGTTAAATGGCCATCAAATTGGTAGCAACCTTGCTCTCGGCTGAGTGCCCCCCAGCCTGCAGTAACTGTAACCTTCACCTAGGCTGAGTGCTGTTTTAGATGCAGCAATTGCTTGTGGGCCCTAATATCTAGCAATCCTACCCTTTTGTGTATTTAGGGTTCCAGTGTTTCAATTCTTTTTTCCATAATTTGCCATTTATTTTATCCAATTACTAGTGTACTTATATGACTACTCTTACTATTGATAGGTAAAGAAATTCACAATAAACACATTTTAAAAATTCAGGGACAAATACCGGCATGGGTTTAGAGATACCCTGTTAACTAAACATTTATTTCAACATCATTCTTTTCGAAAAAAAGTGTATTTAATGTAAAGTTACTTACCTGTAAAAGCCCCCTGTACATAGACATCTAATAGACTGATGTTGTGTACCATCATCTTGGACATGTAAGTTCTCCCAGTGTTTGTATGGGTTTCCTCCAGCTACTCCCCTTTCCTCCCACAACTCAAACATGAAGTTTAGTTAATAGGCTAAATACATTTTTTAGTGTCCATCCTTCTTATATTTTCTATTCAATTGTATTCAACTGCTTCGTCAGAGGGGACACTGGGGACGCTGCAATTTGTTTTACTCCTTTGGACTGTTTTTAATTTTTTGATGTTCATTTTGGTATCTTATCCTAATAGTATCTCCCTTTAATATTTTAAAAATATAGATGTCCTTAAGATTTGTGTAAAACTTTTGTCATTTATAAAATCAAGAATGGTCTCTTAATTACTCATGACATCCATGACATTAAATGGGTATTATTATTTTTATTATTATTATATATTTTAGTTTTTAATTATGCTTGAGAAATATGGAAAAGTGTCCCAGGAACAAAAGGGTTCATTGTTAATAAAATGTTCTCCATTCCTGAGTTGAACTATTAGGTTACATTTATCTTGTGACCAATGCAACTTGTGAAATATCCTTACCTGTCATGTGGCTTGTTCCCTGTAGTCTCAGTGATGTATGCATTTATTTAGGCCATGAACGAAGTCTAGTGAAAGATTAACAGGGTAATTATGGACACAACATAAAGATTCAAATAATTGAGAAAATCTCTGCCCTCTCCTCTCTAAGTTATATGCTCTTAAATGCTATTACTAGGTATTCAACAATAACTTCAAAGATCGTAACAGGAATGGAAATAATCCATGTAATAAGCAGAGCAGCAGGAGGACAAGAAGTCCTTTAGTCTCGATTGGATATAATCCTGTTGTGTGTGTGATATTCCTTCCCTTAAAACTGGTTTATACTTCTGGAATTCCAAATGCTTCTATACTGCAGACCACTGGAGCAGATATACTTAACTTTTCTTTTAGCTCCAACCCTGAAGATTAAGCTTCTGAATTTCTGTGTGTTCATGTATTGATGCTTGTCGGTATCGTAGCTTGGACTAAAACAGAACACAAGATAGTCTTTATCATAATCTAAGGAATTTTTAAACTGGCCATTGCACTTGAAAATAAAGAAAGCACAAAACTAATGACCTATTCACACTTTGTTTTGTGTTTAAAAATGTATAGTTCAAGTTGGAGTTCTCTTGTGTTTATATTCATTGGGAAGCCCATAAAAGTTTATGGCAACTCATGAAATGCATGAATAGTGTGTAGTTAATAATTGTAGTTGCTAGTAACAAGCTTTTCCCATAGATACCTGCCATGTGTTCACGCTCTACAATGGCTATGTTCACAACACAAATAATAATGCACAACCTGTTTTATTGCACAATCTGCAAAATAAAGAGCCAACGCTTTGGAAAACACAGCACTTCATAGGATCTGTTCCACTAAATCCAAATGAAGAGATTTCAACTTAAGTGTACAAAGCAATTCAGATGCTATATTCAGCAGCACTAGTTCAGAAAATAAATATGTACTCTAGTGCAGGGATGTCAAACTCTGGCCCCTTGGACTAATCTGGCCCAAAGCCTCTTTTTTTTGTCCCCCAAAAGAATTCTAAATATGAATTGCAGATGGCCCGCCACTACTGCAATCCATAGTAACAGCAGCCCAGCTGCAATTCATATTAAGCTGCTGTTCTATAGAAGCGAGTGATGCCGCTACTACAATTCTCGGTATCACTCGCGTCTATAGACCAGCGGCCTCTCTGCCTATGCCTGGCCCTGCATTTTATAGACGCAAGTGATGCCGGGAATAGTATTAGCGGAATCATTCGTGTCTATTGAACAGCAGCCTATGCGTGGACCCTGCAGAGTTTATACTGACAGGTAAGCCAGAGATTTGTGCCAGAGAATGCAATGTGAAACCAAATAAATGCAGCAATTCATTTGGTTTTACATTGCATTCTCTGGCAAAGTAAAACAATTAGAAAAAACAGTAAGAAGAAACAAGACTACTTACCCTACTATACTACTGACAACTATGCAGATTACACCAAAGTGAAAGTTTTGTCACACTTCAGGATAAACAAAATCCAAAAGACTTTTCTTCTGCATAGCTTATTGTGGTCCTTTTATTTTTCTATCATGCAGTACTCTAGGGATCTATTTATAAAGCTATTTATGAATCTGGCATTCACTAAATCATCTCCTTGTGGAGAATCTCCCAGGTTCATGCATTTCAACTGCAGTAAATGATTCTCCACCAGGGATTGTTTCCTTGAATGTCAGATTCACTGCTTTATTAATAGACTCTTTCAATAAATTTTAAGTTTAGCCCGCCACTTGCTCTAAGTTTTTAATTTCAGCCCTCTGTGTATTTGAGTTTGACATCCCTGCTCTAGTATAAACATAAAATGCCATTAGAAAAAGAATCATAGTTTATGCTTAGATCACACCCATAGATGATGCTGTGCTCTAATGTAAAGTGTGTAACAAACTCATACCATTAGCATTAGCAATAACATGCCAGAAGCAGGAATTAAAGAGGCCTGGTAAAGCCAGCTAATATTATTGGTATTATTATTGTTATTAATAAACAGTATTTATAAAGCGCCAATGCAGTGCTTCACATTAAATAGGGGTTGCAAATGACAGACAGATACAAACAAGGTCACAGGAGGAGAAAAGGCCCAGAAGAGCTTACAATCTAGGACAGGGTTAGGCAAACTTTTATGGCCACTAGGCCATTTCATGGGTGGGTGGGAGCACACTAGGCCGGACTCTGAGTCCCACCCTATTGGCTCCGACCACCACCAGGGAACGCCACCTGAAGTGAAATCCCTCTCCTCCGTATGCATAGAGGGGGAGAGGGATTTACCTTCAGAGGCCGCACCGGATCTTGGGTGGCTCTGGATCCGGTAGCTCCTAACGCCCCCCTGGCAGATCCGTCCGGCAACCCTTGGCTCCGGAGCCACAGATTGTCGGCCAGCATTAGGCCGGATCGGCCAGAGGGCATTAGGCCGGAACGAACTACCGGCTAGGCCGTATCTGGCCTAAAGGTCAGAGTTTGCCCCTGATCTAGGAGGTCCTCCTGGTTCATTGGTATAGCCAGTACACATAGTACCGGTACCCTTCATGTCCTGATAACTCATCAACACAACAGTTATTCCTTACTAGCCAGACCTGGTAATGGCACAAGCAGTCAGAACAACATAGTACCTTGAAAAAAACCTGCACTTAGAATATATAAAAGTTGCCATTGCTGACATCTTCTAATGAAAATACCCATTGTATAAATTTTTTGGTGATCCAATGTCTTCAGTACTTACAGAGGCACTGTGCATAACAAACTTGCAGATCAGAAGTTCAGATTTTATGTAATAAAGCCAAAGACAGCCAATAAACCGGGATTTATAGGAGAAAAACAATGGTAGCCCACAAGTGTCTCAGTACAGAGTACTTTCAAATGAAGCTTGCCATAAGAGAACATGAACGCTGTCCTTCCTTAGAAAATGCGTCTTCATGTCATAGTGATGTTTTTGCTTCAGTACTTTAGGTCACTGAGCCAGAACAAGTATGTAGATAAGGGTTTATGACTTTTAACCACATTTTCTGACCTGCATTTTTGTCATGACCTGGACAGAGCCAGAAATGTGGTGTCCTTGTTACTTCCTGTAAGATGACCTAGAAGCAAAAACAATCTTATCTTCCTTGTCTAACCCACTCATTTCTCCATCTTCCATGTAACGGAGAAGAACAAAGACACAAATAATTGAAGTCCAGCCTGAGTGACAACCATGACTACCTCCCTAGATAAATTGATGGGAGCATAGCAGTCCAGAGGAAGTAGGTGTTATTCTCAGGATTACCCCATGAAAACAAAAGGGGGAAAAGCGTGAAAAAAAAGAACAAAAAAACAAACTTATACATTTACTTATGGAAGCCTTTTCATAAAAGTGAAAGGTATGTTCTCAAAAAAGCCAACCACTCAAAATAATTAGATTAGTAGGTGTTTAAACAATAAAGAAAAAGAATACTTACCTCTACTCTGGTTTGTGACATTTCTGACGCATGTAATGTCATTATGGTTACTACTGTATGTTTGGAGAAGCCAAGAGGCTTTCAAAAGATGATCTTTCAATTCAGGGAAGGTCTCCATCGATTTGATCTATTACTTTGCATGGTATCTTGTAGAAAATAGAATGAAAGGCAATGCTTTATTTTCTATAAAGTCTTGCACTAAAAGAAAGACCAGGTCCCAGTGTAAGCATGTAAGTAATGAACTTCCAATTAGAAGCTTCCTGAGCAATCACAGTACAGAGTACAGATCATTCCTGGTTATAAATTCCACCAATTAGAAGTGTTAGGTAAACAGAATGGTCTAATGATAATGCAATAAAGAAATGCCATTGTTTCTAGCAGATATAACAGAGTGATATAATAGGAATTCTGATAAGCAGAAGTTGTTAGTGATTACTTCTTCAATTTCTGTGTGGGGACTCTGTTAAAGCAACTTCTTCTTCCTTATCAAGTAATGGAAAACCTGGAAAACTCCATAAGTGCTTTTCAAGGACATACAATGATCCTTAAATGCACTTAGAGAATTGAGTCGATTACACCTGATCAAGAGAAAGTCAAGAAGTTGAGAAGTGAGTAGTCAATGTTGGAGGGTAAGAAGTGTTAAATTTAAAAAAGGATTAGACAGATTATTATTGCTAAATGATCTAAGGGCTTGTGCCCAGCATGTTTTAGGTTAACAAGTAATTGGGGCCAAATCACATGTTCCAAGGTAGTGCTGCTTAATTTTTTTTTTAACAAAATGCAGAACAGTACTTCATTATACAAGGGATGTAATTAGTGCTCAGAAACTTAGACATCATCAGGTTTTGCTGGCATAACAAAAGTGTTTTAACACTGGCAGATTTCTCACCATCTATCTGGGGCCATATAAGTGATTTCCATGCTTGTTATAATCATGTCTCAAAAAATGAAATAACCAAGTACTGTATATATTGGAGTATAAACATAAAAATACATTAGAAAAAGAATTTCAGTTTATGCTTGGGTCACACCCGTAGATGGTGCTGTGCCCTGATGTAAAATGTGTAACAAACTCTTGCAATTGGAGACTAGAGACATGAGATTGTTACACACTTTGCATAAGGACATGTAGCATCATCTACTGGAGGACACCGGGCACCACCATCTTTTTCATCTTCTTCCTTCTTCTTGTGACGTCACTAAATCTTGCACTGTACAGGCACGAGATCGGGTGACACGTCTTCCTGAAAATGTAAAAAAAAAATCCTGATCTCATTGCGCATGTGTAAGATCAGCAATTTTTTTTTTGCACAAGCTTTTTCCAATTTAAAAAAATGTTTTAAAAAATTTGAAACAATTTTTTTTCATTATATAAAAGGATTAGTCACCCTTTTTTAATATCAAAGATCTAATGATAAATCTGTTTTAAAAAAAACAACTCAGACTGTACCCATGTGGTTTGATTTTTTCTCCTTTGAACACATTTACAAATAACAGACAGTGGATGTATTTATCCATGCAAATTTTATTGCCATTTCTTTTATTCACTGTTTTGAATGATAGCATTGAAAAGTGCATTTTCTGACCCAGGTTTATGAGTCAAAGCATTTTCCTGTGAGTAAAAATAAGTACATTGGCTTATATTTGAGTATATACTGTATATTTTCTTGCCAGATGTATTTATTCACAGGCTACTGAACAGAATGACATGTATGGATATAGAGTAATGGCAGGTCAGGCAGATCTTAAATAAACAGAAATGTAATGCCAAAAACAATGGGCTGCCACATTTTAGAGACACATTTTAGCTAGTAGTAGGAGTGATGAATGAGCTGGTGACACATGTTCCCTTTTTAAGGTAAAAAGTCAAATGTGTGCCAATGCATAAGGGGATATTAAAGATGATAGAAGCACTTACAAGATATAGGTTTATCTCATCCGAACGACCATCCTGGTGGATCCACGGACGATGGATGATGAACGATTCTAATGCAAGTGAAGGGGAAGAGCGAGCAGTGGGGTGCCGCTCCATCTTGCTCTCCTTCCCCTTTTAATAGCGCAGAGCGGTGCTGTATGTGCATGACTCGTTCATGCATTGTACGCATCATGCAGTCTTTTGTCGTTGGAAAGGATTGTGAAAGATTCTTTCCAGCTACAATAATTGCATGTGTGTTTGCGGCATAACCTGGCTATAAAGATTCAAGATCTTCATGCTTACTCTCCTGCTTCAACTGATAGCTGTCAGCAGTTATCTGCTGCTCTCATTTCAACTCTATGGTGTTCAAAGACTACTACAGGGAACTCTACACATTGGGCCTGATTTATTAAAGCTCTCCAAAGCTGGAGAGGATACACTTTCATCAGTGAAGCTGGGTGATCCAGCAAACCTGGAATGAATCTGGTCCAGGATTCAAAACATTTGCTAACAAATGATATGGAAAAATCAATTTCAGGTTTACTGATCACCCAGCTTCACTGATGAAAGTGTATCCTCTCCAGCCTTGAAGAGATTTAATAAATTAGTCCCATTGTGTTTAGGTCTGTAAATTACCAGAGCAAAATAACCCAAAACTGCATTTCTGCTCCATTGATTTGCAGACGTGACTGTCAGGAAAGCAGTTGTGAAGGCTGCAAAAGGCAAGGCACTCACAGGTAGTTAGGGTATGAGGAAGTGACGGGGTGGAAGAGTTTATAATCTAAAGGCTATATAGGTAGGATACAGAAGATTATATTTTAGGAGTTCGTATACTGTCCAAAGATTGGAAGTTTCTTTGTTATTTTGGCTGTTTTTTTTAATATTTTTCAAGCCACAATGTTCTTCCACCTAAAGTTGTATCTTAGTTTCATTAGCTTTTTTAACATTCCTATCATTTTTATTATTTGATTGAAATTAGATAACTAGACAATTGATGGAATGTTACAATATTAAAAAGGCCAGCCTTACAGAGCATGATGAAGATGAACAGAGGAGTAGGAGGGGGTGCTGAGAAGTTCCTGGCTTTGCCCCTTTCCAGATGAAATAGAAAAATGAGTGTGTGGCAATGAGTGTGTGACAGCCTAATATCTTAGTATGTAACTGTGCAAATATCAGGTCTTTGCGATTCTTAAAACTGTTTTTTCTTTTAGTGAGAAGCTGTGATGGCAGAGGCACAAGCAAATTTCACGTTGTTGGAGTTACAGGCCGCCATGAAGTTTTTGTTTCTCCAGGGAAAGTCAGCAAAGGACATTCACACTGAGATGTCACAAACACTGGGGAAGAAATATCCTTCCTACAGCACTGTCAAAACATGGATATCTCGTTTCAAGACTGGGCATTTCATTGTTGAAGATGAGCCCCACAGTGGGCGCCCCCCAACTTCAACTGACCCGGCAACCTGCGATGAGCTGATTATTGAGGACCGGTTAATATCTGCAAAACAAATAGCCCAGATACTTGACATGTGCAAGCTTTCAAAATGTGCCAAAATGTTTAAATGGTGTTTAGAAGAAGGAACGAGTTGAAGCATCAAAAGCCGTTTTGGCCCATTTTGAAGCTGCACAGGACTTTTTGGCTAGGTTAGTGACTGAGGATGAAACCTGGTTCCACATCAATGATCCTGAAACCAAGGAACAGTCAAAGTCAAAATTTTGTTGTTTGTTTTTTTTTAAATGCAAAACCTTTTATTAAAAAAAAAAGAAAAAAAAAGTGCAGCACCGGCCCCTAGTTCTGATTGCCTATGCGAACGTGAATAAATAGGAGCGCAGAGCTTTCCGGGATACCTACGACAGGCATCCTGGGAGGCTCTTGGGTGCTCCTTCTGCTCATGCTTTAGCATCTCGGCCATGCACAGAAAACCTAGAATGGATCTGGTCCAGGATTCAAAACTGATTACTGATCACCCAGCTTCACTGATGAAAGTGTAAAGAAAAAAAAATTGCCAATCTCACTTATGTGCAGTGAAATCAGCAAGTTTTTTTTCCAACCTATGTCACTGATCTCGCACCTGGGTTGGGTGACGTAGGAAGAAGAATCCGGAAGAAGAGACGAAGATGGCGACGCACGGTTGGATGCTGGGACAACGCGGGACCCAATGCAAGACACCCCCGGATGGATCAGACTGCCCTGCCAGGTTGAAGGTAAGTGTTTCTTTTTTTATTTTTCAAAGGCAGTTTTCAGTTTAGTTCCTCTTTAAGTGCAGCAGAAGAGTGTTGTCAATTAAAACAGCAAGGTGGAAACTTGCCAGATTTATGACAGATCAGCAAACTTTTTTTTCTGTACTTGTCATATAAAACATTGTAAAATGTGTATTACATTTTATTTCTGTATTTTGAAAGATATACAGATACATAAAGACACAAAAGATTTGTCCCTACCCTATTTATAATTGACCTTGCCATTCATTACTCAGTGGTCAGAACATAAATACAAAGGCAGATCTCACTTATAAGGTAGCTGAGTGGATAGCACTCGTGTTCTAGTCAGAACACTATCTGCATGGAGTTTGTATGTTCTCCTGTGTTTATTTTTGGCTATTTTGCTATTTTGGCTTCCTCTAACATCTCTATTTGGCTTTCTCCCCATAATAATGACCCTAGACAGTGTAAATGACATATGACTATGGTAGGGAAATTATTGTGTTGCCCTATGAGGTGCATATACTGACATGACTATGGACATTGTACAGCACTGCATAATATGTTGCTGCTAAATAAATACAGGATGATAATAATCTCACATAAATGTGTATTGTCTTTATTTTTGTTTCATATTTTTTCAGATATTAAACACTATTTGGTACATTCTGAATTATGTGTGAAGCACCTGGCACCTGTTGGGAGCAAACGTTCATTTGGCACCCATAATAAACCTGTATTACCAGACAAAAGGGTATTGAGATTTCGTATATACTGTAATTAATGAACACTGCATATTATGTTGGTGCTTTATAAATAATAATATTAATATTTTCACCATATAAGTAAATATGAGTCCATCATAGCAGGACCTGAATATTGAGCTGATCCATTCATCTGATAGATGGCTGCTGTGGAATTGTATTATAGCACCACCTGGTGGAATGTTCTGTATCTGCTCCTGATGTATTACCCCTGCAGCCTCATTATACTTTATGCACTGTATTTAACACCAGGAAATTCCTGGGGGGTTCTAATGGGGGTTTTATCCATCTGTAATACTACGCCGCACAGTAATGCAAACAGAAAGACCAATTAAAGTGAGCATATGTATTTAATGTTTTCATTTTGAATCTCATTTAGTTAGTACAAATATTTGAATGTGTATTTTTGTAATATAGTGATGTTTAAACATTTTCATTCTTTTAGTGCTGTTTAGTATGCTAATATTTTGCCTTTTCTGGTTCCTCTCTACCCCTCCCCTCCATCAAAATGTCAATTAGGTTATTAAATGAAACTTTTCTGTTTTGATTTTTATCATACATGCTTTTAGATGTAGCAATATCATCACTAAGTCATTAAGAGCATGGGGTGCGAGGGGCTGACAAGGTGCTGTGCAAAGCTTCCTGAACACAGGAAGATGTAGAAATGTCCTCATATGATGCTAAGTCCATATGGCTAAATGAATAAGGGGCAATTTATCCAGAAAGGGAAGGGCTAGATCAGCCTTTTTCACCATCTAGAGCAGTGTTTCTTGACCTTTTTAACAAGGGGGAACCCCTTTAAATAACTTTCAGGTCCTTATAGATAATGCTGGATGTCCATCAGCCAGGAAATAGGATGGGCTCTGTCTAAGTTGCTGCAGTTACTAAGCACTTCTGTACATAGCAGTCTGTGTGAAAATCAGAAAAAGCAAATTTAATACAGAAGAAACACCTGTACAACTGTGCATGACCGAAGTATCCCCCTCCTATTGTGTGATACTTCCCCCAACTTCCAGATTGTAAGCTCTTCGGGGCAGGATCCTCTCCTCCTGTGTCACTTTTTGTATTTGTCTGTCATTTGCAATCCCTATTTAATGTACAGCGCTGCGTAATATAATCCTGTTTAATAATAATAATATGAAAAATAATAACTCGAGTAAAGTTCAGCTTTCAATAAGGGCTTCTTGAACCATCTAATGGTGGAAAATGTTTTTGCTATTTATTCTGCCCCTTTCCTCAGAACTAAATAGTAATATTATTCTGACTTTTGTGTGTATCAGCTGGACTGGACAAGGATTCCATATGTATTGGTCATTCGTATGACTGTACTTGCTCCAGTTGTTACAGTGGGAGGAAAAAATGTCTATGGTCTGCGGCCAAAAAATAATCCCCAGCTTTGGTAATCAGTAGAAGAAAAATGAGTACTGTGGTTAGGGAAAGGAAAAATGCCTGGCATCCAATGATACCCTGCTGCTTTGCCTCCTGTGCCACTGACGCACCCTACAAGAACTTTACTGCTATTGTCAGACAGAAGATATCATCACCCGATAGCAGCCAAGGAATTGTGCTATGTGTACAGCACGTGTTTGTTTATCTGTCACTGGAAACAATCACAAAAAAATATTTCCAGTGCCAATCCTCCGATGTCCATCAGATGTCTGTATGGGGATATAATAGTAAAGTATCTGCACTCAGGGCCCCTAGCCCAGGATATCCCACTGGCCCCAATGCCCTCCCATCCCCAGCCTATTCCTCCTTCAATGTACAGGTATCCAGCTGGAATAATCTTGCCTATTGTTGTTTGCATTTGCAATCTGAAACCAATCAAATCCCCACACTGTATTACCCAGTCCTACTACCAATCATTCTATAATACTTTCATTTTATTTTGGAATAATTTTTTTTTTTATCTTTATTATTCAATTGGCTAGGAAGTTTGCATGTTCACTAAGCTTTTACTAATAACGTTCGGTCCCACGCTGATTTTACACTATTTTGTAAAGGAGCTATGCCATCTTTAAATATGGCCCACCAGGTAACCAACACAGAATAGGTTTATTGATTATTATTCATTTACACCCACCAGGATGTGTATGGAGGATCCAGCAAAGGAATCAAAAGACTTGTCATGACAACAAGAGCTGGAGCCAAAAATGAAACACATGGATTAGTCTTTATTCATCAACTCTAACAATCACCTAAAAGGGCAATATATATTACTGTTTCATGCAAGTTTAATTGGGAAATACCAATTTGTTTCAGTTTGATGAATGCATATATATATATATATATATATATATATAATAAGTCAGATGTGATTGGCTATGTGATTGGCAAAGCTTATGTTCCCTAGCTTGAACTTAGCAGTGTAAACCCCTCCTTCCACACTAGGGTAATAATTACTTTCTTTGGAATTGTATAAATGGGAGATAAAAGTTATACCATTCTTAGTGGCTTGTTCTAATGCCCAAATTGCATTACACAGTAAAAATAGAATTATGTGCGATTGCTTTTCTTTCAGTAGCATCATATGGTGGGTGGGATGCTGATGTTGACTCCTGCACACTTCACCCTAAATCATTCAATAAATAAAATACCGTGTGAAGAGGACAGACCTGCACTGAACCCCTCTATACTTATGGTTTGAGACTAAATGCACCTTGTTTTAACATACCGGGGCTGGTAAACCATGCAAGAACAAGCAAATTTTAGGTGAACAACAAACATTACATTAATCAAAAATCAGAATACACCAATTCCAATACATGGTAAAAAAAACCTAGGCATTTGACTTTCTTATGTTGTCTTATTAATCCAATTGCACTCTTCTGTCTTTTGTTATCAGCTATTTTATGCTTTGCTATGCCAACTGTAATGTCTTCCATTGGTCTTCCTGACAAAAAGACTGATGTATAGAGGGAAGAGCATTCCCTAATATGAAATCTCCATCTCAGATCTCTCCAGTGAAGGTTATCAGCACTTCTAATGACTGCACATATATCAAGAAACTTGAGAGCAATGATCTAAAGACATTGTGATAAAAAATACCATAATAAAGTAAATTGATTATTGACATGTTTCTGTGGCTGTTCATGTAACAATTTACTTTTTTATCATTGTACCAGTCAAAACTTTAAATGTCAGTTCCGTAAAAAAGGAGGTTTTAGTTGCATGTAGAATCTGATGCGTTTAATTGTGGGTACAGTCACATACAGGTTGACATTCAAAAATCTGTCCATCGATAATTTGGTTCCTTCAGATTTCCGGCATGGATTTCGTATCACAAATCAGCTGTTGGGTCTTGCTTGTATGTGCTTTCCTGCTCATTCCTTCCCCTTTATTTGCTGCTGTATAGCCCCATTATGGATTCAGCATCCCATTAAAGGACTGTACAGGTAGTCATTTTCTGTTAAATATTTACAGCATAAATAACCATAAAAAATCTGGAATTTTTGAAAATCCAGCACTCCTCAGGTCTGGATGTTGCCGGATTTTGAATGTCAACCTGTATTAGCCTGTTGGAGTCTAAAGCAGCATGGCGATATATAAGGAACACAGTAGCTTTGTATTATGGCAGTGGGCATTGAAAGCAATATTATATTCTGTATACTACCTGGCCTAAAAACCTCACACACAATAATATTTCCATGGACCACCTTTAGTTTTGATTAATATACATAATATCACAACATTTATTTCCACCCAGAGTTGCATACATTTATCGACATCTTTTATTGATGATGGGAGAGTCAGACGCTGTGAAAATCTCATTCAGCACATCACAAAAATTCTGAATGGGGTTAAGGTTTGGACTTTGTGATGGCAACCCATGTGCGAAAATGATGTCCCACCAGAACCACTTTTTCATAATCTGTTTCCTTTATACAGTAGAACCCCAGTTATCCGGAACTCAGATAAGCAGAAAATTCAAGTAACCGGCACCTGACATCTCTACTTTCTTGATTGCTCTTGCAGCCCGAGTGGAGCTGTGGCATATGTTCTGCATCCAAGAGCACATGCCACAGCTCCGATAGGGTTGGGGAGCAATCAGGAGAGCGGAGCTTCGTTCTGTGATTGGCTGAGAAAAGGGAAACCTGGTGAAAGCTTAAGTGTCATCAGGGTTTCCCTTTTCTCAGCTATTCATCACTAGAGGTGAATGGGGACAGGTCTCCCCATTCAAGGCTAGTGCTGAATGGCTTTCAGAGTAACCTCAGTTAACCAGAAACTACACATATCTGGAATCGGCCATTCCTTGTGAGTGCCCGTTAACTGAGGTTCTACTTTAATTAAGAGAAGTCTACAATTTTAAAAAATGGTAGCCAGGCAGGGTTCTCTCCTCCTGTATCTATATAAATCCTGTTTATTAATAATAATAATAATAATAATAATAATAATCCTCAATGATAAAATGGAAGCTTTTATAATTGATTGTTCACCTTGGACCACCTATTATTTGCTAAGAAATTTCACAACTTTGTAATATACACCTCATATTCACATAAATACTCCAGATTTAATTGGTCTGGACAAGATCTGACGCCTCTCTTGCATTACATGGATATTATTTACATCTCAGCCCTCTCCCCTGTGCCCTTCCACCCTCTTCCTTCTACTACTTCTGCCCTAAGTTCTCTATGGTCCTATTCTTCCAATTCCTTCTTTGTCATCCAAGATTTTTCACCTAATGTTGACTCTATACAGATGGTTATGGGCTGTGGTTATTTCCGCTTCTTTATTGGTGGATTGTAAATAGCAAACTGTTTTCAAATACTTGGTTTTATGTATTATACTCAGGGATCCGCAGGACTATACAGTATATTTTACTCTTGGACTTTTATGTCACCTGGTATATTTTTGTCATACCAGAATTGTAAATGTTTCTACTACAAAAATGTTGCCTTCTTGTTACTGTATCTTTATTTACGTGAAACAAATAAAAAAGATTGAAAATAATTTAAAAATTCTTTAGAACACTCCCAAGTTACACAATCTCTACACAACACTTTCTCTTTCCATACAACACATGTAATGACAATCATTCCCTGCTGAAAGAAGGCTGGGACAGGAAAGTCCTCTCCTCAGTCAGAATAGATTTTGGGAACTATAGGGAAGTCCAACAACGATGACATGAACAATAAACTCATCATCCCCATCCATCTGGCTGGGAAATTGAAAACATCTCTGATTTTCACATCATTTTTTGGATTAAATGTTTACCAAGAATGGCTAAAACAAGTAAATCTGGAATAAAAAAAGTAATTAATTGATCTGCTTAGCACCTAGTATTGGATTGTGATTCCATGGCCAATGGAATATCCCATTCCAGCTCTCAATCGAGGAATTGTTGTAAATGAACTGTATATGGCAAATTCAAATTGGGGAGAAGAGTTATGGTAGACATTATATGTTTCCCCCTGGATGTCAGTTTCAACCAATATCACAATTGATTTAAACTGAACCTTGTGATTGACTACAAATATTCAGTGTACCATTCACTGGTTTGATAGTCAATCTGAAATACAACCAAACTACTATTATATTAAATCAAATATCAATCATAACACAAAAAGTGATTCAGATTTTCCTATGCTGGCTAATCAATGTATTATATAAAAACCCCATGCCTAATGAGTTTTTCATTATCATTCCACCTAAATATCAAATGTATATACATTATAAAAAATTTTACCAATTATAATTTTACTAATTAATTTTACTAATTTGTTTTTTATTTGACTGCCAAAAATACCCAGGTGAGATTAAATCTGTCCTTTGTCATTGGAACATGTGACCCTCAATAGATTTTTTCTTTTATTCTCATTCCAGTTAAAACTGTAAAATTTTAGATTTCCCCTCACTTTCTGTTCCGGAGACAATAGTCTTCATAATATAAATTGAAATGAAGTGTTCTCAAAAAAACTTGATTAAAAATCTGCAGGAGGCTGCAAAAAAGATTTGCCTGGAGTTTTCCTTAAGCCATAGAAAATTTCATTCTTTTGCCTTCTGCAATTAATTTACTTGACATTGATCCATAAAACAAAAAAATTTTTTATAAATAATGTTTCTTTGTAATCAGTATCTAGGGATGTTTTTGCCTAGAAAGGACAATTTGAAAGGAAAGGAGACACATTTTCCTGTAGTATGTATTGTCATATTGTACAAACAGGAAGTATGAAGCACAGCAATACGCAGAACAAATAAATACTAAAACTGGAAACATCAATGGTTTTCTTGGCATGGCTGATAACCTACTGGCTCACCGCATAGGATCTCACTTATCTCAGGAAAACCACAATTGTAAAATAATTGCTATAACACAATTACAAGACTATACAGATAGGGATCAGGAAATGAGATAAGTAAGGAAGTGCTCTCATAGGGCTATAAATATCTCTTATCATTTTGCTCTTAAAAGTATATTATATCTTATCATATGTAAAACTACACTTCTATGCATACAAAGCTATCCTTTACTACATGGGCTGTTATCAATCATGATCACCAGTGTGACCAACAGTCGCTGCTGCTCCCTTATGATTGATAATAGTCTTTACAGGTGGGCGGCTGGCACCCAACAGCGTAACTGAACAGCATTGTGCTATTACTCATAAATGACTGCAAGCCAGATCTGGTCATTTACTTTTACAATTACATAGTCAGGAATCACCCATGCCTTTACTGAGTTTATGTAGGGGGGTAAGCCAAAAGGTGCCAGGGAATGGATTACTAAAGTTACTGTGATGTATTATAACAATACCAAACAAATTCTGTATACCTTACAATAATTGGTTTATGGTATAGATAACATGTTATGTAGTTATATATTATTTTTTTTATAATATAGCAGCGCTTCCCTATACTTTGTGTTTGATGTACATCATCAATGGCTATCTTTTTCCCATTACATGCCTCCTATTATTGCAAAAATGGAAAACATGAATCTATGAACCTTCATAACTCCAAACCTATCACACCTATATATTCTAAAATTACCATACAACCGACGGGGGATAACTAATGTAATTTCCTATGGCGGGTGATGCAGCAGGGTGCCTCCCATTCATCCTCTCCCCTCCTTATAGAACTGAAAAGTGTTGTGTACAGCACTTGTTTGTTCTAGTGGAGGGGTGGGCAAACTTCTTTACGCAGGGGCCACAATCTGACCTAAAATTTGGCAAACAGGCCGGGGCGATTGGAGAGTGAACGTGACGTCATGATGGCATAACCCTGCCCACTCTCCCATCGCAGGCTCAGATCCCCCCCCCAGCGAGGTCCTTCTCCTGACCCTGCTCGGGGCGGCACCGGCCAGAGCCGCGGACCACCCAAAGGGCCGGAGAACCATCCCTATTGAGCCGTATATGGCCCGCGGGCTGTAGTTTGCCCATGCCTGTTTATAATTCACCAAAAACAAGAGAAATTGTTTCCAGCAACAAAAATCCAGTGTGTGTAACAATTATAACAATTATGATTGTCTCAGGTGTAAAATCAGTTTTGAATAAACCTTAAACCTTGTTTATTTCATGGAGCAGTTAAAAAAAAGACTGCAAAAAATGCATTAACTAGTAAGATCATTTCAACAGGCTGCATAATTGTAAAGTGGTCATCGCTTGTTGGACTTGTAATGGTCAAAACGAATGTATTTTGGCATTTGCAGCAAAAATCGCCATAACTACCGGAACTTTATATTACCAACATTTCAAGGTAATTGCAAAGCCTCTTGGGACATGTTCCTATAGATAGTCCATAGGGGCTCTGCACTTAAAGCAGACCTAAACTAACATTTTTATCTTACATAAAAGAGTACTACACCAAAATCTGTTGTACAATATTTAATATCCATTTGTGTGTATATGAAGAATATGGATTCCAATTTAAAATATGTGCTTCAGCACTTTTTTATACAGCCATTATACAAACATCCGCACTGACCTGCAGTTCTCTCCTATCCCCCTTCCCCCCCAAAAAAGCCTTTTTGGTCACACATGTAAAGCCTTTGTAGCTTCTATAATTCATTTGTCCAAGTGAATTGAAGCAATTTATGACCTGAAAATCACATGGTAAGGCCCTAGGTCAAAGGTTACATATCTTGATCAAGTTTGACATTCAATTTTATTCCATGAATAAAAGAAAAATACAGCTGACAATGGAGGGTTATAGCACAAGAAATAGGTACCGTTAGAGAACAAAGCATTTTTGTTTTCATCAGCAGTGAGGACACTCATGTCTCTACACAGAGTAAAACTATAAACGAAGGGATTATAGAAATCCCCTTGAAAACACTTGGACTCCATGAATTCAATTCCTATATATATATATATATATATATATATATATATATATATATATATAAATGTGTGTGTATAGAGGAAGAGAGACAGAGAGAAAGCAGAGATGAATGTGCTCAAAACATAATGTCATTGTCTATATTCCCACCACTTTGTTCAGCATTCACGAAAGGCTGGATGAAATTTTCTTTTTAAATCATTTTTTTTTTCCTACCAGTTTAGTGTTTATCTGTTTTGATTTGTTTTTCTACAATTTATCTTTTCAAGTGAAACTCAGCAGGACTCAGAAGTTCCCATCACATGGTTCAAGAAGTAGCCACTTGTAAGTTTACCGCATGTCTTTTTGAGGGATAAAGCAGGTCTACAATTGTATACAATATAACCAAACTATTTGATGTTTGTTCTAAGAGATGCAAACTTCAAAGCATCTAATAAAGGAGATAGCCACCCAAGATGAAATTCCCTGAGGAGCCCACAATCTCCCAAACTAATACAGGAAGATACTCTGATAGCTTCGGATTCTGTAGAATGAGAGATACCTACTGTCATGCCCTGGCTATAAACATCATGGAAAAACATGAAAAGATTTCTAACAGCAAAGTTCAGTAACCAAAATTCTCTTTTTTTTATATTTAGTTGGCACTACAAACTCAAGATTTTGCCTACTGAGTTAAATCAAATTTATTTAGGTCTATAGACCAGATTGTGTTGTTTCAAGTAGATTTCCTCATCACATTATTTAATAATATAATTGCAGAATGACCGATAGTCATAAGAGGAGACTGAAAAATGTTTAATTTTAAATCTTATGTCATTTGTTAGAACATAAATATATTTACATAACTTTGCATCATACTCACAAAAACGGGAAAAATTACAAAAACTAATACATTTTATACCTCAAACATTGCTAACAAATTTTAATTGAATTTGAATCCAATTTGATTTCATAAACAGCTAACATATTGCTCCAAAATTAGGTCCAACATGTCTCATAGACAGTATTCCCTGCGGGGTTGAAGGTAAGTGTTTTTTGTTTCTAGTTTTCAGTTTAGGTCCTCTTTAAGAAGAGCTGTCCTGCAGCCACATGGCCTGCACCCATGGTCGCTATGCTCATGTTCACATTTATACTTTTGACAATATCTTAGATATCATATTTTATGTGCAGTACCCAGTGCTGAATACTAAACCAGGCAACCTAGGCCTGGACTATGGCTGGTCAATGACTGGAAGATGGGCTTTATCTAGGCCAATAAATCAATAACTCTTGACTGCCACTGTTAAAGAGTCAACAAGGAAACTGTATCTCTAATATTGCCACAGACTCCAGTTTTCAGAACTTCCCTAGGTAAGTCTCCCACCCATGCTGTGTAGTATTAGTATGTGCACCATGCTGTGGGGCAGAGATTGTTTCATAGGCAGACACTGAGTTATATATCTGTACAAACTCCGCATTTATTTTCCATTTTCTGTGCTGCTTTCAACCTGAGCTGGGATTATCTCTTTAGAAGTCTGTAATAATATTATTTGTTTATTGCATATTTTATCATTATAATATTGTAAAATATTAATTTTGGTTTAATATTATAGCTTTTTGTTCACAACAAAAAAAAAAACACACAGACATGTCCACAATAAATAAACTTCTTATTTCTTATGGAAATTTATATTTTTTATTTAGTAGGTACGAATGTAATTGTTTGGAGATTTATTTGGGGTTGTAGATTTTATTTCTAGCTGTAATATTAAAAAGTTTATAATAAGACTTAAAGGGGTTGATTTATAAGGCACTGAAACATTCCCTGGTGGAGAATCAATTTTTGCCATTGAAACAAATGGACATAAAATGTTCTCTACCAGACAATATTTCAGTGAATGATTCATTTACTGCCTAATAAAAAGACCCTAAATTTTATATTCTGCCAACATTTTTAATATTGTATGGAATAGGTAGTGCAGAGATAATACTCGTATCAGGTTATCCTTTGCAGTCCTACACCCTACTAGGGCGATTACCCTTCACTTACTTGCCAAAAGGCACTACAGGAAATAAAAGTACATTTATCAAATTAAACACACTTTTTGTTCCAGAGAGATGGAACCTGTGTCCCTATTATAGACTAGAACAATTTTTTTATCATTATTATTTGATTTTTGTTAAAAAAAGCCAACATTTCCAAAAAAAAATGATAAAGAACAAACAAAAAAGGCAAGTAAACAAATAGGCCCAAAAGAGCATTGAACACATATATAAACTGAACAGAAAGTAATATCTGTATGCTATAATTAACAACTTTATGTAATATAACTTAGAAAAAAGGCTATGAGTAGGCCAGTAATTCGGTATTTTTAAAGTATATGCAATGGGAACTAACAAAAAGGTACAGAGCAGTGAAAAAGAAGGAATGAAAAAAGAAAATAAGGGGTAATAAATAGTCCCCTCCCCAAGATCAGTGACAAACCTTTCAGTCCATGTCTTGCAATGTAATATACCTAGCGGTGGACTGAGTAAAGTCCTAAGATAGGTAACAAAGCAGTGCCAGATATTCTGATCTCCGATAAAATGTAATCCGGTAATACCCTGTATGTACTGTATTTCTCCACTCACCAACCACCAGGGTTAATCAGGTATAGCCTTTAAGCTTAATATTGTTTACTCTAAAAATTTAGTGCTTTTATGTCGGTGGCAAAGCTTGTTTCCACAATGAAGGAATACACGATAATAACTTTGGAAGCCTCTGAAAACCCTAAAAAAAAAAAAGCAAACAAGAACATTAACTTTAAATTAGAACAGCCTTTGTGTGCCAGATTTCATTAACACCTAAAAATCTTCCCTTATGATTTAACACTATTGTTATGTATAGTTGAAAAAGTATTAGACAAGATCAGCTGTTCTCCTGACAAAAAGAAACAGTAAAACTACATACACACGTCCAATGCTTCTCGCCCGAGGGCCAATATCGGATGAGAATCTGGCGTGTGTACAGCGCCCGTTGTCCATCGTCCGAACGACCGTCCTGGCGAATCAACGTACAATGGACGACAAACAATCGTAATGGAAGTGAAGGGTGAGAGAGCGCAGTGGTGTGCCGTTCTATCGTTCTCCCCTCTCCATAGAGCAGAACGATGCTGTATGTACATCACTGCATCGTGCAACTGTTAGTCGTTGGAAAGGATCATAAAAGATCCTTTCCAACAACAAATATTGCATGTGTGTACCTAGCTCTAGGCACAGTATGATCATAGGGTATACAATAGGTGATATTTGTATGCATGCTGGCATTTTGCAATAATCAGATGCTTCAATGGAACAATCGTACGTGCTTTTGATCATCAGAACTTTGGAAGCAATCTTTACCAAACAAATGTTTGACAAACATTTCTTGGCAATAATAGCTGAATGGTTAGTTTACTATTTAAGGAAATTAAACATGTTCCATGTTGTTTCCTTTGTGTCTGTTTTTTGAGGATCACGATTTGCTTGAGGATGAACGCATGATTCTCTACCTATCATTCTCTCTATCATCTGCTTGTCTATAGCCAACTTAAGTTCGCAGTATACATCTACTCACTTATTTTGTATTTACCAGGAAATTCTCAGTACTAGGATTTGGCTAGGATCAAAGAACAACTGACAAACAATTGTCAAATGGAGCTTCACATTCCACATCAAAAGCAATACCAGCACTTTGATGTTGTAAGACTTTGTGATTGCAGCAAGCATCTTCCATTTACCATCCTTTTGTGACCCCTATTTGTCTATTTTTCTACATGTCCTGTTTGCTGTCTGCTGTGCATGCTATATATCAACTAAGCAACTATCACATACTGGAACTATTTATTCCACATACTCTTTGGTGTGATCCAAAACAACTCCTGGCACTTACAGTTCTGTTACAGAAGGTTCTCAATGCTACTTTCCCATAGAAAAAAAAAAGTTAGAAGCGGGAGAAATAAAAATAATACGTTTGATTTTCATTCGATTTTGCATTGTGTTAGTACAGTAGTTGGTTTAAAAATGTATGGCCATTATTCAATAAAACTCTGCCAAATTGTAGTAACTTAAAGCAACCAATCAGTACATATCTTATACTGATATAACACTAAAGTTAATTCTGACTGTTTGCTATAAATTACTGTATAAGAAATAAGTATGAAAGAAATTTGTTGTAAATGAGACTAAAAGTCTTGATAATACAACTTATGTTGTACCATATTTGTCACATGAAATTTTGGAGTTCAAGTAAACCTTAAAAAAGCAAGCCTTCCAAAAAATAACACATTTGTATCTTTAATTAGGTTAAGTTGGCCAATATCAGTTAAACACTCAACTACATATCAATTAAATGAACACAATGCAAAAATCATATCTTTACAATTGGACTGATATAAATAAACATAACAAAACATAACTAAAGCAGATCTCCTGGAGTTTGTACCCCTCTACCTCCTGTATCCCCTCCATATTTCAAATCTCTATTTTAAATAGGGGAACACAGCTTCCTAAAAATTCAATTTACTCGCCTATATTTGTAGTTGTGGTATTCACCAAGTTTTAAAGTTCTCTCTTTCTCAGTGCACAGCTTTACTTTCTTCCTGTTTAGGTGCCCATATCACTAACTTGGTGACATAGACTCTACTAATTGACTGTCCAGCATTGGGGACCTTAGAGCACAGTATAATGATACAATATTCCAAAAAAAGGGAAGGGTATTTCACACAATCCCTTCAATTAGAAAGTAGAATTTATAGATAATTCCTAGTACTCTGATTGAACATACAAATAAAGTAAACAGGATTTATTTTATTGGCAATGGTAGGTAAAATGACGTTAATTTATATATCAACCAATAATGTGAGTGAAAATGAAGTCGAAATTATTAAGTTACATGTTTCCTGTCATATAGTTAAAAATAGTAAGTTTGCAATCCAGGTTACATGCGGAGACATGTTAAAGGGACTCACAATATCAGTGTTCACGGGTAATTTAGCTTGAGTGACTTCACAAGTTAGATACTGAGGTATGGTGGAATAATGTTAGCAAATGGCCATTATAAAACAGGTCTCTTGATAAGGTCAGGAAGCACAGGTGGTAAAGGCCACTGGTTGGAAGGACACCACAGTGCCATGAATAGGTGGCGGCACAATATTTACCTTAAATAATAACATATTACACATAACATTCATATGTTAAAAATAGGGGGGAAGAGTGTATACTTGTAACTGTAATTAGTACAATAAATTACAGAAAAACAAAATAAAAGTACATCTTTTGCACAATATTTGTAGCCAGTATAGCAGACTACTAGAAGGGTCAATATCCTATAAACTATATAGGGTGAAATCAACATTAGTGTTGGTGTTCAAATTCGGTTTGTCCCTATATTGAACCTGAAAATGGCTGTTCAAGTTTGGGTAGAACCGACCTGAAAAAAACTAGATTCGACGGTAAAAATTTGGATAAACAAAATGTAAAAATGTGTTAAAAAAATTATTGTTAAATTAGTTTATAAAGTGTTTGTGTTTATTTAACTATTTTTTTTTTACAGGTTATCCTGCAATGACATATTACTCTGTAACACACTTTCCAGCATAGTAATATTCTGATACATTTTTCTTTTATCCACTTCAAGAAAAATATAACAAATGTATCATATTACGGTGCTGGAAAAAATGTTACAGCGTAAGAGATACTTGCCACCTGGGCATCTTTTAAATGATTAAAGCAGAGTCTGCAATCATTGAGAAGAGTGTGCCATCCCCGGGGCACTACAGGTTAATTAACCTGTAGTGCCCTGGGTATTGCACACTGAGCTAATCAATGATTCCAGCCAGGGCTGCAATCATTGAGAAGAGTGTGCGATCCCCAGGGCACTACACTATGTGACCGTGGGAACTTTGAGGTCACAGCTGTGACTGCAGGCGATCCCTGGGGCACTACAGGTTAATTAACCTGTAGTGCCCCGGGGATGGTATTGGAACTGCAGAGTTTATCTGCAGTTCAGTTCCCACGGTCACATGACCGTGGGAACTTTGTGGTCACAGCTGTGATTGCAGGCGATCCCCAGGCAATAGAGGTTGAATAGGGACAAGTTTCCCCATTCATCACATCTAGTGCCCTGTTATCTTGGATAGAGAAACTCTATCCAAGAACACATACTACTAGCAACAGCAATAAGGATCAATGTTGCAGTCCTGTAGTATGTGTTCCTGGATAGAGTTTCTTTATCCAAGAACACAGGACTCCTTGTGTTCTTGGATAGAGAAACTCTATCCAAGAACACTTACAACTAGTAAAGAGCTGCAAAAGCAATCTAATTGCTCTTGCAGCCTTTAATAGTCCCTAAAAATAACCCGAATTCTCCCACCATTGACTACAATAGTGTTCGAATTCGGCATTCGATCACCCGAACAATATCTCCCTATTCGATCGAATAGCTGTCGAATTGAATAGTGAGATATTCGACCAACACTAGTCAACATCTCTAGGCATCATGCCTAACAAATAAAATTATTTCTGTCTGTAATCTGTAAAGATCCCCGTAATACTAAACTGTTGATTACTAAGAATCATGTTATAGTTCTAAAAGGCTTAGTAAATTCTATTCATAAACAAATACATAAGCAAATAATTTCTTTTATTATGGATATGTTTAGTTTTCTCTCTGGGCATATTGCTCTTTATTGCTTTCTTTTTACTTTATACTCATTTATTACTAACAACAATTTAATATGACTGAATACCATATGCTCAACATATGCTATCCTGCGCAATTTTTAACAATACCCTTTTTATATGCTTAGAGACCACCAAAGTCTTAATTCCTGTTATCTCTCATTATCTCTTTCTTGAACTACTGCAACATCCTTTTATCTGGTATTTAACTAATTAGATTCTTGTCTCTAAAATCTGTAAAAATGCTGGATCCAGACTTATCTAACTTTCTCACGATTCCTCATATGTTGCTTCTTTTTGCTAATCTCTACACTGGTTTCCATTTCACCTGCAATCAAAGTCAAGCCACACAGCTTTGAATTTAAATTGCTGCCCTGCTCCTGTCCCACCTATGTTTTTAACCTGATAAATAGACCCCTAACCATCCATTTTACTCCTTTAATGACCCACTAATGACTTCCTTACGGTATACCTTTCCCTGCATATGACTATCCTTGAGAAGCTTCTGCTCTATGGATTTCCCTCATTTGTTCTAAAAGGGTTTGCACTTGCCAATAACAAACTTAACAAGAACCAAAAATGTATTTTTCCAAACGTGTCTACCCATCTTCATTTCTCTTTTAACCATCCCTAATTACCCAACAATTCATTGCTTTACCAATATATGCTACCCCCCACCTTGTGGATCATAAGAAGGTATACACTGTGTGCAAGCTTGCCATCTGTAGCCCCTATTTATTGTACTATGTGTAATGTATTGGCACTTTATAAATTAAAATATTATTAATACCATATGTGTGCAGAAACAGGTCCTGTATATGTTTTTTTCAGTATTTTCTGCAAACTTCACAATGTGGTTTTCCATGAATAAATCTTCAAAATCATCCTAACATTAACTAATATTAAATGTTGCTTTGTACCTAAATTCACGTTCTGAATGGAAATGAAGAGCAGCTGCTTCTCATTCTACTAGTCATTCGTCATGAGAAGTAACTGCTCATCCTTTAAACCATAATATACATGGGCTATTTACAGAATGAAAAGATGCTGATCTGGTTATCATCATCCAAATTTCAGCACTTTTGAAGTACACCAGGACATAGCAAAGGGGCTACTAGAAGTTTGGGAAAAAAAGCTTACAGGAGAACAATAGGCACAAACATTTTACCTAAACATCATCTATTTACAGAATTTCTAGTGATCAATTCTGCAGATGTTTATTTCATATGGTACTGTTCAACTATTAACTTCAATAAACCATTTTACATGTTATTATTATATTACATATAATATATATTATGCTGAAATGTTAGGTTTCAATATACCAGTCTCGGGAGTAATTCTCTAGGTGAAGTCTGATGGGCTGAGTCATCCAATAGCACTGTATACTTCTTGGATTCTTCAAAATTGCTCTTTATGGAATATGTAAAAATAACATATTTTAGTATTAGATCAGGGTTTCTCATCATTTAATTAGTAAATATCTTTTTAACTACAGCCCAGCCAGGCTTGTGCTTAGCCAAATGGCATTGATTTAAACATACAGCGACATTATTTTTACTAAAACTGGCAATGGGCAACAAGAGGCCATCAACGAAACCTTAATAACACAGGTGAAAGCTTTATCCTTAGTAAAAACCTGCAATAATTGCAAGTAATTCATTTTATGACTGCTTTATAATCTGTTAAACACTTGAGCACTAAAAGAATTCCTTCCTACCATTCACTCTATGGCGGTGGTCGGCAACCTTTTGGACATCATGGACCACTATATTCACATAGTCCGGACTGCGCATGCCCGGGGAGCTATCTCTCACTCAAAGGGGAGGAAACTTCCCCCAGAGTGACGTCATGATGCCAGAACTCAACCACTCTCCTATTGCAGGTGGGACATGGTCCGCGGCTCATGGTCCCTCTCCTGCCGTTATCTGGGTATATTCAGATCTTTCCTTCATTATGTCAGAGATGTCCAAATGGCTTGGGGTCTAGTGATTGGTATTCTAATGTCTAAAAAGATAAAGGACTAGTCACCAGTATGCCTATAGGTTCCCTAAAGTTGATCCTACTGATTTATGCCATGTTCCACACTGTGTCTGCATGGTTAAGGTCATTATGGTAAAAGCAAACACTGGTAGGGTAAAGATTAGGAAGCAGTAGGATAAATTGAGGAAACACTGATCTTTAGTATAAATAATATGAAATAATATTATGAAATAATGAAATGTTTGATCTGCCGGTCCTCAGGTATGTACAGCTCCTCCTCCTTCCTTCCAAACATAGAGGAACAGCACAACAGTCCGGTACCACTTTTGCCTTTGCAGTGTAAGATGCCAGGATCAAATCTAGGCCAGGATGCTATTTGCAAACAATTTGTATGTTCTTAGAATGTTTACATTAGATTTCTCCAGGCACTCCAGGTTTCCTCCCACATGCAAACAAAACATGCAGTTAGGTTGATTGGCTCCACTCAAAACTATCCTGAGACTGTGTTAATGAACTATGACTATGGTTTTTGTAAAGCACGGCTTAATAGAAGTGGAGTGGCTGGAGTGGATACACTTCGTCAGTGAAGATGGGTGAACCAGCAAACCTGGAATGGATTTGATAGAAAATATTTTAAATCCTGGACCAGATCCATTCCAGGTTTGGTGGATCACCAACTTCACTTATAAAAGTGTATCCTCTTCAGCCTTGGAGAGCTTTCATAAATCAAGCCCTTTGTTTCAATGTGTCCCAGGTGCCTTTAAGTGGGTGATATAATTAAGTTTAAATTAATGGATACACAGAAATAAAATAAGGATCTCAGATTTTAAATCACAAAAACCTGGCCAATGTACTATTTTCAGTTTTACAGTCAGGAGCTGAATATTTAGGTTAGCATAATAAATATCAAATGGTTCCCTGGCTTCATTTTTTGGAGCCTGATTTATTGAAGGAGTATTTATTATCCTAAATATCCAGTAGGATTAATAGTATAAAATAAAGTTTTCCCTCTAAATTTGATTTGGTATTAAGTAAATCAATCTACCAGGCCAGGAATTTCCAGTTGGTGAGTCCTAGCACATTTATGTGTCTCAGCAGCAGCAGGTTTGGGTCGCCTCCTCACTAATCATTGTCTAACAATAGCCAATTTGATCTTTGCCTCTGAATTTTAATAGATGGGAGTAATCATCTGTTAAAATACAGACAGACAGCCAATGTCAGTCTTTAGCAAAGTTCAATGGAAGGGAACTCTGAGCACTACTGCCAATCTGCTTCCAACTACTTCCCCACTTTTACATCAAACACTGGCCATGCAGGACAAGCACCTTTTGCCACCTGCAATACAGACATCCGTCTGGGTGGATGTGGACTTGAGAGGCAAGCAATGCACTGCTACCTACTGAGAGTGCCAGCAGCGAGGATAAGGATCATTTGTGCCTACAGGCATTATGCTATACTTACACATATATTCCATGTTTTGGGTTTTTACTACAACTGCATGAAACAGAGAAAATGACCATTAGCATCCACATTTCAAAAGCATATGGTGTGTGTCTTGTGTCCATTAAACAAATTAAAGAGATTTCAGATTGTTTCCCCAATGTACTGTATAGTTACTGCTGTCATCCTTGGTTCTGAGCTTTTTCAAAATGTTGTCCGAGCAAAAATTAAAAACTAAGCCGAGCAAAAATACCCAACTCACGTCACTAAATTGTTCTTCAGCAGCAAATGTTCACATACGAGGGGGTGCTGAGAAGTTCCTGGCTTTGCCCCCTTCCAGATGAAATAGAAAAATTAGTGTGAGGGCATATGACAGCCTAATATCTTAGTATGTAACTGTGCAAATATCAGGTCTTTGCGATTCTTAAAACAGTTTTTTCTTTTAGTGAGAAGCTGTGATGGCAGAGGCACAAGCAAGTCTCAGGTTGTTGGAGTTACTGGCCATCATGAAGTTTTTGTTTCTCCATGGAAAGTCAGCAAAGGACATTCACACTGAGATGTCACAACACTGGGGGAGAAGTGTCCTTCCTACAGCACTGTAATAACCTGGATATCTCGTTTCAAGACTGGGCATATCACCGTTGAAGATGAGCCCCACAGTGGGCGCCCCCAACCTCAACTGACCCAACAACCCCCGATGCTGTCCATGAGCTGTTATTATTGAGGACCGGCGAATATCCCCAAAAAGATAGCCCAGATACTTGACAACTCACGGAAGCTTGGGTTTGTTATCATCACTATCCTAGACATGGGTTCTGAAATGTTTGAATGTGCCAGCCTACAACAGATTTCATGGCAGATCAAACCGCCACCTTCCCACTTACATACTATTATCATTTTGAGTAGCTTTATGGTCACCACTGTAACCAATGCACAATGTCACATGATGCCTGGGTTTCATAGAGTAAGTAGCCCCTGCTTCAGAATCCTTTATAGAGCAATGAGTGGAGGTGCTAATTGTTTTTAGTGACCTTAGATATAGAAAGTGTTCAGTATAGGCTGCGCAGTACAAGTTTAGGAGATTACTGAAGCTCAGGACTCTGAATTCTGTACAAACTTTAACCTTTGTTACCAATTGCTTTTATTGTTAGTAAAGTAAAACACTAATTATTTAACACACTTTTATTTTATTGTAATTACACCACCTGTTATGCTCCAGATGTTTGTTTAACCCAGCTACTTCAGTTATTTTATTGTTATTTTACAGCCTAGATGTAGATGTAAATGTGTAACTTATATTTCCTTTCCCAAGGTATTTCATTCTGTTTATTTACAGTAGTATGTGCAACGTAGTACTGTGCTTTTTAAACTGGCTGACCAGAAACCACAAAAATCAAAAGCTTTGCAACATATACAATCATCACAGTCTCTGACAGTCTCTTTATAAACTAAAACATCATGACAATCTCTGATATTCCCTTTTTAAATTAATATAAAGACATTCTCAAATGGTGTCTTTAAACATAAATCATCACAGTTACAAAGTTACATAGTAGGTTAGGTTGTGAAAAGACATAAGTCCATCAAGTTCAGCAACTAGGGAAATTGAGTGACACCCGGCTCACCACGCATACGCTGTCGGGAGCGGTGATTTTAGTGATCCGTGGAACCGAGAAGGTTGGCGACCCCTGGTATAAGACATAGTTTGTCCAGAGGAAGGCAAAAAAACCTTGGTACAATTTGCTTTAACAGGGGGAAAAAAATTCCTTCCTGATCTCATAAAGGAATTGAATGTTCCCTGGATCAACGGTCTCTGTTATCTGTATTTTAAAGCCTTAATACTCAGTTATATTCTGTGCTTCTAGAAATATATCAAGCCTTTTCTTAAAGCAATCTATAGTAGTTGCTGAAACTACTTCCTGAGGGAGCTGATTCCACATTTTGACAGACCTTACAGTGAAGAATCCCTTCCTTATCCGGAGCTTAAACTTCTTTTCCTCCAGACGCAAAGAGTGCCCTCTTGTCCTTTGTAATGATCTCAAAGTGAATAAATGGGAAGAGAGTTCTCTATATGGACCGTTTATATATTTATATAGGGTGATCATATCCCCCTTTTATGTCTCTTCTCTCAATTCAGTTTAGCTAATCTCCTCATAGCTGAGCTCCTCCATTCCTTTTATTAGTTTAGTTACCCTTCTCTGCAATCTCTCCAATTCTACAATGTCCTTTTTGTAAACTGGTGCCCAAAACTGGAATGCATACCAATGCTTTGTACAGGGGCAGGATAATGTCTCCATCTCTGCAGTCTATTCCTCTTTTAATACAATAAAGTACTTTACTAGCTTTAGATATTGCAGCTTGGCATTGTATGATGTTATTAATTATATAATATACCAGAACCCCCAGATCATTTTCCATTTCTGACTCCCCCAAATGTATTCCCCCTAGACCAAGGGTCGGCAAAGTTTTATGGCCACTAGGCCATTTAAGGGGTGGATGGGAGCACACTGGGCCGGACCCGCCCTAATGCCTCTGCCTACAACCAGGGAACACCCCCTGAAGTGAAATCCCTCTCCTCTGTATGCATTGCGGAGAAGAGGGATTTACCTTCAGGGAGCTTTCCCTATTTACCGCGGCGGCAGAAGTATCAACGCCCCCCACAGTATATAGGGGAGCAACTGCAAGGGGGCAGCACCGGAGCTCCGGCGGGTCTGGTTCTGGTAGTTCCTAACGCCAGCATAACTTTACATTTATCTATATTACATGTCATTGGCCATTTGGCTGCCCAATCAAACAGTTCATGACAGTCTTTAAACTAATAACATTATGGCAATCTCTGATAGCTGCTTTTAAATTATTAATATCATGACAGTCTCTAAACTAATAACACCAGGGCAGTTTCTAATGGTCTATAAGCTACTAACATTGTGGCAATCTCTGATAGTTTCTTTTAAACATATAGGCCCTGATTTATTGAAGCTCTCCAACGCTAGAAAGAATACACTTTCCATAGGGAAGCTGGGTGATCCAGCCAACCTGGAATGGAAAAGTCATTTGATATTTGTTAGCAAATGTTTTTATTCCAGGACCAGACCCATTCCAGGTTTGCTGGATCACCCAGCTTCACTGGTAAAAGTGTATCCTCTTCAGGCTTGGAGAGCTTTGGTAAATAAAGTCCATAACATCATGGCAGTCCCAGATAGTCTCTTTAAACATATATCATCATGGGATCATCATCGTCTCTAAATTAATATCATAATAGTCTCTAACAGTCCTTAAACTACTAACACTGTGGCAGTCTCTGATAGTCTTTTTTTATTCGTAATAACATCACAAGTGGTAATGTAATGCTAATAATGTAATACTAAATGTATTACATCATAGCAGTGTCTGACGGTACCTCTAAATGAATTACACCATGGCAGCATCTTTTCAAACAGTCACCCTTTTTAGTTATTACTATTATTACACGGTACCAACATATTAAGCAACGCTGTACAAAGTCCATAGTCTTGTTACTAGCTGTCCATCAAAGTGGCTCAAATTCTAATGTCCCTACCATAGTCATATGTCTTTATTACAGTCTAAGGTCAGTTTTGAGGGGAAGCCAATTAACCAAACTGCATGTTATTGGAATGTTGGAGGAAACCAGAGTACCTGCAAACTCCATGCAGAAGTCCTGGCCGATATTCAAACCTGGGACCTAGCGCTGCAAAGCGTGAGCTACCTCTGAGCCACCATTATCTGTAACAGGTCCTGGAACATTAAATACATTTTTACCAGTCTCTTCCAACATGGTGATGGTAAAATTAAGGCAGGGACAGATCTAGTTACTGCTGGTTTGAGCACGGAGCCTTGGGAATGATGTAGAAAAGATTGGAAAATTTTCATGTATTGTATTATTTATTTTCCCTTATTTATTTATATTGCTATGGCTGGTTTCAAGGCTCTGATAACTCTGGATAAAATCCTGGGGTCAAGAGAAGCAAAATTTACACTCTATACTCCCTGAAAAACACTTAATTTTATGAACACCTCAGCATTTTGGAAAGCGCATGCTACTAAAGTAGCAGGAAACAGCAGCCCACGAAAGGAAGCCAACCATAGAGCCTGCAAAAGGAACTGACTAAGTGTTTTCCATATCGATCACATTTTATTTAGCTTGTGTTTGTTTAGGTAGTAGCATTGTTCATACTGTATTATGTCTATGATATTGTATCTCATCAGCACTGCATTATAGAATATTGACTCATGTTCTTTATAGGCCATTGGGGTGACTTCAGTATAAGCACAACTGAGCTGTGAACAAGAGGTTACCTAAAGGACAAGCCAGGGACTTTTTTTAGCTGCTCAGAGTTTAAACACCAGATTACAAGGCAAAGAGAATTGTCACTGTTTGTTGCCAGATGCATCAGTGGATCATATTGCAGGCTTCTACTGGAAAGGAAACAGGGTGGAATAAAACATGAATCATTCTCATACTTGGTGGATTAAAAAACAATAACTTTGCTGTGGAATGGTGCAGATCTGTAAAAGAACTCTCAATTAAACGTGGGAATCGTGGGGGTAGGACAGTTAAATAAAAGTGTTTGGTAAAGCTTGCAGTAGGTGTATATTCTTATAAACAATACAAAAAATCCCCTAGCACTTCATCCAGCTATCCAGCATAGGGACCTTGGCTAAAAACTTTATCTAACCCTTAAGGGGGCCATACGCATGCATTGTTTTCAATAAATTATATGGTAAATTCAATAGAAACATAAACATATATTAAAAGGCATACATATATTGAAAAAAACACCATCCCCATGGTGAAACATGATAATAGTAGTATTATGCTTTGGGGTTGCTTTTCTTACGCCAGAACTAGGGCTTTGGATAAAGTGGAGAGAATTATGAACAGTCCAAATATCAGTCACCTGCTTGGACCTGACGGACCACTGATTTCATGGATTTCAGACCGTGCCGTGTGTCATTTAAAGGGGAAGACACCTCCCCTGAAGTGATGTCATAATGCCAGAACCGCCCACTCTCCCAATACAGGCTGCAGAGATACAACCCACCCACCGCCCCTGCAATCCATACAGGATACATGGTCCACATCTCTGGCCGGTGCACCCCAGTGGGGTCAGGTGAAGGACCCTGTTGGGGGGCGCACTGGCCAGAGCCGCAGGTCACCAAAATTTCCACCAGTTGCCGACCTCTGATCTACCATAGAAGCTTAATGGCCAGCTAGATATACATAACAATACACAACACATTAAACTAAAATTCATGGTGTTAAAGGGAAACTATTTTGTGCCTTTCCCCATAAGGGAAATACCTTTACCTTTATTAGTATTTGTTACATGAAATCATTACTATAGTTACATACTATCAGTTTTGTGATTGTAGTATGTATCTGTTGTTTTTTCCCTAAACAATACCACTTCACAATGTCAACAGTAACCACGCTGCCATATTATGATAAGTATTTTGTTTAGTTGATAAAGCTATAAAGCAATATAAACTAAACACCAGCAAACCATTATTGTGATGTGCAGCTTAAAGTCCATCCACAGCTCTAAGATTTAAAATGATAAAAATCACTCAAGGACCAGCAATACCAATTTATTGCTGGTGAGTCAGATAAGATCATGATCAATGAGATGTAACAGCAGCATATTTCTTGGGAATGCAAGCAGAGGAAACGCTCTCCTGCTTGGACTGTATGCTCAACATTATGCAAGAAACATGTAAATAGCAAACTGACGATGAGTTACAGTCAGGGTTTATCATTTAGGTATCAAATAAGTTATGAGGCTGCATTGGTAAAGTATATATGATATCAATGCCTTTTCAATATTAATAAATCTGCAACTTTCTAAAAATACTTGTTTGTGCTATAAAAGCCTGTTCAGGTACTTCCTGTTACAGGGTGAAAGTTCTGTACCTGATTCCATTTGTATTCCTGTGTTGTCACCCTGTCACTGGGCCTTCCAATGGAGACTATGGGCCTGATTTAATAAAGCTTGGAGAGAATACACTTTCATCAGTGAAGATGGGTGATCCAGCAAACCTGGAGATGATGTGGTCCAGGATTGAAACATTTGCTAACAAATAGCAATGACTTACAAGAAATCCATTTCAGGTTTCCTGGATCACCCAGCTTCACTGATGAAATTGTATCCTCTTCGGCCTTGGAGAGTTTGAATAAATCAGGCCCTATAAGTGGCCAATTTAACAAACATTATGCGTTGTGCATGGCCCAATTTTGTCACGCATAGTTGGCCTCGGGGTTCCCCCACCCAGTCCTTGGCCACACACACACACTGTAGGTTATGCTGGGTTTCTTGTCAAAGTATTTTTCTAAAGTCTTTAAGCTGGCTACATGATGTACTGGGTTCTATTTATCCTTGCAGAGAATGTAACTTTGCATTAGTATATTGTAAAAGAGAACTGCTATAGTGAATCCCTCTTAAAGGGTCCAATTCAACCTTGCAGAGTAGAAGTATTTCCAGAGACAGCTGCAGAGTAAATGTAATTATTGCTGTATTTCATTTTTTTTTACCCCATGGGAGCTATGTGAAGATACTAAAAATAGCCCAGCCCTACTGAACAAAGATTCTTCTAAACAAAACATGGATTTATATAGACTGAATAAATTAATGCTTTGTTTATAGCTACTTTTTTTAAAGAATATATTATATTATATTATATTATATAGATGCACGCTTGAATTAAAAGAAAAGTAATTTCAAATTGATGACTACAGGCAATCACTGCTGGTAGTCATGAAGATTTTGAGTGGCAAACATAAAAAAAAATAATACAACACCATGAACTGTGCCATGTGGCCACCACAAAATAAAGACCAGGTAGAGGACACACACAAGTGTAATTAAGCTGCGTACACACGTCCAATAATTATCGTTGGAAATGAATGACGAATGACCGACGAACAACTGATTGGCCAAAAATCATTCTAAAGAAAGTGACCAATGACGCCGACGAACAAAGATTGTCGTTGGAAATTAATGACTGGCACAGCGGATCTGATTGGCCGACGATCGTTTACTATCTATCGTGTGTACAGTTGCTCAGTGATTGTGGAAGTTTCTGCAATACACTTTCTCCTTTACATGTCACTCCCTGCATCGTTCAAACAATTGTATCTAGCATGTGTACACAATTGGTGGATTATATTTGAACGATCGTATCATTACAGCATATAAAAAATTGTGCACAATACGATTGTTCAAGTATAATCGTGCATAATCGTTGATCGGTCGTAATCGTTCGGTTTCTAACGATGATTATTGGAAGTGTGTACCTAGCTTTAGATTTCTCAAGATTGAAGTTTAATAGCTGACATTGCACTGTGTGTATACTGTAGACCTACAGCAGCTACTTTCTGAGATGTGGTCCCTTGTTACCATTCTGGAATACCTTGGTACTCAGCTTCAATAGTCTTACAAAGGCTTTTCAGCCCAACACTCTATAAACCTACAGGCTATACAATGACGAACAAGCAACTCTGTTTGAAGATGATATAAAACTCTGTATAAAAGAAAAAAGCTTAAGAGGAAATCTTCATTGCAAGATAAAAGTTTCTCCATAAAAATGTCAAGATAAAAGTTTCTCCAAGTTTACTTTCTCAAGAGCTCCCAATTCAATTTATTTAGAGTAGTGAGTTTATTTTTATCTGGTTTAAGCTATGGTGGACACATGACTGTAAAAGAAAGTATCAGTCTTGTGAAATCCAACACTTTTATCACTTGGTGGAGTTGTTCTGTCTTTGGATTTAATTATTCCAGAAAACTATTACAGTGTTTATATTATTTTTTATTAATATTATTTAACTGTATTTGTATAGCGCCAATATATTATGCAGCACTGTACATTAAATAGGGGTTGCAAACCACAGACATATACAGACAGTGACACAGGAGGAAAGGACCCTGCCCAGAAGAGCTTACAATCTAAGAACAACACGCATTTGTATGGTTTTAAACCTTAAACTGGCTGAGGGGTTGCATAGGGCACTTTTTTTTACCAGATTGGCAAACCTGCCCTTGAAGAGTGGAGTAAGGGCTAGGTTGTGTGTAGGTTAGCCAGTTCATTTTCGCTTCAATGAATAGTCATATATAGCACAGTTCTACTCTTTTACAGACAAAATACATGGAGGGAAAATAGGAAGGGACAGGCTAAAAGAAAGAGCTTGCAGCTGTTATGACGTGGGTGAAAATGATGGACTGTCGGGATCCGACTCTACTATGATCATTATTCACTCACTGCATAATTAGCAGCTTCCTGACATGCTTTCAGCACTGTCTGCAAATTCACTCTCCTGTCTGCTCCTCCTCTACCATCTGTGTGCTTCTTAAGAAAGTGTTGTGCCATTCCACAAAACTGAGAGCAGGCCTGATCAGATACCACAAAATGTGGGCCAGAATGACTATAATGCCGTATTTCACAAAAATACTCAAGTTTCCAAATATATGGTTTTATCCTATTGAAGTTTGCTAAGTTTTGTGGATGATCAAAAAACAAAAATTTTGGAATAGCTGTCATTTTAGTTATACCCACACTTGCAATTTTTAAAATTATTAGCCAGTATTTATATAGCGCATATTACACAGCATTTTACAAAGTCCATAGTCACGCCACTAGCTTTCCCTCAAAGGGGCTCACAATCAAATGTCCCTGCCATACTTATATGGACAGTTTTATAGGGAAAGCCGATTATCCTAACTACATGTTTATTGGGATGTGGAGTACCCGGAGCAAACCCACAGACACAGGGAGAACATACAAACTCCTTGCAGATAGAGTCCTCGTGGGGATTCGAACCTCTGCCCTATTGCTGCAAAGGCGAGACATGCTGGGGGCATTCTTTTTTTACTACACCCTAAATTTGATATGCAACTTTTTTATAACATTTCTTAATTCTATATTTTTCTATTATTTGTAAGCAATCTGAACGTGTATTTTGCACTGACTGTTTTATTAGCATTTTATGCACAATGCATTCCTTTCATGAGCATTATACATTTTGTTTTCAAATCTATAAAAAAGCATAAATAAATGACAAAGTCATGTTCATGTGAAATATTTTATGTGACATCAGATATTTTAGCTCCACTATTTAGATACAGATGGTGAATTTATCCATCTAAAAAAGGCCCTACTAAGTAATCTCAATCTCAACATTCCTCTAATTGGTATGAAGATACTAAAAGATACCCTGTAACCTGAAAGAACGACCAGACCTCACCTTTATGTTAGGTGAAATACAGCTCCAAACTTAATCCAAAGTAAGAAAGGAGTACTGTACTGTACAAAGGTAGTTCTACCAAAAATAAAAAAAATGCAAGCCAAAAACTTAGTTTCCACAATTCCACATCTGGAACTAATATTTTGCTAGGTAGAATCCCCAAAACAGCAAATATTCTTTAAAATGAAACAAGTTAATCTTAGTATTTTGTAAAAGATGGCAATGCATTCAATACGACATTAAATTTAAAGGAAAAATCAAATGAAGGGTCTAGTGCAGTGTTTCTCAATTAGGGTTCTGTGGAAGGTTTCTCAAGAGATTCCTAGGGATTCCTGGAGCAATGAGCAATTTGTGACTCCCAGGTCTGATTTAACTGACACCAATAACCTTTTTGGTTATCTGTAGGGATGACATTCTTCCAATTACCAAGCAATGTAAGAGGCATTTTCCTACTGACCATCACATTAATGCGCTGTCCGCTGTGGATATAGTCATTACAGCAGGGGTTCCCTGAAGACCTAAAAGGTATTTTGAGGGGTTCCACTCTTTTAAAAAGTTTGAGAAACACTGATCTAATAATCTTGTCACACTAAATCTACAGCTGGCCTTGGCAAAGTAAACAGTGAAGGTGTGAATGAGAACAGCTGAAATCACTCAGTTCAATCATTCTGATTGATATATAGAGGCAGGCTGGGTGCTAGAAAAGAGGGGCAGATGTGATTGAATTCATTGTCTTCCTGTGTTAGCAATGGTTATCTCCAAAGACAAACATATAGTGTTTTTTTTTGTTTACTTAAGTAGTTTCTTTTTCATATGCTCCTACATGTAAAGTTTCATTATTTTTCTTATTTTTCATTTTGTTGTTTCTCAATATTGTTCTTCATTGTATTCTATATGGTTGTACATTTGTTTTATAATTCTTATGCACCTTGATGTTTCATTTCTTCTTGTTCCCCCTTCCCCTCCCTTTCCCCTTTTTTTGAAAACCCCAAATAAAGAATGTTGTTAAAAAAAAAGGAAAAACATGCAGCCGTCATATTGCTTTGCATCAAATGGGCCTCACACGCAAGGAGATTTCTGCTAAGAACATTGCACCTGGGGGAACCATTTACTGCAGTGAAGAAGACTTCAGGACGTTCAAGAGTAAATCTGTATTCATAGAGAGGCAATGACTCTCGGACAATGGCCTTGTGTTAAGTAGGGCAGCAAAGAAGGCAATTCTTTACAAGGATAGGTATTCTGAAAAAGGAAAAGGATTGGGCCACAGACGACTGGTGCAAAGTTATTTTCTCTGATGAATCCCCCTTGTCACACATACCTGTTCTTCACTAAAGCATATCCTTTATCCCATATCCCAAAGGGGTATCCTGCGCATGCTTCCAGTTCTGATGCTGGACGTGGTTCTGTTTCCAAGCTTTATCAACTTGGTCCATGCCGCTGGCCAATCAGAAAATAGCCCCTTAACCAGCTCTGGCTATTTAGCTAGCTCTCAGACTATATTTGTGTTCGTGCAACAAGTCGTGTTTCCTTTGTGTCTCCATTGTGCCGAGCCCTTAGTTCTGTGAGCTAGTTCCTGTACACCTGCTGCTTAATCCAGTGTTTCCTGTGTCCAGCTCCTGTGTTAACCCCTCATTGTCCAGTCTGTTGGTTCCCAGCCAACTTCCCTGTGCTGTTCCTGTGTTCCTGTCTGTCTGTGGATATCCCTGCATTACCTGTGCCCCTTGCTGTTTCCAGTGTCTCCTGTGTTCCATGTGCCTGCAGTGGCCCCTGTGTCATTGCTGTCTGTCTTATGGATCCCTGGCTATTGACCCCAGGCGTGTGACCTGATCTCTCTTGCTTGCTGCCTGTCTCAACCCCGGCTTTCCTTGACTAACCTCTTGCCTGGTGATTTAGTACCGTGTCTAGCCCACCTTGGTGTGCCCAAGGACCGCAACCTGGCAGTAGCCAGCAGCGCAACATCCTCACTATCAGAGGCTCTGGAGAAGACCTGGTTACCGCTTAGACTCTGCGCCTTGGCCCTTCTTAGGGCTCACACCACCTCCGTACAAGCCATAGCGCCCCCTATTGGTCCTGTCTCTCTCCGTGCATGACACCCCTTCTGTTAGGGACATTTGGAAAATGTATGGTCCAGAGAAGAAAAGGTAAACATTACCATGTCTGTGTCATGCCAACACTGAAGCATCCTTCAATCCACATGGGCTTCACATCGAAGGGAGTGGGCTCGTTCACAATGCATTCCAAAAGCACTGCCATGAATAAAGAATGCTATCAAAACATCCTCCAAGAACAACTTCTTCCAACATGCCAGACACAACTTGCCAATGATCTGTGTATTGTACGGCATGACAATGCACCGTGTCACAGGGCAAAATTGATAACAAAGTGGCTCAGAGATTGAAATTTTAGAATCTTAAACAAGAAATTTTCCTGTTTCTCATTGAGAACCTGTAGTCAGTTCTCAAAATGCAGGCGGACAAACAGAAGCCCACAATATGTGATAGTTCCAAGCACTAACAAGGCAAGAATGGATAACTATCAGTCAGGATTTGACAAAGAAGCTGATTTTCAGCATGCTAGAGAAAATTGGAGAAATTAGGAAGAAGGATCAACACTGTGAAAATAAGTATGCATTAGGTTATTGTATTTGAGAATAAAACCCCTTGAAACTTGATTATAATTGTTTTTCAGTATACAAAAAGTTGCAGTAGCAAGTTTGCAAAACACAAAAGTTGCAGCAGCAAAGTTTGCAAAACACAACATTTCTGTCTCTGCCATATTTTTGTCTAAAACTGGTAATAATATTAATAATAACTGTAATTTCTTCTCTGTACTCAGATCATAAAACCTAAATGCAACACTAAATGGAAGAGTAATTCTAAACATAGCACATACAACCAGTAGAGGGCACTGTCACTCAGACCAATCCAATGCATCAAGGTGGTTGTCTACAGTTTTATCCTAAAATACATAAATCCAAAATTTACATATGAATTGAAGAAAAGGTCTTAGCTTTCCAAATGACGTAAATATGCAGCAGTGTTTGCTTTAACTAGTCTAATGTTTTTCATTCTATGCAAAAAATAGCATCCATGCCACAAAAGATGTGTTTTTGAGAAAAGACAACTCAGAACCTGACATTCCAGTTCTAGGCGTTCTTTTACATTGCATTTAAATGTTTGTGCTAAAAGAGGGAAAAGAGTTTATGTACACCAAATGCTTCTCTGATTACTCCAGTTTCTCCAAAAATAAACACACGAGAAAACCAAAGAATGTAGCTGAGGCCACCCTCACGCCAACTCTGCTCAGAAACTCCAGCCTAAGCAAGAAGTGCTATTACTCACTAAGTCCATTTAATCTTGGTGGTCCTCTTTTTAATTAAAACAAATGAAGCCTGCTGACTTGCTCCAAATAAATATTTGAAAGAAAAGATTCATGGGCATTTGTAATGTAATTTAAAATAAGACAAGCCAGGAAAATGTTACAGCGGATAAAAAAAAGCTATAATAATATTAAGGGAAAAAATCACATTAACAACACACAGCCAGTGAATCAAAGAAATGTGGACTTTTATTTGATCCTCATACAAATCTGAAAATAGATTTAAACTTCTCTTTGAAGAGGCTAAATGAGTTCCTTAATAAAAACAGGCAGAATTTAACTACGAAAGGAAATACATGTGTTCTTTTTGGATTGTCTTCATTCATAATGTGTTAGGTTTTTGTATTTGCTGTTTCTCTAGAATTTAGTTATTGCATTTATTTTAAAGCTTAAACTGGACTGAAAATATTAGTTCACATATGTCATGAAAGTATAAATTATACACGTCAGCCCCATATATATATATAAAAAAGGCTTTGGGTAATATTGCCTAGCAAACATTATTTTATTTTCAATCAATATATCTGATTATGTATTTTTTTAAATTTGTTAATATTATGTAGCAATAAAATGCAATCTAAAGACAATAAACATATTAAAATGAAACAAAAATAATTTTGTACATTTTTTACATGCAATGCCACAAACAAAATAATAATAATAAAAAAGTTTATATATAAATAGTAAAAAAATAGCTGAAGGCTGGAGGGAAGAATTATTTCATTAGATCTAGGTAATTGGGGTTAACTATGGGTTAATAAGGGGTTAAATAGGAACAATTTGTATCAAATATACAAACTTTTTTTTCACATGGGAGGTTGCTGGAACTGACATTATGTGCAGCCTTTTTTATTTGCCTGCTAAAGAACTAAGCAAAATACATTTTAAGAATGGTATTGTTACAACTGTTTTGTGAGTAATGACATTGCTAGGATTGTGAAAGACCTGGGACATCATACACAGAAAAAAAAACAAATGATGTGCATGACCAGATCATGCTAAGGAGTGGGTAAGCAAAAAGGGACATAAATAGTACTTACTGTAAACACATATATGGTGCTGTCTTTGTAACTGCAAAATCTTCCACTTTATCACGGAGTCTTACAGATTTACATCAAGAAAAGGAATCATTAAAAAAAAAACACTTTTTTATGCTTTTGCCCTGGGCTTTCAAAAGTAAAAAATAATTTAAATAGTTGAGGGCTACTTAGCAAAAATACTTTTTGGTTGGAGTATGTAATGTACAGCACAGCTGATGAAGTGTAGAGTCTGTAATGTTTAGCACAGTGTACAGAGTGCAGAGGTCAAGGTTAAGTAACGTACAGCACACCTATAGAGCACAATGGTTAGGGGTATGTTGAGGTATGCACTGGGAAGGATAGTCAGTGGTAAGTGCATAAATGCCCCTATATTTGTAACATTACTTTGGGAATAGTTTAGAAGTGTTTCCTTACATTAGTGGCTTTGCTCCCCCTAAAGTTGATGTGCAGTGACAAAGTGCTTATTATGTTGGTAGTCAATTGGGACATGCCCCATGCATTGGTGGTCAGAGATAAGGTTCCCCATTCATGAGCAATGGGAGCTAAATAAATTATTGGTGTCAGTTATTACATTATAAATACAGTAGCTGTTCCATGTCCCAAGACATCCTTGTTCTTCTGAGTGACCATAACACAGAAACTAAGCAGTGACTGGTAATCTTGTGTCAGTATGTTGGCTGGGGCTCACTGGACCTTGGCATTTGGGAAAGGCCCAGCGCACATGCAAACAGTTTTTGCAGACTTTACAGGAAAGCTGCTGTTAGCACTCCTGACTCACAAAGCAATGCCTGGCTGTCAAACTGACAGCAGTTTTTGACATTTTTTCGAAGTTAAGTGGTGGCAGTGGGAGAGAAGTTGAGCCTGGGGCAAATGATTCTAATATTTTTCAGGCATATCTTGTATGGATGCTATGTACAGTGGATTTAAAAAGTGTACATGTGATGTAAAAAAATTAAACAACAATAAGTCATTTCAAAACATTTCACACCTAATGTGATCTGTAGAATTAAATTGAAAAACAAACAAAAATATATATAAAAATTGAGATTGTATGACAAGCTAGTTGCATAAATGCAAACACCATTAAATTATAATTTGTTGAAGCACCTTTTGATATAATGACAGCATTCAGTCCCTTTGGGTAAGAATCTATCAGCATGCCACATCTTGACTTGGCATTATTTGCCCACTATTCCTTGCAAAAGTGCTTCAAATCTGTTATCAAATTGCAAGGGCATCTCTTTTACACAGCCCTCTCCAGCTGAGTGAGCTGACAAAACTGCCCCGCTGCACAAAAATCCAAAAAGCATTTAGTCAGTCCTACCCGGCTCTGTTATGCTGCACTACAGAACATCTTTCCCTTCCTTCATCTCTATAACACAGTGAGAGATTTACTGTAGTCACACAAGACAGAATTCAGACAAAGCTGATAAAACTGCTTTGGCTTATAGTTCAGCAGAGGCCAAGTGCCCTGGAAGTCCGGTACTTATGGGATTTCTGGCAGAATTTTCTGTACTAGCAGTGTATTTAAACAATAAAACGCGGGAACATGTATTGCGGACACGTTGCATATGCTTTGTATATTTTGCCCAGATGTAGACTTGTTTGAAAGCTGTTCTCAGTCTGTTTGGCAGAAGTCTGCTGCAGAAGAAATTCCCTTCACCAACCTCTGACTACAGCTGTATGGACACGGACTTTGTGCGATTTACAATAGATGTTTCTGATAAAAACTGCACAACTACGCATGCTGCCATTCCATTCCCATTTATAACTATTATTATTATTA
>NC_092859.1:126368350-126385347 GCF_032062135.1 Pyxicephalus adspersus
TTTACAGTAAAGTCAGTAATTTCAGGTTTGGTTCTGGCTGAGAGAACTATAAGCACTGGGGGCAATAGATCTTCACTGCTGAAAAACCTAATCAGATCCTTAATATTGTACAGCCTGCAAAGAAGATCTGGGATAAGCATTGTCTATTTTATAGTCACCTCCCGTTATTTCTAATATCAGCTATTTATGGTTGGAAATGTCACAAGGGTATGGGGTCAGTGTCTACAGTGTCTACAACCTCTGCAATTTGTATTAATACTTTGTTTGTATTTTGTCCACATGCACTAAGATTCTCAATGTTTAATTTGCCTAAATAGCCTTCCTTCAACCCCAGCCGCCCCTCATCCTCCAGGCCCCATAGCAGATACATGGGCTGCCATGGCTATTGTTACATCGCCACCTATTCTCTGTACTGTAAGGCTATGTACACATGTGCCATTGTTCTCGTCCGATAATCAACTTAGGGCCGATATTGGACGATAATCGTACGCGTGTACAGCGCTTGTCGTCCATTGTCCGAACGACTGTCCTGGCGGATCCAGGGACGATGGACGAAAAAAGATCCTAATGAAAATGAACAGGAGAGAGCACAGCGGGGTGCCGCTCCGTCGTTCTCCCCTGCATAGAGCAGAATGGTGCTGTAAGTACAGAACTCGTTCATGCATTGTGCAGTCGTTAATCGTTGGAAAGGATTGTGAAAGATCCTTTCCAACGACAATGATTGCACGTGTGTACATAGCTAAAATGAACTTCCAATGTATGTGAGAAGTGTTCCAGGTAATATAAGTAGGTATTAGAGATACACATGTTACTAATAAACTATTTCCTTTCCTTTGATGTAAGTGGAATTGTTTTTAAACTACCATTTGTATTATAATTTGGTTACTTTTGCACAGTTATTGGTCTGTTTTGTCCTTTGCTTTAGAGTGAGACAAACATATATCACAACTTACTGAGGCCTAGAATAAAATATGTATAGATAATACAAAGACAGACAGATACAAAGATATATATAATATATACTCCTATATGTCTAAATATTGTATGTAAATAGCTTCTATATTTTTGTTCCAGCTATCTAACACTCCTCCATCCATTGCTCCAAGATAGAAGGAGGAATTGAAATGTTAAGAACTTTAATTAATTATATACTATACAAATTCCATAATGGGAGCAGGTTGTCTATATGTCTAACATTCTCGTGGCTGCAAATCCCAGGGTAAAGTATTGTTGGCTGCTCCTAAATCTAGCCCATAGTAAAAATCCATAGCTCAAGATTAAAGTTTCAGTACATGTGCTGTCTGAAGCTGAAGGGTTAATAATTTGTCTGTATTGTGAATATTAAATTCAGTTTCCAAGGCTTTTAGATGTAATCACATTTACTGTCATTAGAACATTAAAAACCACATTTCCTGGTTTTAGGATACCAGTCAGTTAATGAGCATCTGGCATTATTTTCTAATATTACAAAAAAACATGTAATGATACACAGAGAATTAACATTTTTCTGTGCATTGATAAAAGAAAAACGTCTGGGTCAGAAAATCTAGCCAGCAAAATATCATAAATCACAAGACTTTCAACATCAAAGCAACTTCTCAAAACCTTTCTATTCTGTTTTGCTTTGCTTGGTTTGGGATACAATAACTTGTCTATATCCAGGTCCAGATTCACTGGGGAAGATGTACAAGGCTCAGCAAAGTGTTTGCAAAACTGGACTTTCTTCATTTTTTAAAAAATATTACCTAGTTGATTAGACTCATTGGGCTGATTTATTAAAGCTCTCCAAGACTGGAGAGGATACACTTTCATTAGTGAAGCTGGGTTATCCACAAAACCTGGAATGGATTTGGTCCAGAATTGAAAACATTTGCTAACAAATAGTAAATGATTTTTAGAAAAGCCAAAACAGGTTTGCTGGATCACCCAGCTTTACTGCCGAAAGTGTATGCTCTCCAGCCTTAATAAATCAGGATCTGTGAGTCAGGTCCTTTTGTCTGACATCAATACCTTATCTGGTGAATATTCTTTTGAAACACTGAAATATTGTGGAAATTTTTTCCAAATGAGGGGAATTATATCTGTGGGGGTCAATAATAATGCCCATGGTTTTGGAATGGGATTACCAAGAAGCTCACATGTGTAATGGCCAGTTTTTATTTTTTTAACTATGAGATGTATAACAAGAGCACAGACTTCCTTCTTTGGGGTTATGTTTCACATCCAGCACCTTCTTAGCATACTGGTGATTTGGGAACTTCATTTGCTTACATATTTATAATACAGAAAATTGTAGACATACCATTAGTAAACCTGTGTTCGCCAGTGTAAAGCTGCCGATGCTGCACGGCTTTGGCCGCGATCTCATCCAGTTGATGACTAGCGCGATCGCTTCGCATTTCAGCTCGCTAATATGGATGCGCGACCGGCCAACCGATTTTGCTTGATAAATTTGGCCCATTGTCTCACAAGAAGAAAAACAGGTATGTGGTTTTGGCTACTGGCAGGGTAGAGTGCGTATGCATTGGTGCAGAACTAAAGATCACTGAGTATTTCCTCCAGAAACATTGCTGGCATTTATTAAAAGCTCTCAGAAAAGTGAATACCTGTAGTAGAAACAGACATAACATTAATGGGAAGTTTAGGCAAATCTAAAAGTCCTCTTTCTAGTCCATAAGCAACCCTCAGGCCAGCATACCAAACTCACTTTTAGATCAGATTTTACAGCCGTGTGATGTATTTGTATGAATAATATTATAATATTGTGTACACATGTAAAATTGTACATTTTAGGGTTGTAAAATGTCTGCATTTCTAAAGACATAGGAACCTATGAAAAAAAAATGACAGTTGCATGTTCAACTGTCAAAAATGACAAATGTCCTTGTTCCTCAGCGTTACATGGTTGTGGATGGGATCAGTGGTTTATACAGGAAGCAAAAGATTGTTTCATGCTCCAAGTCAGCTCATGGAAAGTGGCAAGAGCAATGTATTTCTGATCAATGCAAGATCAACAAGTATTTTCTGTACTTGTTAAAATGATATTTAGTCTAAAAATTAAAACAGCCACCAAATTCAAAGATTGGAGGGCTGCTATATATTACATTTATTGTATATGCTTTTAGATATGCTTTGTGTATATTTTTATATAGTGCTTTACCTGTCTTTGACCTAGCACTGGTATCCCCTGCCATTCGGCTGTTGCTGTAATTGTAAGAAAGGCTCTATTGTAATACACCAGCGGTTGTCAACCTTTAAGGTATGGGGACCTCAACTGTGGCCCCTGACATCAGCAAAGAGCCACATATTATTTAGTATATGTTGTATAAATGTACAAAAGACAGACTGGCTTCAGACATACTAGGGCAGACAGTCAGAGAATCCAAACATGTAGTCCATTGAACACTAAGACATGCCGTTGGTGTAAGACTGTAGAAGTGCTATCTCAGGCTGCTAGGGATCACTGGTGGAAGTGAGCGGAAAAGAAAAAATCTGAATCAGATCAAATCTGGTCAGCTCTATCAAGAAAGCCAACCAAATTTGGAAATCAGAGTCTGACTTTACTTTTATTTTTTTATAAGTTTTAAATAGCATGGATGTGTAACTCAATAATAATTTATTGGCTTAGCCATTCCAGCTGAGATGTTGACAGCTTAGCCATGAAAAAACTGCAAATCAACAACCCAACTGGCAATTGAATTTAATTTATGGAATAAAAAACAGAACTCGATGTACCATGTACTCTACGGACATAGCACAATTCTAAATTCTCTAGCTGTGCTGAAAGAGAGGTTATCTGAGTACATAAATCAGAGGAGTAGAGGCATTTGTTGCAAGGTATCAAAGTTTTCAAGTAACTAACAAAACGGCCACTTTGTGCCACTCTGAATACAATAATAAAGGAGACAGTAGGGGCCTATAGATATGTATGAACATGATGTGCCCGCAGACACTGTTTGGGTGTCTATAGTATTTACCTGGTGGTATTGCATGTATCAGGTCATGTGATGTAGTGTGTATGAATAACATTTTATCCTATGCAAATAAAAATAATCTTCCCTACATTTGATCAGGGAGGTAAAAGCTATTAGTTGCACTGTCACTACCCTGGCGTGTTTATCACAATACAGACTTCATCCATCCGACATATTCCTCAGTGCTCTACCAAGTGTAACAATTCCGAAAACCCTACAAGAATCCCAAAAGTTCCATTTCACAGTACTCCGTCATCCTTTGTGCTTTGTTGAGCTTCACAGAGCATTGTGCACTTTATTAAAGTCACTAAACCATACCTAAGTATGTAATAAAAAAATTCTATCATTAATCCAGCTGTCAATGTCCGCTGTCTGGATTGGCCATATGGCTCAGCCAATCATGACGTGCCAATGCAGCAGCCTGTCATGATGATCCCAGAACCCAGAGCTCAAGATCCAATCCAAAGTTTGACTAGCTCATTTAGGTTGGAACCAGCTCAAATTAGAACTATCTGACCACCACTAATTTACAAAAAAAATGCTTTACAGCCACAGGCAGCTATTAATTTAATGACTGGGCACCAGGACATTACATAGTGCTATTCATCCAACATGGAGCTAACTGACTGAAGAGCAGAGAGATGGCCTCATCAGTGATCTGCTCTTACATATTCTGATCTCAGCTACACCCACCAAGATATTTTGCTTTAACTGTTCTGGAAAGGTAAAATTGGTTAACCCCCTGACACGCAGCATGTACACATGAAACCCTTGTAATATCCCACAGAAAATTACCGTACTGCATTTCTGTACATGATAAAAGCAAAACATCTGCGTCAGAAATTCCAACAGTGAGTTATCCGTAAATCACAAAGCTGACATTAAACATCAAAGCACCTATGGAAAAGTTTTACCTTTCTTTAACATTTTACAACAGACGAAAAAAGACAGCTCAACCAACAAAACAAATCATGTGATTCTACAATACAGAGCACAGCATGGACAGTCTGTTACTCTATAGCCATCAGACTAGTCACAAGAACACAAAACCCAGGTTTCCATTCATTATGGAAAGACTGATAATATTGTGCATGGTACATGGCAGGGCATCATCATTATTATTAATATTATTAATAAATAGGATTTATATAGCACCAACATATTACGCAGCGCTGTACAATAAATAAATAGGGGTTGCAAATTAAAGACAGACACAGATAGTGACACAGGAGGAGAAGAGGACCCTGCCCCGAGGAGCTTACAATCTAGGATGTGGGGGAAGTATCACACAATAGGAGGGGAGATATGGAGTGTAGGAAGTAGTGAGGGCTCTATTAAATTAGCAGAAAGTGGGAGCAAGCCAAAAAGGACAAGGAAGACCATTCCAGTGAGTTGGGGCAGCTCTAGAGAAGTCTTGTATCTGTGCGTGTGATGAGGTTATGAGTGAGGAAGTCATTAGTAGGTCATTAGAGGAGGAGAGAACGGCTGGGAGAGTATTTTTTTATCAGGTCAGAAAGTTAAGTGGGACAAGAACTGCGGACAGATGTGAAGGCAAAGAACAGGAGCTTAATTTGATTCTAAGGTAAAATGGAAGCCAATGGAGAGAACTACAAAGAGAGGCAGCAGAATAGGAGTGGTGGGATAAGAATAGGAAGTCTACATCTCATGCAATACCATGTAACAATATTACAACTCTGTGGTCCATTTGATGGCCATGGCTTATTATTGGAGCACATGGATGAGTTCTTCTCTCTCTCATTTTAGGTTTTCTCTTCCTATCAGGGTGCTTGTTGTCAGTACATGATCTAAAGGCTAGTTGAGCTGCTTCTTCCTTTCCCACTCCTGCCTGGCAGTACAAGGACCGCAAGAGGCTGATACCATGTCAAATTTAGGTTCTTATGTTGCATTAAAAAAAAAGTGTGATAGTGCAATTAATAAAGGCAATAATGTCCCTTTGCTGAAGATGGACCAGCGCAGGATGAATTCTGACTGCATGCTATAGGTTAGTTGCACTTAAAACTGAATTCCATTCCTACCTGATAAAGTTGTACAGGATCCTCTCCTGTACTCAAATTACTATAATTTACTGCACATTATAAAATGTGCACAGCATGCTTTAGAAGATGCAGCAAGTGAGATAGCGGCTGCCTACCACAGCTTCCAGTATTCAGGTAATTATGAACTTCTTATGGCTTCTTTTACACTGAGAACCAATGTGAAACTGACTCTAAAAAATGTAATGAAAATGAAAAAGTTTTTATTGAATAATTTCATCTTGATATGGTGGTGGGGGGAGGGGGGGGGTTCAAAATATAGTCAGATTATACTTTAGTATTACAAAATAAAAGTTTTTTTAGCACAATGCTGATTGTATCTTATTCCCTAAATGATATTTTTAAACAATAAACATTTTGACAAAGGTAATACGCCAGCTCATCTGTTCCCAAAGGCTGTTCAAGAATTGCTGGGAAACCACAATGAGTCATGATATCTATAACAAAGCCCAGCTACTATCCTGTTTTACAATGTAGTTCATAAATTATACATACATAACATTCATACTGATCATCTGTGTGTAAATATTTTGTAATGGGCTTCTGTTATTATAACGAAACAATCTGCAAAGTGCAGAAACCAACCAGCAAACATCTTTTATTGTTCTGTTTGGACCAAACTGACAAAAATAATCCGTATGGATGGTTTGCACACCATCATTGATATATTAAATAAGGCAAGTAATATATGTTCATAACAAAAAGTGATAGCCAGTTTGGGATGAAATAAATCTGTAGACTATACAGTATCCAAAAGATGCGAAGGGCGCTCGGTAGTTTAAAAAAAACAATGCTTCTTCACTGGACCTAAAGATACTCATCCGATATAACTTCAGGGCTAGTATCAGAAGAGAATCTGGCATATGTACAGCGCTTGTCCGTCCTGGCTGATCCATGAATGACGAACGATTGTAATACAAGTGGAGAGGAGAGAGCACAGTGGGGTGCCGCTCGGTCGTTCTCCGCCCTCTCCAATAAAGAAGAACAGTGCTGTATGTACAGCATTCATTCAAACTTTTGTCACTGGAAAGGATGGTGAAAGATCCTTTCCAACAGAAATTACTGAAAGAGTGTGGTAGCTTTAGATTGGCATACAATATATGCAAAAACAGCTGAAACTTTTTATAAATTTCCATCACTTTTATTACAAAGCATTTTCACTGGGTTGTGCCTTATTATACTATTATAAAGAAGAAAAGTTTTACTTTATTCTACTGCACAATAATAATGGGAAATATACCCTAGTTTTACTCTACTAAAAAAATGTATTATGTGTAACAATGATAATACGTTGACAGAAAAATATTTTAAAACAGTAATTACACATCTGTAATTTTCTTTCCTTGAAATATTAGATTACATAAAATGTAAATTACAAGTTTGAAAACTTTGCAAAATACTTTCCAGGTTTTCCAGGTTTGAATACACATCTCTTAAACTATGGAAAAATATGTGAGAAATAACCCAAAAGAGCTTAAAAATAGTTTTTAAAATGAATAGTTTACATGAAATTATGCCGAAAATATCTGTTTCGTCCAAACCCTTCAAAATGCTGTGCAGGGGGCAGCATGTGACCGGCTGGATTCATATGGTCCCATTTCCCAGTCTGGAATGCAGATTTCATTCCAAACATGTCAAGACAAGGCTGCTGCACTGTTGTGAATACCACAAAGGAACATTTGTGGTATAGATAACATTATTACAAACTACAAAAACATATTTTATTAGGGGATATTAGATATGAAAGTATACATGGTTAAAGTATAAATCACTTGTACTAAGTTTACTTTCTTAGACCTTTTCACTATATTCAACATACTTTTCCTGTGACTACACTTGCTGCTTCAGTTTTGAAAGAGGCATTGACTAGCCTCAGCAAACAGGAACTGTATAGAATATACCGTGCCAGATGTGTGACATTAGTCAGCCACTGTATTCAGCTTCTCTTTCTGTTGCCAATTTATTTCATAGTAAATGAGGTCATTTGCCCTGTCATGTGGTATTGTGTTTTTGTCTCCCCCCCCTCCTCCCCTTTCCCTGTGAATGTGCGTGCACCTCATCTGGCAACCATTTGTGGTGCAGGCATATTACTAAATTACTCTGTCTGGAATAGATTAGAAGAAACATAGTTAATTTCCTGATTGCCATATTACCAAGCAATGATGAGTCTATGATGTCATTTACTTCAATTTATATCATACGGGTCACTTGAAGAACATGCTAAAAAAGCACACTAATTTGCAGCGTATAACAATAAGCACCAGTAATCTATAAATGTTTTATAATGAAGACGATACAACTCTCATCCAAGCTAAGTGACTAGTTAATCCCAATTTGTGTCTTTTTTATGGCAACATATCTATCGTTATTTTGGAGAACAAATTTTTGGAGAATGTGTCACTTAAAGAATTGTTGCCTAAATACATAATATAGGATGATATGAATTCTATGTGAAAGCTCTAAATGTATCTGTTCTTTTTGAATCTCTGCCATGGGAACAGGGATATGTAAATTAGCAGCTAATTGCTGGTTGATCAGATGTCAAGGTGACTGATGACAGCTCAGTAGCAAACCAAGAAAAGACGACTACTAGGGAGGCTCAGAAATTAAAACTTCTGTCCTCATGACACAGATACATAAGGCCTGATTTATTAAAGCCCTCCAAGACTGGGTAAATCTGGGTAATTTAGCAAACTTGGAATGGATTTCCCAAAAAAACATTTGCTATGAGTTGATGAATGTTTTAAATTCTGGAACCATTCCAGGTTTTTCTGGATCACACAAGTCCCCTGATCCATCTTCTCCAGGCTTGAAGACCTTTAATAAATCAGACCCATAGCATCCAATTCCAGACTTGGGATATGCACAGTTCTGCTACCACTAAGAAAAGAACACCAGCCCCACTATACAGTGCAGGCAAGGCTACCAGCTCCTCCGACCTTTTTGTAGTCAAATTACCAGTAGTTATAGTCATAAGGCTTGAGATAACTAGCCCACATTTCACTTCCCCCAAATGTCTCTGTTTTACAATTATTTTCCTGTTTGCCTACCTCTTCTTCAAGTAGTAGACAGATACTAACAGCTGCAGTGATTGGCATGTAGCATTCTTCTGTGAGGTATACGCTTTGATGATTTTGGTTCACAGGAAGAGAATTGAATGAAGATGGACATCACTCAACTTGAAAGAGAAGCAGTGATAGATCAGGGAGGTATAGCAGCAAGAGCCACTTCCAAGTTTGTTCATTAATTCCTGAAAAAACTCATGATTAGAGTTGACATTTCTCTACAATGACAATGTTGTTGTGTTATGTTGCTATTTGATACACCAATGGTATGTAGGGGAGTTCTGCAAATTAAAAGTAATGACTGCTTTACCATAAATTGCTTTCTATGCGACATGGCTCTTAAAAGTAGCTCTTGTGATAAAACCATTATCACTTACTACTACACAGTATTTATATAGTGCTATCATATTACACAGCGCTGTACAAAGTCCATAGTCATGTCACTAGTCGTCCCTCAAAGGAACTTATAATCTAATGTCCCTACCATAGTCATATGTCATCAGGTAGTCCAAGGTCCATTTAGGGGGGGAAGCCAATTAACCTAACTGCATGTTTTTGGGAGGAAACCAACACAGCTGGGTTTCGAACCTGGGACCTAGCGCTGCAAAGGCCAGAGTGCTAACCACTAAGCCACCGTGTTGCCTGTTACTTCACCACCATGGCCTTCTTCATTACTTCTCTTCCAGGCAGTAGATATTTTCTTAGCATCTGTCAATTGATACTGAAGGTGATTCATTTATGGGTCTTTAGAAATCTATGAGGAGCAAGTGAGCAGATATGACTAGAGCGGAAAAGATTTATGCCGCTGGAGCAAAGAGGCCAAGGTAGTTATATCAGGTAAGAATGGATGTGGAAGTCTTCCCAAGTTGTCTGGAAAAAAATAACTGTACTTTGTTCAGAAAGTCCTTTAAAGGAACCTAAAATAGATACAGATATTGTTCACCCCCAAAGAATACTAGTTGCATGACTTGTCTTTATTACTGACTTGGAACAAGCATGTAGATTAGAAAGTCGAAGGCAGAACACCAGACCTACATTCTGCACCTGTTCCAAGCACCTACAAAGCATGGAATTTAATGTACAGTGCTGTGTAATATGTTGGCGCTATATAAATCCTGTTTATTAATAATTAATAATAGTAATAATAATAATAATAATTTGAATAACCTACCAACCAGGCAACCTTTCAGAAGGAGAGATTAGCAATACCAATCTTCACTTTCTCTCCATAAAGATTTCCCTAAAACACAGCAATTATTTATTTATTTTAAAAATGGTATTGAAAATTTAAACAGATCTCTTATCCTTTATTCTGTACCTGAAACAGCAGAATAACACAACTGTGGAAAGAAGGATGAAGTCAGAGCCTGATGTATATTTAACCAACGATACCTGTTGGCAATTTTGTCATTGTGTACTGTCTGTGGAGCTAGACCTATTAGATGGATTTAATGTACAGCACTGCGTAATATGTTGGCGCTATATAAATCCTGTTTAATAATAATAATTTAATAAAATGGATAATAGAGGCCTTTGGTAAATTGCAAATACATGCAAAATAGTAAATTTAGCAAAAATAAATCAAAGTTGGCTTATAAAAATATGTCTTATCTAATAATAAATGCCTGTGCAAACAACTGCCTAATATCACCTAAAGTATTTCAACTATTTCATTTAGATTCATGAATTACAACACAGAGGCTACTTTTTCACCCACTACAGGAGGGCTTTAGGGCTGGTATATTGTCAGTGTTCAGATGTACATAGTTTTATGACTGACATTTGATTTATATATATTGTTGGAGAAAGGAGGGCGAGTGCTATCATTGGCAATTTCAAGGGTTGACAATGAATGTAGCAGAACACAATTCAATTCATTAAAATGTGTGCTATGTAAGAGGTAGATGATTATAAGAGCCAGTATTTGTCTCAGACCATAGTCCACTTCCCTGTCCCACAATTAACATATTACAAAAGATAACCAATTTCTAAACCTACAATATGCTTCTAAATAACACTTTTGGCTGTATAGGGTCTAACAGCAGATGAGCAACATTACGATTATATAATATTAACAATAGTCTATGTCGGTCATTTACTTCCAAAGCAGTGTCTGCTGTAATGAATCCAATCTTCGAATTGAACATAGTACCAGGGGCAGATGCATATGTTTTCCCGGAACCTCCCCCCACTGTCATATAGACCTGGGAAATACTCACATTAAAGGCTTGTGAGAAAGAAGAGCCTTCTTTTATGATGCTCCAACTGTTCTACTAGACTGTGATATCTGAATCTGTCTGTCAACAATAAATAAGCATTTGTACTTTGGCACAAACTGAAAGGGGGGAGGGAAGTATTTCCCAAACAAATGTCCTTTATATAATAGGTCTGCCACTGCATAAGCAAGCACACTGCTAGATTGGTTCCCACCCATTCAAAAAAGTGTGAAATATTGTAAGGTGTAAGGTGTAAGAAAAATGTGAGACATAGAAACAAAGAACAGAAAAAAATTGAAGCAATCATAAAACAAGAAAGGAAGGGGGATAAAAGTAGAAAAAGAAAAATAGGAGTGAGGTAAAGAAAGGGATGCAGAATGCACCTCCTAGATTGTAAGCTCTTCGGGGCAGGGTCTTCTTCTCCTGTGCCATGTCTGTATCTGTGTCATTTGCAACCCCTATTTAATGTACAGTGTTGTATAATATGTTGGCGCTATATAAATCTTGTTTATTAATAATAATAAGGGGAAAGAGAAAGGATTGGAAGATGAGAAACAAGGAAATCAAAGAGAAACAATAAGAGAGCAGAAACAATGGGACAAAAGGAATAAAGGGAGACATGAAATGGTAGAAGTGAAGGAAGTCAAGCAAAACAGAGCAGTAAAGAATACTTTTAAATGATAGAGTAGGATGAAAGAAATTTTAGAAATGGGTGAAAGGAAAGATAAAGAAGGAGAAGATGAAGAAGGAGGAAGGAAAAATGAGGAAAATGCAAAACAATGCATACCCATGTTTGCGTGGGTTTCCTCCGGGTACTCCGGTTTCCTCCCACATTCCAAAAACATGCAGTTAGGTTTGCCCGCCGCCCCCCCCCCCCCAAAACAAAAATAAAAAATAAAAAATTGACCTTAGACTGTATTAAAGACATATGACTGAGGTAGGGACATTACATTGTGAGCCCCTTTGAGGGACAGCTAGTGACATAGCTATAGACCTTGTACAGAGCTGCGTAATATGATGATGCTATATAAATACCGTGTAAAAATATTATTAATAACAACACCCTGCCTAATATATATATATATATATATATATATATATATTTTTTTTTTTTAAGATTTAACCTCTGCTAAAATAAAAAGAACTACGCTTTATTGATATACTTACTTTCCTCTCAGACCTGCCCCTTCTATATGCACAGGAAGTCAGAAATGTCAATCAATGAGTTGCCACTCTACTTTTAAGATCAATGACATGCAGCCTTACTCATTTCTGCAGTCAGCACACAGTCTTCCTCTATCCTCTTTCTCGAGCTTTTTCACATCTCCTAGATTGAAAGCTCTTCTGGGCAGGGTCCTCTCCTCCTCCTGTGTCACTGTCTGTATCAGTCTGTAATTTGCAGCCCCTATTTAATGTACAGCTCTGCGTATTATATTGGCACAATATAAATCCTGTTTATTAATAATGATAATATTAATGGGGAACCCTTGAAATAACTTTAAGGTCTTCAGGGAACCCCTGCTATAATTACTATTTCCAAAACTCACAGTACATTAGTGTGGTGATCAGTAGGAAAAATGTCTCCCCTATTGCTGACCAACAAGAAGAATGTCACTCAGTTAGCCAAAAAGATCATTGGTTAAACTGACCTGAATGGTGCAAATGGCTCATCGGTCAAGGAACCCCTAGCAACCTCTGGAGGAACCCTGGTTGAGAAACACTGTCATATGGACTGGACTGGGGATCACCCAGATTTACATTTTATATTAAGCATATTTTTCAAAGTTGTGCAGTTTTTTTTTTTTTCATTGAACAAAAAATGGGTCCCCCTTAAAGTTTAACTAGATCCTGATCCAGGCATAAAGATTGGGTGTCCAGGATAACAGTGAACAATGAGAGAACTAATATACGCCTAGTGCTTTTCCAATGGCCATGGAACTTTTTAAATGTCCTTTAACAGTCCCCCTATTTTTACTCTACAGATCGATATATTATGACATTAAAGCAGATTCCATTTGCCAAATGCTTTTGCAGTTTCTAACACATGGCCGATAATAGAAATCACCTTTAAGGAAGGAGGAAAATTCTTGCTCTGTAAAGCACAGCTCAGCAGAAATATAATCCTGATCTGAGAAGCAATCTGTATCTGACAGGCTTTCACAGATAACAGTTTGTCAATGCTTCACTGCCAATCTCCAGCAGGAAGTTATTAGCAAATTCATTTAGAAGTGGAAAGACTGTCAACCTTTTGCAGGGCACAGATTTTAATACTGGAAATTAGTGGTGATTAATGATTAAAAAGATATGAAATCATAACAATGCAATGGCAAGAATATTAACCAGAAATTTAAGTAGAAAGAAGCCTTGGAAAATGTTGCTCAAAAAAATTGTTTTAGGGTTTCGTGATGCTGATTTCTAATGTATGTCTATCTTTAACCCGAATACAAGACTACAATTTGCATGCATTACTGCCCAGTCAGACAATATTTTAGCTGGACAGGTGTTATTAAGTTGAGCTTGCCATCTCTAAATTGAAAATAAATTGATCTGGGACGGGGGGGTTGAACAAGGTAAGCAGTGTGAAACGGGTGGAGTTTCCATAGGAGCTGGTTACTGACTATATGAGCTGGGTGTGACTGGGACAAAACTGGGAAGATGATTATGGTTTGAGAAAGGGGATAAAAAAGGAATTTACCTTGGGTAAGATTACCAGAGAAAGGATTTCAAGAGGTGGAAGTGTTAATAAATTAAAGAATAAAGAGAGCAGATGATCACAGGCTAAGGGAACAAATAATAGTCACAACGGGCCCGATATATTAAAGCCCTTCCTTCAAGCCTGGAGAAGATACTTTTATCAGTGAACCTGGGTGATCCAGCAAACCAAGGGTGGGATTTAGCCGAAGAGGTGGTGCTTAGTGCCTAGGGTCAAAGCCAAGCACATGCAGGTCTTTTATACATAAAAAAAAAACATCAGGTGGCATTTAGTTTGCAGATTAAATGGTAGATTGCCGCCCTAATATCAGCCAGGGGACATTGTTATGAGACAACCTACTAAGGATAGGCTAGCACGGTGAAGAATGGGAAACACAGAATGTCAGACACTGATAAACTAAAGTCATTGAACAGGCTGGTTCACCATGGAAGCCTATACAAAGCACAGAAAAACACAGAGTATGGCGACGATGGCAGATGTACATTGGGTAGGACTGCAGGCAGTGAAGGGAGGCCTGCAGACAATGTGGTATGGCGTGGGGATGTCTAGATATCATAGATGTCATATTGCTATTGTGGAAACTAATATCAATGTCTACATAAGGTAGAAACAAAGCAGGTGCCTTACTCTCTGCTTGATAGCATGGACAACAGGGAGAAAGGTCACCAAACTTAATGTGGATAGAGGACTAAATGAAAACAAAGCATGGATGTTGAGATATGAGCGGTCCAGATCTGGTAAATTTAGTGGTCGGTCGGCCCGAAAAGGTTGGCGATCACTGACTTAAGACAGCTAACCTTGTGGTTTGGGAAATTTTGTAGACAAAACCTGTTCTTTTATTTATTGGTTCTGTAACCACATAGAGAAAAAACTAAATATTTCCAAATTGTCACCAAGGCATCAAGTAAGGGGTTTCTTACAGACATGGCAGTAAACTCAGTTTTATTGCTAAATTCAAACTGAACCCCAAATAAAGCATCAGCAGAGGTCACCTTCATTGTCGGTTAAATCCAGAGATACAGACAGGTACCTAGTGTATGGAATGTCAACTTTTTCTATAAAGTTCATTGCAAACTTTTGTTTAAGCCATTAAATGTAATAGCATAAATGAACAATTGTTTGGAGAGGCAAGAGCCTTGCCCAGTTACTATGGAACAAGTTAAAATTATATATTTTTATATAAAATATATTGTATGCATATATTTTAAAATTTGTATATGTCTTGTATATCTTGTATTTGTATATGTGAGTTTTTAATTATTTCAACGTGTTTTTTCTTGAAAGAAACATCTGATTAGGTTTTATTTTTTACACATGTCTAAATTGACAGATGATGGCATCGTAAATAAAACTCAACTCCACTCAAAGTAGTCACATTTCTTCCAAATGCTTCTATTATCCTCTTTTATACAAAACTATTGCATTAAACTCCTAGAACGTACATTTTTTTTAATGTGGCTTCCATTTATGTCATCAGAGGTGCATCCTTTGGATTGAGCTCATCAGACATTACACTCCTGAATGGTGGAGGGTTAGGGAGTGCAAACACAGGCTATATTAAGAATGCAGACCACCCTTAAGTAGCCCCTTATGGATGGTGTTGACCTGTTTTAATAGACAGGTAGGGTAGTAAATAAGTGACAGTGGCAGTCTGAGCAAGTTATAACTCCTACACAAGAGAGGACTATTTAAAAAAAAAATAGGCAAGATTGGAATTTTGCATGCAGTACCTAACTATAAGTCCATCTGCACTGTCTATTAAAAAAAAATGGCACCAATAGATCTGTACTGAAATGTTAACATTCCAATAATCCCTCCCTAATGAAAACTTTCTAAAAAACAAAAAACAAAATGAAGGGGGCTACCAAGACTGTAGCTTAGGTTATAACTATCCCACTGCAAGTTTTTCTGTGACTTACTGTTTATTTAGCAACCCTTCTATGCAAAACTGTGGTTGGGACTTCTGGTTTCTGCACCTGAAGAGGTAGACGTGTAGGACAGGGGTGTGGGGCAGAAAGTAGCAAACCAAATTCTGCTTTACTAGGACAGCCTAGCATTTAGGCAAAGCACACACTTGAAGCTGCTGTGGGTATTTAAATTATCTGAATCGGCACTATATATCTTTCAACAGCTTTTTGTTGTCTTGAATGTACAGGGCCTATATAAGAGCTATCTGGATTAGTGACATGTAATTTATACAAAAAGATGATGAAAACATACACCAGACATATTTGCCTTTTGTAGGGACAATAAATTAACTCTCATGCAGGTACACTGTCAATGGTCATGTAAATTGCTGGGCCTGGCCCTCTCCTCCTCCTGTGTCACAGTCTATCTGTTTATCAGTTGCACTTTGTATTATTATTTGCACTTTATAATATTTTGGTGCTATATAAGTCCCGAATATGATTATTAATAATAATATTAATAAGCCAAAGCAGGCAAGCAGATAAGTAAAGGTCAGAAGACCTTAACTTTTTAACTTTGCCTACAAATCCTTCCTCTTCACTTCAATGGCAGAGAAGTAGAACTTTGTTTTGAAGTTCAGAGAAGAATGCTAGGAAAGCCGATACCATTGTTTGATGTCAGTTTAGTGCACAGAAAGTTACAAGAACAGTGGAAATTAGGAAATAAAACATTCTGTTCTTGCAGAAAATGTGCTAAGCCTTAAGAAAATACATGTAGCCACCACTTTTCAGTATAAATATTAAAAAAAAAATATTATGTGTTTTTCTGTTTCAGATATTCAAAGACAGATGGCAGTCAGGTAAGTAAGATGTTGAAGTGAAAAAGCAGTTACCGTATTTTTCGCCGTATAAGACGCACTTTTTCTCCCCCAAAACTGGGGGGAAAAAGGGGGTGCATCTTATACGGCAAATGCCGTTTTAAAAAGTAATTAAAACAACATACACACCCGATACCCCGATCCTGCGTGCGTCTCGTCTCCTCCCCTCTCCTCGATGCTGGCTGCAGCG
>NC_092859.1:126385707-126418758 GCF_032062135.1 Pyxicephalus adspersus
ATTTAAATTGGCACAGAGTGATCAGAAGGGGAATACGGTATGAATGGCACATGAGTGATCAGAAGGGGAATATGAATGGCACATGAGTGATCAGAAGGGGAATACGGTATGAATGGCACATGAGTGATCAGAAGGGGAATAGTACAGTATTTGGTTCAGAATCTTTTTTTTTTTTAGATTTTCCTCCTTTAAAATTTGGTGCGTCTTATACGGCGAAAAATACGGTATATAATAATAAAAGCGAACAAAACACAAGTATTCCAAACTTTACAATTCATAATATTAAAAGTTCTGCATAATTGCCAGTGGTGTTTGTGGGCCAGGGATCGTAACATTTTGGTGTGTAGTGACATACAACTGTTTACTTAACATTTTAGCAAATAATAAGCATCACAAGTTATTTCTGTATAATGTGCCAGCCAGGAAAGCCTCTTCTGTCTATCCGTAGCATTCCATTTCCACTTTACCTTTCCTGAGGATAACTGCTATGTACCGTTAACCTCTCCCATTGCAGTTTTACATGAAAAACCATACATAAAATATCATCAAGAATACAAGAGCATACAGGAGGAAAGTTAAAGTAGATTTACTGTCAGCTTACCATGGTCTATTTTCCTTCCTTACCTAAAATATAAACCCAAAAACAGACCTCCAGTATGTCATCCAGGTATATACGAAGTAGCTTCTGTTCATTTGTTATAGAATATAATGGAATACAAGTATCACTACAAGGTGTGGAACTGGTAAATATGTGTAGTACAGCACAGCCAACAGAGGCCTCTGTCTCTGTGTGTGTATATGTATATATATATGTATATATATATATATATATATATATATATATATATATATATATATATATGTGTTTCTAAACATTTATTTAAAAGTAGCTTTTCAAGTAAGTTGCTTATTCAAATCAAGTATTATTCCTATATACACATTTGAATAAATTAGATAGAAAAAATTGTCTTATTGAGCAAGTGTTTGTAAAGCACATAAGAAATGTATTCAAAAATCACAATAGTTGTTTATGAGGTCTATTTATAAAGCACTGACAATCACTGAAACATTCACTGGTTGAAAATCTTCCATGTCCACATGTTTTAATGGCAGTAATTATTTTTCTCCACCAGGGAATGTTTCAGGGAATGTCAAATTCACTATTTTAAAAAGCCCCGTGTGTTTATGCTGAATTCCCATTGATCTCTATTCTTATTAGTTTAATGATATACAACACTGTATAAAAATACTCCTTGTAAAGGTAAAATAAAAAAGTGAGTGGGTGCAAGGCAGAAGTATAAGAGAAGGTGTAGGGGTGACCAGCTCTCAGAGTTCTGGTGTTGGGGCAGGGTGCCCATTCACAACATGAGCATGATACTTTCACTTTAGCCAGACTTGCCTAAGAGACGTCTTGGTTGATGAAGAAAATGAATACCATATTAAAATAAGAACAAGGGGAGTCAAGTAAACAAAATAAAAGTCCCAATAACCCAAACATAAAAAAGATGGCACATTTATTGCTACATAAATGTTATATACATATTGTGTTTCTGTTACATAGACAGAAAAAAATTTGAACTTCTTGCTGCTGGTTGAAAGTTATCAACAATACGTTGAATTTGACACAGGGTACAAATCTGCAATAGACCAACAATGAAAACTGTAGAACAAGATGATCAGCAATTCATCTTGGACAAGTAGCTCTTACAATACTCCATAGGTACTACACGGTATGCTAGGACCCTACTATGTTCTTAAAATGCTATTGTAAATTTTTGATATTAATGAACAGGTTATGGTAAATAACCCTACATTTTTACTACCTAATATAGTAAAATAAAGTAAGAAACTTTTTACTGAAAACTTTTTCGATTTCAAAAATCTAGAAAGAGTAATATTTAGAATTCAAGAAATTTTCTTACAAGATTATTGTATAAAAGACTAACTACAGTGAAAAATAAGCCAAATGTTTTTTTCTTTCTATTTTATGAAGGAAAGCTTCTGGGCATACTGCAAAGTCTAACATAGCAAAACAAGAAAAAAAGAAAAAAGAAAAAGAAAAAAGAAGCGAAGAAAAAAGGCCAGGCAGTGGCATGTGATCCACTCTCACATATCAAAAGTAACAATGTCTGTTTAGATGATAAATACTGAAAATAAAGAACAAGGCCACAGATCTAGTCCCATGATACCAGATGCAAATAAAAGCAAAAGGTTATATCCAATAATTTTACAATAATCACGTTGCAAGGGACCAATAAAATATATTTTCCCATCAAAAAGAAAAAATATTTTGTTCTGTGCAGTTTTCGGTTACAACTGGGAATTTTTTGTTCAAACCAGGATCCAGCTCTGATTTATCTTCTCCATGATCACTGCAGTGGAAGACTGTATATTACATGGAAGTTTGGAAGGGACTAATACATATCAAAAATACATCATTAATTTATTGAACCAGATATTTTACTTTAACTGCTGGCTTTTTCAGTTGATTACATTCTATTCCTTCTTGGCAGGTTTAATTTTTTGGAATAGGGTTTTTAAATGGTGACCATTGATCTTCAGTTTCTTTGTACATTTAGATTTGTTCATGCGTTGGACCATGGCAAGTTTGCCATGTTCACTGCCTGAAAAAATCATGTAAGTACTTTACATTTGTGCTTAACTACAGCCAACACCTTAGTGTCCTACAAGTAGAAGATACTGTATGGGACAAGAAGACTGTCTGATAAGTTATAGAACTCCTTCGAATTACAGTTTTGTTTTCAACATGAAGTTCTGGGTTCATTATATTCATCAGCAAAACAAATATTCTAGAAACGAGATTGAAAATCACTTAGAAAGCCGCTAGGTCACAGCACTGCTGAAGTCTTAATCTTCTTTAGGACAGTAAATGTGTCAAAGTATGGAGCTTGGCCTCAAAGGCTACCTATGACCATAACTGTTCAGATTACCAAAGAGCAAAATTAAAAAAAAAAAAAAAAAAAAAAAAGCTATACCAAGGAATATTTTCCTGTTGAAGGAAAACACTATGTATATGGCAAAAGGAGCGGAAATGACATAAAAAGCCATTTCCCTTCCTTCTTTAAGACACTAATAGGTATGCTGGGAATGCTAAAGGGTCACAGGTTGCCACTGTTTGTATTCTCTATATGAGAACAGTTCTAACAAATGCTGGCATCAACTGAAATCTTTACCACTTTCAGCCCAACTTTTCCCTTTTTTATACGTAGACCTTTACAACAGTTCCTTAATAAATAAAATTTGTAGATACAATGCATTTGTCAATTCAGTTTAGGCACAAGGCAGCTTCCACGGTGTGTGGAGATAGTAGGACAGTCTGATTGTGCAGGAACGACACACTGAAACAGAAGATATGTTCACATGTGGGCTGAATACGAGCAGATTTCAACTTCTGATGCAGATGTTCCACATTTGCTTTCATCATCAGATTGCGTTTTGGGCATCTTGATTCAAGTCCCCCCCATTTCTTTATGTTCTCCTTATCCTGTCAGATTTGTGTCGTCGATATGCTAGTTTGTGTCCTTGTAATGAAAGGGACACCTTCTATATATCTTATCCATAGTGTGGGAGTCCTGAAAAAGAAAAAAAAGGGTATACTTACAAGGTTCTCCAAGTGTCTACTAAAACTCACCAAGAATCTTTTTTAAAAAACAAAAACATTTACTACAACATAAAGATCAAAGAGAAGAAGATAAACAAGAAAAAAAGAGGAAGAAAAAATCTATCCACAACATAAAATACATGTTTAAAGATATCACAAGATATGTGAGCTCATTTTTTAATAAACCTTGTCCTGAGAGGAATAAAAGGCTTGCAACTGCTGACTACATTCTGTAAATTCTCTTTGCCTGACTGTTGTAATGACTTACAACCTTTAGTACTTCAAGTGGAACTAAACCTGGCTGACTCGCCTATCTGTGTCTTATCAGAGGGCGCCACCAGCTTTTAAACCATACTTTAAGGTAATTTTTACCTTATAAAATGGTTGTCTACCCATTTGTTGTCTAATGGTTAGCTATGTATACATATCAGATGATTCTCGCCCAATATAAATGGTTGGGCTTGTTTAGGCGAGAACCTAAACACATGTAGAGGAACCAAGAACAACAGACGATGAACGACAGCAAAAGAAGTGAAGGCAAAACAAAATAGCGCTCTGTGTACAGTGCTTATTCATCTGTCACTCTTTTGTCACTGGAAACGATCATGGAAGATCTTTTCCAGAGACAATAATTGAGTGTGTGTATCCAGTCCCAGTGTTAAAAGCAAGAAGAGATTCTCTAAGATGGGTAACCTGACACACTGTTCAAAGCATCCTTCATATGCTTACCTGGTTGATGGTTTACATATGACCCATAGGGTTGGTAGTATCATTAAGCCCAGGATGAGCACCCGGATGTGTGTTTGGGGGTTCTGCCGATACGGCAGAAACTTTTTCTTCTTCCCTTCTTTTAAGGCAGGCTGCTTTGGGATTGAGGTTTCTCTCTGTAACAGACAACAAAATAAATTAGCCTTTTCAATTGTGGCTTAAAAAATACAGCATATGCAACACTGGCTTTAAATGGATCTACCAACCACAAACCCCCATCACTTAATCAATAAATAAATAAACACACAAACACACACACAAACCAAAATTACAGCTGACAGAAGGCATGATGGGGTCAAAAAGTGTAAATGCGATGACGGAGATGTTCATATGTGTATCACAGCCCTCATTTTTTTTAATGCCAGTATCATTAATCTAAAACGAAGGGTTAATAAAGAGATGAGTACACCCGACTTTGAAAGTTTTGCCTCTTTTCATGGAGTACACCTTTCTTTGTAAATTATACTTATAAAAATCATCAACTCCAATTGTGGTCTCTTTCCTTTGAATGTAATAGGCAGGTCTAACTTATAAATGATAAATAAGCCTTTAATTATTAAACTCACACAAGTAATTTTTATTACCTCTGTTACGCTTAGCCTAAAAATACATAGTTGTTTTAAAACAGATAAATATAAAATATTATGTTTCACATTTACTGCTTGTATCAAACAAGTGCTGATCCCCAAGCTAAAACAGCAACTTATGCAGCTTATTTTATTTTTTTCTTAAAGAGCAAAGGAGACCAGACTACACTGCCTGTTAAATGAATCAGGAAGACACAATCCCTCCCTCATTATTAGCAGAGACCGGTCTCATTTAATCTATTATAGATATATCAACTACCATAAGGTAGGTAATTGTCTGGCTTTCAGCCAAGTGTCATTTATCGGTCCTGTATAAAATACATATGATATTTAATAATGTGATACTACAAGTAATGAAAATGTATACTTCTATTTTTTAAATGAAGTGCGGTAATCTACAACCACCCATCTTTCACTATACTGTTTTGAGTGCTTGAAAATGATAAACATTTACTAAACACCAATGCCTTTTAAACTTATCCCCAAGAGGTTTTACATATAGCCACAAGTCCTTTATTTCCCCACAGCGATGGACTAACCTCTTACTTGCTGCTCTAGATTAAGAATAACTGCTACAGCCTGATGAAGAATTAGCAGTTTCGTCTGTGGTTTTTCACTCTTTAGATGTAACTGGCACATGCGCCCAAGTTCTTTAAAGGCTTCATTTATGTCTCTAACACGCAAACGTTCTCTTGCGTTGTTTGCCATTCTCCGTTCTCTTTCCCTCTCAAGCTTCTGTTCTGGATTTAAATCTTCATCTTCATTAATACTGCTGCAATGCATAAAAAATATTTATGGTTATAAACAATATTTTTTTCCCCACAGTAACACATTGATTTTCAACAGCAGCTAAAAAACATGACTTTAATCAAAAATCGATGGCTACCATTCCATTTTCAGTACCGTTCGGCTGAGTACATAATAATAACATTCGCAAAGCAACATTACACCAGTCCAGATGGTGACTTCAGAGAATGCTAATTTAAATTTTTAATAGAATTTACAATGTATTAATTATGTTTCCTTGTAGTCAGGCAGTCTTCTTAATAACCCTACTGGGAGCCTCAGCAGCTTGTGCAAGCTTTCCTCTTCACAACCTAAGCACATCGATGGCTGTTTGCAAGTCCGCAAGGGAAACTATTTGATTCATCTTCATCTTCCATGAAATGTACTTCTCTGACTAGAAAGTGTCAGTGTGCTTTTAAAGGAGAAGGCCAGAACTATGTTTCTCTTGTTAATTAAACACGGTTTCATGAAAATCAAACTAATTTTTGTTGCGTAAGCATTTCAGCATGTCAATGTGATTTAGCCACAGCAATATGTACAACTGTATGGTGAATACTAAACAAGTGACGGTACAGAATTTGTATACTATTTTATAACTTGGACTTTTGAGGAAAAAAAAATTCTGAACATGAAAAAAAAATATAACTTGAATATATTTTATCATTCTGGATATATTAAAAAAACAACTAATTAGGGAGATTTTACCTCAAAGTTAAAGAATTACTTTCTAAAGTGAGTGGAATTCTTTAAGACAGATATCCTGGGAGTGTATCCCCATTTGAAAGATTCCCCCTCTACTCATAGTTTGGTAGCAGCCAAACTTTAATCACTCACCAGTCTATTCAAATATATATAGTATATACCGTTATTTACTAGACAATCTGATCTGCCATAAAGTTAGAGTAGGTGTTTGTTACCTTGTCCTCCCTCTAGAACCTTTTAAGTCACTCTGTGATCCTTCATCATCTGATTTTATGTCATCTGATGAGCCATGATCATGAATATTTTCATCTTTTTCTTTAAGTTCTGACTTGACTTCTATAAGGGCAGGCATTACAGTCTGACTTGACAATCCACCGGACAATGCTGTTCAACAAAAAAACAAAAAAGTAATCAAACGTTAAGGTAAAATATTTTGTTATGCTGGGGTATGTCCCACCAAAGCATACAAAAAAAGGAAAACAAATTGAACACAAGAGTAAAAAATAAAAAAAAAAAAGGGTAAAAAAAAAACAAAAAACAATACATTTTATTTTAAAAACTAAAATCAGGGCAATCATAGTCTTTAGGGATTCCTAGCAGTCTATCTTCCAAAGAGATTCCATGTACAAAGAGAGGAACACTGGTGCATCAATTATCATAATATGCTTTTAAGTCTTGTACAGATGCTTAATTAATGTCACCCTAAATGATAGTTATTGATGTTTCTGTGTGAAAGTAGGAACAAATGAGCACTGTACACAATGGCTGCTGCTCTATGGCGAGGGCAGGGCAGGACAAGAAGCAGGTGTCCTGCTGCATCATTCCGCCATTAGAAGCGGTCATTTGTGCTGGCCGTTTAGTGATTAGACCTGCCCAATTGCTAAACAGTATTAATATTAAACAGGATTTATATAGCGCCAACATAATACGCAGGACTGTACATTAATAAGGGAATGAGGAACAATAGTACTAATGCTAAATTTATGATCACAATCATTTCGGCCTATGGAAATATACCATTGGTATATTGATGAAAACAATACTGCATAGGACAGGCTACTTAGGCACAGGCTCTCCTGGTGCTCCTGGCTCTCTCTGGTTTCCTGTACACCTAGTAATCCCATCTTTACTTTGGGTTGGACATAGCAAAAATAGAAAAACTCCAGTGCACACAAAAAGTATATAAACAAAAAAAAAAAAAAAAAGTAAAGTCAAGTAAAAGTGCACACAATCATTATACTGTGGTGGAAGTTTTATACTTTGTATTAATTTGATTCCAGGTTCATACACATCTATGGCTATAGTTATTTTACCTCTATAATTGTCTTGGGCTTTATGGTTTATTTCTGTGCTTGCAGCAGAGACTGTGCTGGACAAAGCTGAATGATCACTGTTTAGACTCACTGCATCTTCTCTCTGATTTCCCAACTAAAACAGACAAGATACAAAATATTATAAGCATAAAGCATCACATGATTGAAGAATATGCACATAATATCTCATGCCTGCAAAAAACAAACAGGTATCAGAGGAAATATAACAAAAATAAACATTTCTGAGAAGTGATGTAAACAAAACATCCAGCTGTGCCTTTCAATGGCCACAATACAGAAGTCAGTATTTAACATTCCCCTGCTTCACAATGACGTTCATCATTAAACACATTACAAAATCAACATGTATTCAAATCTCTACAGAAAATACAATTTGAGTCCCTGCAAGCACTTAATGGCAATTTAGAGTCCTTATCTTTCGGCTTCATTAAGGAGATTTGAGATCAACAAAATGTACAACAGGCAAAAGATTACAGATTCTGGGATACAGTTTTTAGGCTATTTCCTTATTTGTTACCAAAGAAAAACTGTTTGGTTTAAATAAAATGTCCACAAAAACGTATGCTAAATACCGATCATGAATAGTAGAATGATTTTTCATTTGTGTGCTCTTTTCTTAGAATCCACAAAATCATTTCAATCAAACCATTATACCATGCAGTAAAGCGGATCTTAACCAGTGGTATGTGTACACCAGGGGGTAATTGGTAGGTTCAGGAGTTCATTCTGCCTAACATTTCACATTTTAGTGATGCTATAACATTTAACATATATAAAACAATGACTACTGGAAAATGTGAAACTGGAAATGAATTTCACATGCTTTGGGAAACAACCTACTATCTTTACATTATAATACACCTAATATTAGGTGCTTTTATAAAGTTCAGGTCAAAGAGTACTTCGAGTAAAAGCACAATGCTGTCTGCACTTTTCATGACTGCCTAAAAAAAATCTATGCAGCTCTGTATGACCTAACAGAGAGGAAGAAGTTGTGTGCACAACACATAGACGGCAGGATATCAAATTTAGCAGGCCATTCGCAGCATAGTAGCAAAACACTTTAATAAACTAAGTTATTTATTGTGTTTTAAATCAGCTATGAAACATTTTATATCTACACAACTATAAATTAATTTAAACATTTGTTTTAGTCATATATATATATATATATATATATATATATATATATTTCATCAATGTACTATGACAGTATGCTTTGTATTTTGATTTTCCTTGTAGTTGAACTCAATATACTAAAACACTTTTATTCTTCACCTTAAAAAACAAATGACCTTTTTAAGGGATTTTTATTGTCAACAGTCTTCCCATTACGTCATATCATCTCGCTCAGGAGCATGCAATTCAAGCTTAATCAAATTAGCACTAACTTCCTTTCAGCCCATCTGTAATTGGATTCCACTTGCAAATGTTTCTTACATGTTTCCTGAAGAATGTAACTTTCACAGTCAGAGTTGTCCTTTTTAACTTGCGCTGAGCCTTTGCTTTGTTCTACTCATTCAACGCCTCTAGTGTCAATCTCACTTGCAAATGCTTGCTGAGGTGCATAATACCCAAAGGGTTAAAGCCATTAGGATGGCAATGTCCACACACAACAGGTGTACAAACAGTTCTTTGTCTCCACAGAGTGGCCTTCTCAGCATGGCCTGATAGGATGGAGTTTTAATTGTACGACTCATTAGCATACAGCTGACAGTCTGCTATTCCAGTTCAGGACTGTTGCTCAAGCCAAACTTGTCTACAATTCAATAATTACACAGACTTTGCCCCCTAATAAAACATGCCTACAACAAATTAACTACATTGGTCTGTACTCTAAGGTGCTGCTTAGAAAGAAACAGCACAAACAAACTGTAACGTGTGAACTTTTCTAATGAGCTCCTCCACACCATGCAGGGGCCAAATTACTCAAGTGTGGATTCTAAAGAATGACTATGCTCATTGGAGCAGCCAGGGAAAATGCACTGGATATAAACAATTCCAGCAGGAACAGCACACACTATAATATCAATAATATGACTTTACCAATATGACCTAAAGGTCATATTGGTAAAGTCATATTATTGATATTATAGTGACAATCATGACAATCTGAGCTAAAGGCTTTCATAATGTTTCGCAATGTATTATTATGCAAAATTTCAAGTACACAAGGAATTTATGTAGTGGTAGGCATCTTATTCTAGATCTATGGATCAGCTGAAATACCTACTAAAAATAGTTTAAATAGAAAAAGCTAATGATGAAACATTGTAAAAAAATGTAACTTATAAAACCAGCCTATTGTATAAAAAAAAAAAAAAAAATCTAAAAGCAAGTTTTAACAAATATAACCCAAAACCTACAAAACTATAGGAGCTAAAGAAAAATAAGCATTAACACAAACCTTTAAAAAGAGTATTTTCTAAACTTTTTATAAACGGGGTTTGTCTCTGTCTACTAATTTTTTCGGAGGTTTGAACAGTAAGTATCCAGATTAAAAGGAAAGAATGTCAACTAAACTAGATATTTTGGTAGAGTGTAAGATTTGAAAATTTCATTATATTGACTAAAAAAATTTATCCTGCTTTCTTTTCAATAGGTCCCATGCTTTAATAAGGATGGAATACAATATTTTACCCTGCTTAGGGATTACTCTAGAAATTGTTTTCTTTCCAGTGTTACTTCCACTACAGCTATGCTTGGTTCGCTATTCAGTTTTTTTTTGTAGGGTTGAACTGGGAAAAAAATATAAAATTTGAGAGCGGCTCAAACAAAAATTCACATTCAAGCTGCATTCTGCCAGCATCTGCTATTGAAGTCTAGTTCCAATTTACAATAAACAGCTTTTCCAGACCAGAATGCTTAAAATTCAGTCCTTCTTGACTGCTTTTCCTATTCACTCTCTCTGCACAGTATTTCAAGGAGAAAAATGTTCTGCCAATTATTACACATCTGGAAAAAATGCATGTATAAGCTAAAATATACTCTGCAGAAAGTGTCTGCTTTCGGCACATGGCACAGCAGGATTTTATGGGCCACTGACAAGGTCAGATATGCAAGCTATTCAGTTTTTTTTCACTTCTCTCCCTAAATGTTGTACCTCAAATCTAAAATGAGTAGCAGGTGTCCTAATTTAATCTTGTTAGTCTGTTAAAAACTAATATAGTGCAAGCTAGAAATACATTTACCAGTTTGCACAACTTGAAGTTTGAAGAGCAGTACAAATCTAAACACAAGTTGAAAGACCAGTGTGGTGCGCTTACCAGTGAAGTCTGTCTATTTGGTACAAGTCCAGCTGTTCCATAGCTAGATGTCAGGCTTACAATGGGTCCATTGTGTGCTGCGCCCAGTAAGCTGTGGATATCAGCGGGCATGCTTGTGGAGGGTCCTACCGCATGGTTCCGCAGTACATGAATAGCATCATCAAGCCTATCCAAACGATCTTCCATTCTAGACTGCTGTAATTAAAGCGGATCAGTTATTTTATTGTCTAAAATCTATATCAATGTTTGAACTGTAATTAGTGTTACCCTACAAACCTTTAAATAACAGTTTCAATTTAGTTGATAGGCACATTTCAGTAATTACAGAAATTATAAGGTCCTATAAAGTTTTTGTTTTTTTTAACATAAGATTTGCTTGATGTAAATCGTATTAATGTGTAAATGTTTTAAACACAAAGTTCCCATTTTAATCATATATAGGAGCAGTTATATATGCTTTTTTTATACCCAGAATACGTTTTCGACAATACAGTGGTCTAAAATAGTTATGATGTACTCTTGGTTTTCATAACAAATCTCTTTAAAAATGAATTAACTCACTGAAAACTGAATATGCCTGACTGATTGTCTAAATAGATGCAAAGATACAGAGTAAATATACTGAGCTATTGGGACAGAGCTTCTACTGGCTACTTTGCAACTTCTAAATAAAAAAAAAGGTAGAAAAATGTTAAAGTTGTGGTAAAATTATTCTGAAGTAAAGTCCCAATGATAACCTTCTCAATTCAAAATATTGAAAATAATTACAAATGAATGCACCATGACAGGCAATAGATGACAAGAAATAAATGATAAATAAAAAAAAAATATGTACACATCTAAAATAAACTCTTTCCCATAATTTCAGCTGTATATTTCCACCCACCACTACTGTAAAGTGTAATAAAATGTCCTAGGCAGACTTATCTATGAAGTATCTTGAAATAGATAAAACCTACTTTTATCTTTTATTTTTTAAACTTCGATTCTTTTCAAATTGAAAAAAAAAAAAAAAAACAGCTTGCATAGTCAAAATGTGTTAATAAAATAACACAACAGCTCCCTGGACTCTGATTACTGGAATATAAAAAGGCAAAAACACACAGAGGTATCTATCAAACAAAGCAAGGTTTAGGGAAGGAAAATGAGGATAAAGCTGCAAAAACGCACACACAAACAAATAGCACCAGCTAAAGAGAAATACTACTACCTCACAGACATCCTTTAAGAATGACATAGCATCTTGCAAATGCTCGTGAAGTTGCTGTTCAACCCGATTTTTCTGGCAAAGTCAAGACAGAACAAGAAGCACAGCAAAGGTTAAGATTAATTAAAGGGAAGAATAGGAAAAGGCTGATTTGCGAGTCTGCTCGAAAAGTTAGTAACGTTAAAGCAGGGTCCAGTTGTAAAGAAATACATGAGCCTATAGTCAGTCACAGTACAACACAGGAAGTAAAAGCAAATCATTTTATTTTGAGTTATATACCCCATCTACCTTGAATAACCTACCAAAAAAGTAAAACCATGAATGCTGTGAGATTTTCCAATAGATTTATACAAAAATGTAAAAATCCTGTGTATTCAGTCTAGCTAATACAGGAATACTAACATTTTAATTATGTTACATTAGACTCTCAGTTAAGTTCTGAAATGATAGTGAAGGAATAGGTTGAAAGAACAAACTTTTTCAAATAGATACAAAATGTGTTAAAGAAAACACAGGTGACAGAGGAATGAAACACTTAATAAGGTCACATATGGCTGAACTGAGAAGTGAAGCAGTGGAGATAACCACACTTCATTCAAGCTCAGTAAAGCTTTTTCTTTTTGCATGTGCCAGGTCAGATATAAAACAGTTTAGGTCTTTAGTTTTAGGTTCATCAAAACATCTTTCATGAACTCTACCCTTTTCACTACTGCTAGTGCTGAAAATGAGCTTTGGGTTTATAGAAGGATACTAGTCTCCCATAACAGCAATTTAGCAGCAGCTGTCTCTTAAACAGAGGCTTGACAACTAGGGAACAGATGGTGACAGACACACCCTATATGTTTTATATTGTTCATTGAAACCAGACCACTTGCTAGCAAAGAATTTATCTGTAACATCATACGGCTGACTTCCTAAAGAAATGGACAGCTTTGAAAAATGTAAGAACTTTAAAAACACACTGTCCAATACAACAATACAAACCCACTTACCAGGGAGTGGAGGGAATTTTCATAGTTTGGAGAGGATGGTGTTTGCCCTCCTTGTCTAGACCACTGGTTGGCACCTATTGAAAATGAGAAAAATATAATTTTAAAATAATAATTGGTAAAATAAAATAAAAAGCTTTGAATATCTAAATACACACACATTTTAAAAGATGTTTACTGCATGATTATGTTAAAAAACTATTCTTGTTCTATTAGTTATACATTAGCAGTCATTAAGAAATACTAAGGCTGGGCAAGATCCTGTCTAAAGCAGACTATCAAAACAACCAGTTTGCTTGATAATAGAAAGTAACAATTAAATAAAGCTATCCGGGCAAGGAGAAGCGTCAGATATAGATAGATAGACAGATATATCATTTCCCCATTGAAAATATTTCCTTTGCTTTGAACAATGAAGCACACATATCAATAAATACATTGTGATTTTTATGTGTACGAGTCCACTGACTTGTATGCATGAACAGAATCAAATGTCCTGTGGGGAAAAAAAATGACCATTTATCAGTTCAACATGGTCTCCTCCCCATGATCTACAAGACATAAATGATTTATTTGCTCACCAGTCACTTTCCATATAACCTCACCCACTGAATAATGCAGCAACAACATTAATAAATTATGGATATGCCACTGAACACCAGAAAAGCACATCAAAGAAAAGGCCTATGGGTATGTTTCTTCAATCACAACTGTGTCTGGGAAAGCAGGGATAAGTTTATTACAAATTCGTTTTTGGGTATTCCACAAATGAATATCATTTTAAATGAAAGCGATGCACATGCACTAAACAGCAGTGAGCAGCATTTAGAGAAAAGGCAACATGTCAGATTCCACAAACGCTGGGTGGTTACAGTACGTCAAGAATTAGGTATCTATGTTAGAAAGATGGTTACCAATTTCTACACAAGATTTTTTTTTTTACATTCTAGGAAAAGGATCCTATCATGTAACTGTGCAAGGAGGGCGGCCGCTCTTCCTTATTAGATGTGTTGATTCAGAAGCTCAGTTTGGCAGAGCTTGTTTTAGCAGCTGCTGCTACTCATCACTCACAAAGAGATACGCTGAACAAGTTCTAATTTACCACATCAAGGTGAATCTTCCTAATCAATCAATAAATCATCCAGTAGGAACTAAGAACAAAAGTCTATGTTACATCGGTTTTAAAAGGACCAAAAGCTTCCCCACAACATCAGCAAACATAGCCTAATGTAAGTCATGTTTCTAAAACATGCCATGAATTTTATAAATATATATATATATATATATATATTTACACTTTGCTGCCAAATCATTACTATAAATGAAAAATACGAAAACGAAAAAAAAAAAGCATTCTTAACCTGCTTACACTGGGAAAGCACAAAAGGAAAATACGGGGACCTCTGTAAACACTTTGCAGCTATGCTGTATCTTAAGCATTCTTAATGCATGCAATGCAAATAAAGTTTTAAGATCTGACATGAAAGACTGCCAAATATGTACTAGCCTATACGCAGAACACTATAAGTTAATCCACTTCGACCAAATAGGAAAAAATTCTATTTACTTTAAGGCTGCCCATGCAATTAACAAAAAGCAGGATGTTTATCATTTTAGACCACACCAGCTATGATACGTGAAACCAAATACAAAATTATGCAATCAGTTATACTTTATCTTTGTTCTAATAACATTCACAAACACACTGATCTGTTTTATATTATTGTAGGATGTTAAATGAAAAATAGCATTACTACCATATCATGTTGACTTTTTCATCAGTTTACAGGACCTAAAAGGTTGGTCCGGGCAGAACAGCTGTTCACATTTTACTAGACAGCTGAAGGAGGAGTGCAGGAGTAGACAGTCACCCACAGTTCATTATTCATACATCACATAACTATCATCCTTACAACTATTTAGCACAGCTTCCAAAGTTATTAATAATTAAGGAAACTAAGATTTAACATGTCTATAATAAGCAGAAAGGAATAGGGCTAAAGGTAGACTGAATAAAATAAAACAACATACAATGCTAATGCTGAAAGAAAAAGTATGAAAGCTTTGATAGTAACCATGAAAAGTAAAGAACGGAAAGAATCCAGTCTATACTAGTCTCTCCAAGACATCTCTTACTGGTCCCCATTCATGGAGGATTCCCTCTATTTCATATTTTAACATGTTAACATCCCCACCCCTTAAACTGATAAACCAGCTTCCCCATTTTTTGCACCCAGCAAAGTCATGGACAACCTTATTCACTAGAAGTACCCACAAACTATAACATTTTTGAATGGAAGCATCTTATAGAGTAGATAGTAGTAAATGCACAAAATCAATATTAACACAAATTAAAAAAACAAAACAAAAACATGCACACGAAACAAGTACACTTCTCAGGCACACAAGGTGTGTGTGTGAGAATACATTTGTGAAGAAAGAATGTTTATTTGCAACTGCATGTTACCTTTTTTAAAGAGGTCTAAAATTCTAAAGAAAGCATGGGACCAAATAGACCTCTGCCTTCAATCAATGCAAATCAGGCACACAAAACCTGATCTGCAGCTCACCTTGCCAATTTTGTTGGCTCTTTATTACTCTTACCAGGAGATGAGTGTTTTTTGGTTGAACTGGTACAGAGGAGATTGATAAACCTGAGTTCAGAAGTTCAGGAAATTGTCAAAGTGATCAGGTGGTTTTCCAGCTGCCTGAATCATTCTACATTAGTGATTGCAGCTGGGTAAAACTCTAAATCATGGTTATTTTTAGCCTTTGACTGCTCTACAAATAGTTACAGCGGTGGAAGAAAAATAATTAAACTCTTCTGCCAACTTTCTGCAGTAAGGAACTCGTTCCTTTAGTTTGCAACTGTTGTCCTTTACCATCACAGGAAGATCACTTCCAAACCTCCCTAGCTGCTTAATACTTGTGTTTATGAAAGAATGGATATATGAGTGACATGAAATCAGTCAGACTCTACTAGTCATTGTTGTTATAGGAGGGATCTGTGTGGTCGCCTGACACTAAGGTGACAAAAGTTTTTTTTTTTTTTAAGACATGTTACTAAAAGACAATGAAAGTGAAGCTAGCCTAAAATAGTTCTTTCGAGTTGCAAAACTCAAAAAGGATTGTAAATATGTACTATATACTGCAGGTAACACTTCAAGTCAAATACATGCAACCTCAAAAATGAATAACAACAATAAAACTCTACCTGGCAAAGGAGATGGTGACCCAACTGGTGTTGAAGGATTTGATGGGAAACTGCTGCTGGTGTGGTCTGGAGAATAAATCTATAAATAAAACAGAGAATGAAATGGTGTTTAAGAACATTTGCTGGTTAATATTTTTTCCCAGGCAATCATACTTTAGGTGCATTGACAAAAAAGGAGGTATGGCCTGAAGGCACAACAATATGCATTAAAAAAACCTTTAATGCAACAAATGGAGGACTAATCCATCTTTGAAATATTTCAATATTTTTGTTCCTTACGCAACACTGTCGTCATACAGAGATGCTTACTTTGCCTGGGGTCAGCAAATTCCCATTGTGTCAATTAAACAAAGGCTCAGCTAAGCTTCCTGCATTTGAATTACAAGGCAATAATTTCACCTCCCAAGAGATAGAATGTTGGTAACAGGCCAAACATGCTTGAATAAAAGGAGTTAATTTTCCTTAAAGTTACCAGTACCGTGTACTTATGGGATTTGACGAGAAATGCATAGACTCTCCTTAAGAAAATAAATACACATGCTAGGAAATCCTGTGATACTAATGTGATATTTACTATTACCAAGAATGGCTCCTATAATGTTTAAGAGCCACACTAACTGGAGGTTTACAGTTTTTGTTCTGGGAAATCTATAGTACTGTTTCACCATTTTTATATAAAGTTTTTTTTAACTGGATGTTGAACATGTGACTAGCTCTGTTAAAATTACTAATATAAACAATTTTATACTTCAAGGTCTAAATGGTAACATGACTTATTCTCTAGTGACAAATAAGACTCCACCTCCCATCAGTCATGGTCCATGCCTGTCAGCAGGGTGCCAATATGCCCATATCTAATGAAAAGGGATGGAGACAAAAGCTACACAATGGGAAGCCTACAGAGCCAGACCTTGGAGCTGTTCCTCCAATTTTTTAAACACTGCAGTGTACATTTCAGTTACCCCTTGTTATGTTAATGTTATAGAGTCTCAAAGCTACAAAGCAACTTAATTCATGAATTGAATTTTAAAGTCAACTTCCCTAAATTCTTATTTCCTTTGTGCTGAAAACCGCTGGCCACTTATCAAGACACACTGCACGGTGTTTCATCACATACGGAATATAAGTTACTGCAAAGATGTTTGATATAATCAACAAAGTTAAAGAGCGTGCCTATTTGATCTCCTCAGAATTAAAGCCGGGATGTTTTGATTTGGCATTAGGTAATAAAATAAAGCAGATGTTTCTTGCCTTCATAAAACCCTCAGCGGGCACAATCTTAAAGGGTTATTATTTGGCAAGCATTCAGGGAAACACATTTGAAACAGTGCAAATACCAAGATTTTCTTTTCTTTCCATCTACACTAGTTCATTATCCAAACTAATGCATAATCCACAGGGCTTTAGAAACTTTGTGTAAATACTTTCATGTACAATTTTCTTTCTTGGCTACCCTGAGATTAAGACCACAATTATCCAGGCTTAAACCTAAAATAAAAGAACCTTTGCAAATGTATTATCTGGCCTTACATGTTTAATCACATAGTATTCTGTATGCTCTTTAATACCTAAACTGAAGAACAAATGCTTCATCTTCTGATCTTTTTCACAAGAAAGACCTTTAGCAAATTTGTGACCAGCAGCAAAATAATCATTGCATGTAATGTGCCTTGAGCCATAGAGATTTAAATTACAATTATTTTGGTTATTTTAAAAAAGGTGTGCTTAAAAGAACTGGAAGACCATATTGGTGAAGGATCTTAATTTAACAACTGATAACAAGGATCACTCTATATAGGTTAAAAAATAATCCTAAAATAAAATGCTGAAACAGAGGATCTGGGGTAGACTATGGCATGCATTCATAGAGCAGATGGAATGCATCTCCATTGGAAATGACAGCAGTGATTTATGGAATGACCTGGCTGCTCCCTGCCAAGCAGCAACACTGGATGACAAAATCAAGTCGCCATGACAACCATAGCCCACCCAGCACATAGATTAAACATCTATGCCTTGGCTTTATTACCCTGAATTTGGGAATGTTTCTACAACAGAATCTGAGATGGAAAGAGCAAAAATAATTTTAGAAACTTTTTTTATACCATAGAATATAAGGGGAAAAGTAAGGCAAACTCTAAGAGATAGCTGTCTATTTATTCTATGACAAACATCGCACAACTAAATACTCATATGAAACCGAATTACACAATCATGTACTAATACAACATATCACCAAGGGGCTGGAAATAAGTTTTTATTTTTACGCCTGTAATGGAATTTTTAATTCCATGAAACACCAAAAAGTACTTTTTAAAATCCCTAACCAAAGCGTTCATAAAATGTGTGCATCACACACAATGGGACTCAATACATCCTGGTATTAGTGCGCTCTGGAAACATTGAGTGAGCATTATGTTTAACAACTCCCAGCTTGCATTCCATGTGAAAAGTGATACTCTCTGGACAGGCAGCTGTTTCCTTAAGAAGGTCATGCATCATTTAATCAACTGAGAAAACACACCAGTGCTACACAGAAACTTCTAGAAGACTGGTGATTGTGGTGAAAAATGTCCTCTCTAAATGGCTGGGGCTATCAGTAACTAAGTATACAAATAGCCCACATCATTTATTAGGATTTGTTGCAACACTAACATTGAAGTAAACACAATCTCATTTTTATTTGTGACCACACTTAAGATACAAATACTTACAGATGCCAGAGCTTTTCCGAGTGCATCCCCAGTCTGTGAACTACCAGCTGCATTGCCTCTGTTTGCTGTACCTAACAAAAACAAAAAGTATGACTACCATTTTCAACATATACACATTTCTGGATTATATAAACCAGATAATGCTACATATGTATTAAATAATAATAAATATAATAATAATAAATTTCTTGGGTTGCAGAAACCCTGTAGATCAGGACTTACCCATGAGATTGTCTGATCCATTGATAGGAGGTGTGTGAGAAGATGCCACGTAAGAGGAGCTGGTAGTGCCACCCCGATGGAAGCTGGACATTGGGGGAAGACTGGCATTTATGTCTGTTGGTGAAACCGGATGTGGTGGATAGTTCTAAAAAAAAATAAAATAAAAAAAAAAAAAAAAAAGGAAGAAATAAAGTATTACATAAATCTGTTGCATATTACTTCACACAAAATGCTTTATTACTAATAACATGTAGTAGCTACAGAAATATATTCAAACTGTAATTTTCTATAAAAAGGCCTAAATGGAAACTACAGGGCAACAAATACATTATGTGATATTATTAAAAACGCTGTTTCTAAAAAAAACAAGGATGCTGTGTAAAAACATAACACAATGTATTGCAAATTATTTACACCCTTATTGTACAAACATAATGTATTAAATGTTGAAACTGAAAAAGCATTTTTCTTTTACACAATTTAGGTTCATTATAAATTTAATGCAGGGAACAGTTAGGAAGAACATGAATACTTTACACTCTAACATTTGGGAAGACCAATTTCCCAAGTTTCCAAAGTGAAATGTTGTCCTTTTACTCAATTCATTCTTCAGAACACTTAATAAACAAACAATACATAAGACGAGTGAATCATCCTGGTAAAGTTTTTGTCACGTGTCTCTAAAGGACATTGTGAAGAATTTACATTCACAGCCCATGAGTGATATCAAAAAACCATGTCATTATGCTACAACTGGTAATAGACATACATAGGCATTCTCAAATAAGATACAGAACCAAGAAATATAAAAATAAACTTTTGTCTTACCAAGCGGTCATGAAGACTACCATAATTATTGGACTGCGACATGTGAGATGATGAGCTGCCCATCATTCCACCATAGCCTGGCTGACCAATTCCATTTGAGGAGTTCCACAGCTCTGATGAGTTATGACTACCATCTACAAATAGAAAATTCATTTTAGCATGACAACACAACAAGCAAACATGCTTAGTATTAATAGGACAATTCAGGTATCAGATACAACTTTAAATGACAATTACTAGGAGATGTGGATGTACTAGAGGTCAGACAACTAATGCTTTGATGGCACAATAAAGGGCACAGTAAGCAGATTGAAAAGTTGTTTTGTTGCTGGGTCCATTAATATCACAGCTCAACAAAAAATATTGCTTACACTTGCCAAGGATTTTGTAATATATTTAGTGTATTTCAGGTCTGCTGAATCCAGAAAGGACATCAGTTTCATTGAATTGGCTCTAGTTCTTGTGATACAGAAATCAGAATAGACGATTTTACCAACAAATGTTAACATAGCATATTATCATCAATCTTTTTTTACACCAATGTTTTGCATTTTATATAACAAATGTAGTATTTTCATGAAACTTTCATTTGCCTTTTTTTTTATTCATACATTTTCCTTTTTTTACAAAAGTTCTTCAGGAAGAAGTTGTTTAAATGACCCTAATGTATTTTGCTACATTTGTGGGGAATAGTCTCAGCAAAAACAGAGATGAAACATTACAGAATTTATGAAACAAGCATATCTTGCATATTTTGGTATTAAACTAGGGGACCAAGATAAATATTGGGCTCCACATATGATATGCAAATCTTGTGTAGAGTGTCTACGTCAGTGGAAAAATGGTAAACTGAAGAGTTTGAAATTTGTTGTACCTGTGGTATGCTGAGAGCCCAAAAATTATCATAATGATTGTTATTTTTGTGCTGTGAATGTAAAAGGTTTCAATGGTTACAAGAAAAACAAGTGGGAGTACCCCGGAAAACCTTGGTGATTTCAGTGAGGAACAAGGGGAGAGGTTCCATCAAGATATAAAGGTAATGGAAGAAAGGTATCAGGGCGGATGGGATAGACACATGATGGCAGACTACTGCTGGAGCCTTCAACATGGATTGTCCTGATCATCAGCATAAAAGGAAATCATACAGAGTTTTTCAATGACTTCTTTGTGATTAGTTATTTAAATATACTGAATAAAGAATATATTGCCATCAAGTATTTCAAAAATTTTATTACTAAAAAACCTAGACCATTCTGCACTCCTCAGAATGCTTGGTAATCATGTTTAACAAATGCATCATGAGAGATCACATTAGGTTATTGCACATATAATTGTAATAGAGTTCTGCCAAAATAATTCTGCTCGGTATACACTGCCGTTACGGCAAAAGAGTCAGATGCTGAACAGACAGAACAAAAGGCAGCCCACTCTAGTGATGCATTGAAATTTTGAACACTAAATTTACATGATCAGAACTTTTCCCAAACCTTTATAAACTTTACTGTTTCAAAAAGTTGTAAAATACTTAAATGGCAATTCTGCAAATATGTACTCCCTGAAATGTAAAACAAAACCCCATTACTTCTACTTACATACTTACATAAAGTGACAGTGGTAACTATTACACTCTTGAACCACATAAATGTAAAGTATGCCAAATTAAAGAGGGCAAAGGAAGGAAAAAAACTATGCCAATTGCACTTGTGTATGGTGTATAATAATAAAAGCACTAATAACAAAAAATCACTAACCTTGAAGAAAGAAAGTGCTAGCAAACATACTGCTGGGTGGTTTGGGAGATGGATAACTTGGAGACTCTCTGTTGAAGTCATCAGAACCTGGAGAGGGTGCATAGACCTGTAAAAGAAAGAAAAAAGTTATCAACAAGAAGATATACAAAAGCTTTTAGTACAATCAAGGCAGATGTTAGGCAGACAAATATTTTAGATTACAAAGACTAAAATCACTTAAATGGTCATATATACCCATATATACATACATACATATTACATACCAAAATGTAAGTGTTGAAATGCTACAAAACATAAAGCCAATCAGGTTTAGACCAGCACTAGACCAGAATACCTAAAAACACCTCAACATCAGATACATTTTGGGTAATATTGAATCCCCTATTCATGTGGGTGAAAGTTAAATAAAGTAAGTATTTTTGCTAAGGTAATATTTTTTTTTTTAAGATGTAAGTAGACAACCTGTACATTTCAAACAGTAACTGAACAAGTGAGGGGGTGGACTCCTCTTCAACCTACACTCATAACCAAATGAGCAGATAATACATGTATGTTTTAGCACTAAATTAGTCTAATACTTAGCCCATGAATGACATTATTCAAACCTAATATAAAACATATTTATATATAAAAATTAAAGGTAAAGCATAAAAAATGTATTCAACCAAATAATCTAAATCTGTTTCTAGATGTTCTCTCTCTATATATTTCATTTACACTTTTCTTCTGCCTTCTCTGATATTTCACATCAAAATGCAAAGAGCAGAAAATGTAAGTGATGTGGTAGTAGAAGTTTCATTGACTCCAGATGTGGAGATGTACTTGGTCCAACTGAGAAGAAATAAAAATGAAGTTCCAATTCCAGTAAATGAAAACCACATGTCTGTCATCTGATCACCTGTAAATAAATACTGAAGTTTGCAATTTAATGAAGAAGCAAAAGTTATAGGGCTCCCTACATCTGTACAACCTGCAACGCACAGGGGATTTTAGGAATTACAGAAAGGGGGAAAAAGCAAAGCTCCAGATACCTAACTGCTTCCCACTAACCTTACACTGTCACATGTTAAATGAGTGTACAGAGATTGTATTGGTCAGAACTCAATATGATGATTCCAGGACAAAAAAATTGTCTTGCAGGAAATGCAGGTATGAAAACCATATCTGCATTTGTCATTAACAAAACCAATGCCAATCAATTCATCCAACAATTGTTAGTGTCTAGCTAACTTCTGGTTATAACTTTGCTAACTATTAAAAGGCTTTTGTAAAGGTTTTTGTTCTTTATTTGAACATTAATATAAAATGCTTGCTTGCAACAGATAAAAAATGAATTATTTCAATGTAACAGACACATTAGTGCTAAAGTGCATAAGGTGATTGCAGTCTGATAGTATATATATATATATATATATATATATATATATATATATATATAAAATATACATATATACTGTATATAACCCTTGCTGGGAAACTGTCAGAAAAACAGAAGGTGCGTTTTGTCTAGCCTTTAGCAGTCCAAAATTCTATATGGAAAATAGGACCCATACATATGATACAAGAATTTGATGATATTTACTAACATATGTCAGTTATGGACGGTACAAAGAAAGAAATGATTTTTCATGATCATCTCTGGTAAAAATCTAGCATCAGTACAGGTTCCCACAATGCTGTTTCTTGGTTCTCTGTGCCAGATCACTAAACAACCAAATGCCACGGATTCCTTTAATTTTATCACTGTTGCCCCTGCAATTTGGTGCTTTCTGCTAAATAGGCACATAACAGCCTTTGGAGTAATCATTTGTAAAACCCTTGTTTGAAATGATCATTGTTATTTCAAGTGATTATTTTTGTGTCTGTATGAAACTAAAAACAAAAAAACTGACTAATGTTGTCCTTCCTTTGACTGGACAAAGAAAGGACAAGAAGACAAGTGATAAATTCACATCATTGCTCTGTACTTCAGGCAGCAAGTCCTTTTCAGCAAATGAGAACTAAAAAACAATTGATTTGATCCTCATGCCACTACTTAAGAAGCCAATGTTCTCCCAGTCTGAGCTCTGCTGTCAAGGGAATAAAAGATGGTTATACCAGGTAAAAAAAGTACTAATACTATATGCTACAAAATTGTGTTATATATCTACATAGAGATGAAAAGAAACTCTTTAGAGGCCACAAACAGGTCTTGTTTTCCAGACATCCAGACTCCTGCTCATCTGTGGTAATTAATCTGGGTTTCTAAGACATGCTCTTTATCTGTGATCCTAAAGAGATCCAACAAACATGATGCATTAGTGGACTCTAAAGACTGGTTTGAGAAACAGCCTGGTCCTACTGTCATTACCTTTTTATGGGGCATTAAATATACTGGTTTCCAAGATAGAATGTTAAGAATGGATAGCTTGCTTTAACTATGTTAGAGTTGTTTACCCCAGTAAAATACCTTGATTAGATAACAGACTTATCTCAAGGGTAACTGGAATCCCTGTTATTTTATAACATGTGGTTTAACCACAAGTGCATAAACGTCTAAAGAAAGAAAAAAATTCTTGGAACGATTTTATATATGTATTCCTTGCAGCACTACATTTTAGTTACAGTTTTATCACAATAGTTATTTAATTTACACATACACCCAAATTGGTAAATTTTTCTACTTGGGTGATGATGTAAACTAAAATGTAAACAGTTTTTTCAAAAACAGAGACCAACACCCTATCTAAACATTACACACAAGAAAAATAAAACATTGGTAAGACAAAATAAAATAAGCACTTGCATTGTGTACAATCATCCAAGTTAAGGCGGCAGAAAAGCAAGAACTTAAAATTATCCTGGTCAATAGTATGTTCCCTGGCAGGTGGAGAAAGGAAACATGATAGATGAATGAAACTGAAGGAAAAAGTAAAAACAGGATCTCTGGGGGGGGGTGATAAATAACAAAGGAGGCTTCTACGCACCAAGGTCATAAGTAATTTTTATTCCAAATAATTCTGAAATTGTTGGGATTTCATGAAAACAATCCAGATGTTCAACCTATATATATATATGCAGGTAATATACTCATCATGTAATGGCGCAGTTAACTCTTCCATAGACTGTCATTTTTATTCAGCTAGCCGCTCCTGCAAGGTCAGAGGGTGTGTGGACATTCAGTGTCTTGATACCACAGATCAGGCAACAAGAGGAACATTCTAGGGAGACATTTATTTGCTGTGGAGATGAAGCTTGGAAAGGGTAATCGAAACTTATCATCACTAAATGCGTTACAAAGCAACCCATAGATACAACTATGTAATCTCTACAAGCCAAATACATAGCTGAAACTTTGTTTACTAAAACATACAATGATCATCTCAAAAACAGTAACTTCACTCATGCAAAATATGCTTTTGAGAACATACACGGGGAGAAAGGACATACCAGCTGTGACTAACCAGAGATTTACATCACCTGAGGCAAACCTAATGCACTTTAGGCCTCCAAGAAGTAATCTGCTAAATACATTTTTTTTTTTTTTTAACTCTAACATACTTAACATAAAACGTGTGGTGGACAGTAAATAAAGCTCATCAACTTAAAAACGCAAAATGGAAGACTGGTGTACCAAGGGTTACTACTATAGAGCAGATTTTAAGCAATTTAGATGAAGCTAAAGTGAACACTGCCACAAGACCTTTAAAATGTCATATACACTGAACTATTCTAATACATCTGTCTAAAGAGGTACAATCAAAGATAAAAGCAGGCAAATACATAAAAATACAAAAAGGTTTAATGCCAACAGAAACTTGCTTCAAAAGTTGGTTACCTGCCAAAAGTAAATCAGTCACTTCCTGAAGACCAACAGTGATGCTCAAATATTGGAAAAAAATCCCTGTCTGAGGTCTGTGTTGAAGACAGTTTTCCAGAACTGTAGTTAATTCGCCAGTGATACAGTTTTGTATGAACAATTCTTCCATAAACAGCAAAAGCTCTCTCTACTGGGCAAATACGGGAAAAGATAGCACCACATATTATAGAATGGATCCCTACAGATAAAGGAAACGAACATGTATACTGCGTTTCAATTATCAAATAAGAAAACCTGCTAATACAATGGCTGAAAACGCTATTTAACCGGTTGTTTGGCAACATCACTAAAATCTGTATGTTATCTGTTCACAGCCATTGAAGGACTCAATGATCCTCCAAAGCTAGAACTGGTGACACCAACTGATGAACTAATTTTGGAGGTGCTAGACAAAAGTCTGCAGTTGCAAACCATATTGCTTCCAAATGACATTAGCTCAACAATCTGAAAATGGCAGCCCATATAATAGAAGAACAAACAGTACTGCAATGAAGTTAGGATGACATACACACTGTGTACAAACCTCGCAGAAGGTGTTTTCATTATGGTGTTATTTTTTACAATAAATGAATCCATTTTTGTCCTGAACAGGTAAATTGCCTAATAATAAACATTACTATTTTACCACTACCCGACAAAGAATCATCTGTGAACAGTTAGACTGGCCCCTGCTGATCTCAGCTTCTTCCTCCATGATGGGACATTCTTCACTGCTAATTTGTGGCCAAGATAATCACTATAGTCACCTAGAGACCTTCCTGGCAGAGAGCCCGCCACCATTTGCCTTACCCAGCTCACCTTTGTGAACTGGACAACATTTGTCAATGTGTTATGAAGATGGAAAGAACCAGTGCAAAAAGTCCTCATATACACCAAAAAAAATATGGTTTAAAATTATGAAGTGCAGAAAGGTCAAAATACCAGGAAAACAAAGGCCTGTAGTTGTGTGCCCTTGCTATGCACTGAAGAGCTCAGTGAATCTGACACTTGTATTAATGAGACCACTGGTAATGTCGCAGGATCTCACCTTGCACAATGGCGCCCTAAAATCTTCCCTAGGGACTAAAAGACACAAGGCTGTTCTGGTTACTACAAGGCCTTTCAATCTCTTCTTCCTATCCAAAGAAGTATGCAGGGACACACACCTAAGCTGTCAGCGTTATCTCATTGCCAAAACATTTCCAAAATATTTCAGTTGAGTATCTTCCTGGAAATAAAAAAAAAAAAAATAACTCACTAATAAACATTTTACTTGGTATTTTATTTACCTTTAAGCTACAACCCAGAGGATACTACACAACTATTCTAATGTTACAGGATTTTTCAAGGATTTTAACAATTCTAGGGTCCCACAGAACCAAGCGCCCCAGTGCCTGACACTCCTATGTAGTTGTGTGTGTGCTTGTAACATCTGTATGCTGCACATGTATGGCCTACACACAAAGGTACTGCTTCCTGGCATATGCTGGAATAGGCCAAGAATAGGTCCTTATATCTGTTGCAGCTGGACCAGCACAAGCTACAATGGGTCAGTTATAAAGGTGGTAACTGCTCCTCTCTAATATCAGATTGCACAGATTGCTTTTGTTGCTCTCTGCATGCCAAGGTGACCTCATCAGGTAATGAGAGGGAGCAGTGGGGTTAACCTGTCATGGAGATGACAGAGACAAGGGACATTCTAGATCAGGGGTGGGTAAACTTTTTCAGTCAGGGGCCACATTCTAATAAAAAATTTGCCAGAGGTGCAGGGCCGATGGGAGAGTGGGTGGGGTTATGACATCATGACGTCACTGAACATGGCTCAGAGTGGGCAGGTTGTGTGCAGTAACACAGCCCGCCCACTCTCCCAACACAAGCTCAGAGCCTGCGATGGGTGAGTGGGGGCGGGTTGTGTGCAGTAACACAGCCCGCCCACCTCCACGAGCCGGAATACAAACAGGGGACATGTTTCATGGCTCTGGCAGGTGCGCGCCCCCCCCCCAGCGGGGTCCTTCTCCTTACCCTGCTCGGAATGGCATCGGCCAGAGCCAGGGACCACCCGAAGGGACGGAGAAACAACCTTATTGGGCTGCGGGCCGTAGTTTGCCCCCCTATGCCTGTTCTAGATACAATACTGACTGTTTTATCCCAGATTTTGTTAATTACACAATTAAACTGTAATTAAAGGAGAACCAAAGCAGTGAATGAACCATTATGCATACTGCACATGTGCTTCTGGTACAGACTAGAGGTGGAATCTGTAATAAATGGTTGTGGCCGGACATGTTCTAGATGGAGCAGGTGGTGGTCTGACTTGAAGCATATTGCCAAGTGCTTACAAAGATGATTGTCACTCTGATTTGTGGGGCTAGTCTGACATTTTGAACATCTTCACCTAGTAATTTTGTCCCTTGAAAAAATTCAACTACGTGTCATACTACGTGTAGTAGCGTAGGCCCGATGCATGCATTTGATTAGGACATATCAGGTCCTGACAAAAGTATTTTCTCAACAATCATCTTTTTTTGTACCTAAATACAAAAGTGTATACAGGGTATACACTGCTTTTGGGAGTTTTGTTTATCCTTCAGGTTTCTGCAAGACTTGTTCATATCACAGTATTTATAGGAGTATGAAATGGGTATGTAACAGGTAACAGGGCACACTGCACATTCTCTGTCTTGAGGCATCCCAAAAGTGAAAACGAAAAAATTGCAAGCAGGCGAGTCCTTTCTTGCAGAGAAGACTGGCAATGTCTGTTCCGCAATAAGTGAAACCAACCCGCTTGCTTGTACATTGGTCCTCTTTATTTTCACCCAGTTCTCCTGCAGAACATTTATTTCCTGGCAGCCAAGCATATGCAGGGATATTCCGCATCGGGTAAAGAGAATGTTGCAGACAAGCAAGTAAATTTATTTAACTGCAAAAAGGACATCACCTGTCCTGTAAGTAACCTACCTGCTCACAATTATTTATTTTCATTTAATGCCAATGTAGGGAGGTATATGGTAGCTATAGAAATGATGACATGTATACTAAATATGAGGTAAATGTAGGGAGCACACTGTGTGTGTAGTTGAATAAACAAAACAGGACCCTGAGGGTGAGGGGGGTTAGGAACTGAGGTAGTGAGAACAAAAGATGAATTGTTAAACTGGTGATAAATAATTTACATGTGCAAAAATAGACCCTTAAAACCTATTGATTTTTTAATTTATTCAAAAACAATGCAATTAAAAATACTAATCTTGAAACTGAAAAATGAAATTAAAATTGAAATCGAAAAATGTATTAAAATTGGATTATTTGACATCACGAACACCTAATAATAAACTTGTAGATTAGTGCTCTTAGACTGAAAACAAGGGGATTTATAGGATACTAACATGTGAAGTGTGTCCAATAGACTTTGCAATGTTCAAAAAAAAAAACATTTCATTTGCAGCAAATGGTCCGATCTAATCCAAGTGTTAATGAATTAAGTAAGGATCCAAACATTAAATCAATATTGCTAATAATAGACCTGCAGATTAGTGGCCCAGACAGAAAAAGAAAATCCTGTTCTCTCAGAGTCTTGGAGTATTGTGTGTCTGGATTGGAAATAGGGCAGTGCATGTGGGGGTTGTTATCCTTAGGAAATGTCTATTCCACAACGCCTACAGGATTTAAAAGAGGACAGAATGCACAGATTAACACACATATTTACAGTACAATCATTCTTCTGCCTCTAGCTGGTGTCATGTTTGCTTATTCCTCCTTGAGGTCGGGTAAGAGGAACACACTTTTTCACGATTTGAGTGAAACTTCGAGTTTTATACCACCATAGACGGTCTGTTGCAGCACTTCTCATATACATCACATCAACTTCTAACCTAAACAAGCAGTTTAAAAATGAAGGGGGTAAAAAAATTCAATTTTTGTTATGTTTCCTTCATTCCTCTATTTATTAACAAGAACACTACAGTGACTGCATTGTACTTTACAATTAGGATGAGCAAATATTTACTGACCACAACATGTTAAAATTAGCCAGTAACCACTTTGTTTATTTTGCAATTAAAAATAAAAACAAAATCTTTTTCCTTTTCTACATATATACTTATTCAATCTGTTACAAAATCTTTTTGTAGATATTTATGATAAACCTGAAATGAGCAAAGTTATCAGTTCTGCACCTGAATGCACAAACATTTAACGTTTAACAGTTACAAACTATATACTTTACCATGAGGACTAAAGCGAACATTTGTTTACAGATGCAAATGCTCATAAAAGCTACTCCTGACCAAAGCCAGACACATGCTACAAATTTCCAGGCCAGGAATCTTTATTTGGTACCAGCCCCTTTAGAAGCCTGGAAATGCTTAATGAGATCAAAGCCAACCAGCCCCCACCCTTCCATTTTTTTTTTTTTTTTTTTTTTTTTTTTTTTTTTTAGAACAAAGAAAAGAGCATATTTTAAACTTCTCAATTAGTCACATTTCTTGAACAATATCTCCACAACTAGTTCACTTTTAGAGTCACAAAGTTTTTTTTTTCATGTGGGTAAGCTCATTCAAATAACATGAAATTGAAGAGTTCTATTTAATTACTTGAAGCTTACACAATATTGTTGTGGGACGAATACCCAATAGGCTCAAAAGCTTTATATTCAGCCACAAAGGTTGTCCAGAGAGACAAATATCTAATGTTGATTCTCAAATCATCTGTACATTTGATCCGGGATCTGCAGCCATCTTCTCTATCTCAGCAGCATCACCAGCTTTGATACTCAGGTTTCCTTTTCTCAAAAGAAAAGAAAGCAAACTCTGCCTACACAGTTTGCAATACCAATAAACTTGAGGCTTATTGAGTCAATAGTTACCGGCCTCCATCCTTTCCACATCATCACAACTTTCTAATCAAAAGCACCACTTCCAATGATTGGGCCGTGTACAGTCCCTTTAGCTCAACAAATTCTCAGAAATACAGAATATATTGTAACACAGCACTAAATTACTAAAAAACAAAAGTATGCATAAAAGCAAGAGATCAGAAAAGACAGGGAAAAAAAATCACACAGAGAATAGTACAGAAGAAGAAGAAAAAAAAGTACAATACTTTTTAAGACATTCATCTGAATGCTGCCTGTATGGTAATAATGCTGATTTGATTGGAAGCAGATGGAATAACATTGCAAGCCTGCCGGTGAACCTCAAAGTCTAAACAGGAAACAGTAATCTTACCGGCTAGAAAGAGCTGTTTTCTTAATCATTCCCAGACATCCACATACTATTTTTTCTTCATTCAAAAGCACCATTGCTTTGCCTGCCTTATAAACTATTAAAAATAGGAATTTTTAAAAATAAACCATACATGTTTGTAAAAAACCAGGTTGATAAATTTAATTACAATTTATTGAAAAGCCAATACAATGTCACAGCATTACAAGCAGAACAAAACATTAGTTAAATGAAATTCACTCACAACCCCTCCTCCTTCTCTTCAAAGCATTAAATATTGCAAAGCAAAAATAATAAAGTCTGTATATGAAACAAAATGAGCCAGGACTTCAGAGTTCAGAACTACGCTCAGCAATAAAGAATAAAATGAAAACACCTTTAAGCTGTCTTACCGTTTTCCCATTGTAATAGTACATCAAAGAATTGCTGCCCACTCCGGGCACAGGGTACGCACAATACATGTTGATGCAAAAGATGTTCTATGCAGCAGTTAAGTGCACTTCTTCAATCCCAGGAATACATCCACCCGATGTAACAGTAATTCCAGCAGTACTAAGCTTACACAGGGACACATGGATCTGCTCAGAAAAAAACTTATGCAAAACAGGGCTAAACCATCCCACACAGAGAGGGGAGGGCAACACATACAGTAATCTCTTTCAAGGTTGCTCACACCCACATTTGTGCAATGGTAATGCCCCCAGGAAAGCTCTCAATAGAATGAATACACGGTTTCACAACATCAGAAGTTATTTTTACTCGTACAAGGGCTAGGCACACTATAGACGGAGCACAAATATTAGGAGAGGAAAAGATGGCTAAATCACTGTCTTGTTAATCTCTTTCTTTATAATTAAACTAGCACTTGTGGCAGCTGGGACATAGCATGTTCTAGAACTGCAACATTACCATCTGGTAGGGTCTGACCGAGCCACCAGCTAAATATCAAAACTGGGAAACAACCTAATTTCATATGAAAAATACAAATAAGCTTCAGCAACATATTTAATGCAGTTTGTGAGATGCGGAGTAGCTGCGTTCCCTAATATTTTATAGCACTCTATAGACTTTCACAGACAAATCACAGATCTTTGTAAGCTATGTGCAGCAATAGGAAAACTGTATCAACATCACACATCAGTACTATGTTCTAGACACATTAAACCAAGCAAAGGTTACCAACGCTGCCTGTATTATACATTTATGGATTATTAGTAATACTCTTTCAGTAAACAAAAAAGTTTTTTTTTTTTTAATAGCACATTAACAAAATACACAAAAATGAAATGAAAAGAGAAATGCAGATTAGGTTTTAAATGAAATATCTATCAATGTAAAGCTGAAATATACAAAATGAACTGAGCCAGCTAAAAAGCTGTAATGAAAACCCTACACCCTTTACCAATATTAAACAGGATCTACCGGTATATGCCGCCAACATATTATGCAGCGCTGTACAATAAATAGGGGTTGCACATGACACATAGGTACAGACTGTAGGAGGAGGTGGAGAGGACCCTGCCCCGAAGAGCTAACAATTTAGGAGGCGGGGGAAATAACACACAATAGGAGGGGGGGCGGGGTATGTAGTGGTGGGAAGTAGTGACGGTTTTTAGAAACAGAAGAAGATGGGTAGTTTGAAGAGATGGGGTTTGTGTGCTCTTTTAAATGAGCAGAAAGTATGTTCTCAGCTAAATCCAACTTTAATTTTAACTTTAATTTTACGAGCCAGTTCATATTACAATAACATAATGCATGACAAAGCCCAGTTAAAACAAATAGGATACAACACATCTTTAATGCATGCAAGCTACACTTGTTCTTCCATGACGTGTACCACAAAGCACACAGAACTTTGTGGTGCATTAAAACGCCTTTTGAAATGCGATAAGAAAGTCTATTCATTTTAAATAGGCTGTAAAGGCACCACAACATAGATTTTAATGTACCTGTAGCATTATATTCAAATACAGCATGGTTCACATGTGTGTATTGTTCTGC
>NC_092859.1:126419797-126439237 GCF_032062135.1 Pyxicephalus adspersus
ATTTGAAATCTTTGTAATCATGTAAACTATATAGCGAAAGGTAAAACTTGACTGAATACAAAGAGAATCTTTACACACAGATTTTTTGGTTTCCCTATTTTTATTCATACACTCTTAATCTAAAGATAATATTTTATGCTGCTAGAAGTAATAGGAACAATTTCCTTTGCCCTGCCAACAAGGCCAGGGTTAATCTTCTGACCAGCCTGACACATTAAATCAGCTGGAAACCGAGTTGACTTTTTAAACTTTATTTCAGACACTATGTCGTCAGCAAAGCAGCAATGAACTGACCTGCACTCCCTAACCCGAATTGTTTCCATTCACAAACCAACACTGTGCGGCTAAACAAACTGTGTGTTTCTCTGAACACAAACAGATTACATGGTCTGACGCACAGGGAGCTGATGTCTAATTACAGATGGAAGACTGTTAACTTGCTTACAGTCACGGGTGGGTGGTGTACACAGTAACAGCTCAGAAGAATGGATGATATTTTGAGAGCAACTACCAGCAATATACATTGGTCTTTATTTCAGAGTATTAATTAAGGCTAAAAACAATGAACAGATTTGACCAGCGATTGCTTCCTAAGAAGCTTTGATTTATCAGATTTATTATTTTATGTTGCAAACAAGATTAAAAAAAAATAAGAGAAACCAGACTGGTATACAGGTGGGTTTTTGGTCTTGTGTTTTTTCTTGGCTGTAGTCTGCCTGCCTGTCTCAGGAATTTGTAAGTGTCACACATTTATCTTTGCACTTTATGACAAAACCCTGCTAACCACAACAACACCATCATTTTCAACTTGTAATTAACAGGCTTCTGTTTGATTCAAGCAGGTTTTGGAAGTGCAAAACTCTTTGCAAGCAGATGTAATGCAGGTAAGAAAAAGGGCAACTTCAGGCCAAATACATCTGCTAATGCAAATAATTTATTTGAAATAAAAAGAATTATATGTACAGGCATTCTCATATTACTGGTTAGTTCTTCTATAGAACCTAGAAGACATCTGCTTGGGTTAGCAATCTGGAATGGCAACAAATTGCCATTCGTGTGACAAAATAGTTTGCATTGAAATCAAACTAAAATCCTATTACTTATCACAACAGCTTATCAATGGATGCCAGGATTATAAGAATTACTGAAGTCATAAAAAGGTAAGCTCACAAAAAATAAAAAAAATTATGATTTACAGGTTTATACCTAAATCCTGAAAGTAGATAAACTGCTGGTGAAAAACATCCTTACAATTTCAACTGTATTAACAATGTTTCTAGTTCAAGTCAAAGTTTACCAGTCAGCAATGTTTGCATGTAAATGACCAATTACAGTATTTCTCTCTTTTATCCTCTAAATTCACAAGCACAAATCTAACAAATGCACTTCGACTACATGGGCAAAGGGTTAACCTTTCCAAACGGCAAGTTCTATTTGAATTACTCTTCAGAACTGCAATGAAAATCAATTGTCATGTAAGCTTACTGTCACTAAAGAGTATTAAATTCCATCCCTACTAAACTCAACCACCAAACCTCAAGCACTCAGGAAAACTAAATTATTCATATAATCCTAGACTGCCATTTACTAGGCCTTGATGCTTCCAGTATAATCAAAAACGAATATTCTATCCAAACTCACAAAGCAATGAAGGAGAGGAGCTAGCACATTCCAGTCTTTCTAGGAACGTAATTAACTGAAAGGCCACCGAACATTAATATAATCACACTAAAAATACAATGTAAATGTTACATTTTCTGCTTTGTATTTATTTGTGAAAGTGTTTCAACAATACAAAAAAAGGTTTGATTGCATTTTGGATAGAGCATAGAATATGTATAACCCCTTTTCAGGTATTTATTGCAATATGCATTCCCATTAGGTAGATTCAGGATTTTTTTTTTATTTCTAATGACCAATGTTACAAACAGAAAGTGATGGAAAATCCAAAATTTTTGGTTATGTCAGCAGAGCAAGGAAAAAAAACTGACAACTAGACGTATGAAAACTTGGTAGTATTGGAATTCCGTTCACTTTGTCTTAACGCCTGCTGTGTCTTCAGGACAGGAAGTACAATCCCCCCAGCAGGATAGAGACACAAACACTTAAAGTGGTTTGAACCCACCTCTCATAGTTCCTATAAAGAGTTAGCTTTAAAGTGCGTGTGTTAAGCTACATACACACTTCCAATTATTATCGTTGGAAAACAAACGACGAACGTTCATGCACGATATATATGAACGATCGTATAGCACCGATCCTGCACATAGAGTTAACGACACGATCGTTCGTAGATATTGTACACACAATAGATACGATCGTTTGAGCGATAGAGGAACTATGTGCACGACAGGAAAGTGAACGGACGTTCGTTCATCACGCATGCTCTGAACATGGACGATCAACGAACGACCGTACACACGAACGATGTTCAACAATCGTCGTCCAATCCGATCCGTCGGTCCGGTCGTTCGTTTCCAGCGACTTTCCTCGTTCGTCGGCGTCGTTGGTTACTTTTTTACGAACGATTTTTTGCCCAATCGATCGTTCGTCGTTCGATTGGAACGATAAAAATTGGAAGTGTGTACGCACCTTTAGAATAGGAAAGAGTAGCTTTCCTGCTGTGTCCTGAACATTTCCTTCTATTCCCCGTAATAGGTGGCCGGTGTCCTAGTTCTTCCACAAATTAGACAATCTAAACCTGTCTAACTAAAAGTAGCCATATATAATGCAGTATTATCTATTATCAAATAAAGGAAATTTTTAAATGATCAAAAATCTAGCTAAAATGCATATTTATTATCAATTTTTGTTGACCAAACACTGCTGCTTATAATGTTCTATGATTGATTGATTAGCAATCATGTTACCATTTAAATATTGGTTCTGATTAAATTTAATTGGAGCTAATGGTGAAAATATTAGTAATTACATGTGATATTTATAGCAAATGACATTGACTGCAAGTAAACAGGGCAGTCAATAAACCTTTCAGCCATATTCGTGACAGGCCACATTTTATTAGATTTTGGCTAATGTTTAATATCATCCATAAGCAAAAATGATCTAAAGCCACCAACAAATATTGTGAAAAGAAACACATACACATTTTACAGCAAATGTAAATTATTTCACATTTTTAATATATGTAAAAAAGTAAATTGGCTTGATGTTAAAAGTACATATAAACTACATATTGTTATTGTAATGTTTCTATGTATTGTCTGCAAATACTTATTATGTTTATGGCGTTAGCCATCTATGCTTCTTCTAAAAGAAGGCACAACATTGTGTAATCCTTCAGTCGACCAATGCAACCATGATATGGCTGATATTGATGAAGTGTAATTGCAGTGGCAAATCCACTCAATGTCTAATATGTGAATCATTATATATGGTAAAATAAAATTTTTTGAGGTGCATTAATATAACAATAAAAAATCTAATAATTTAGGGCAAATCTGTAGTTAAAAAATCCTTGCTGAAAACAAATATTATCAGTTTTTTACTCACAAGGTTTTACAAGTTTTAAAAAAACTGCTTGGGAGCGACTCTGCTGCAATTTTCATAATTAACCTGCAGATGGTGCTATTATCTAAACGCTAAAAAAAAAAAAAAAAAAAAAAAATCTTCAGCTAAACAATATCACCTCTGCTTGTTATATATTATGCATTGGCACCCAAAGGAACAGTTTCCAACCAAATATCATTTTAGGAACAAGAATAATGTGTGCAAATGAAGTCATGAGTCAACAGTGCCTAATAACAAACATCTGTGTTGGTGGCTTTCAACTGACACCTTTGTATAACTAATTTCTAGGTGTGCAAAACTATAAGTGAGCTGTCAGAAGCAAATGACACCACTACTCCATTGATACAAAAACATTGTCAAAAGACTTAACAGCAAGACAGAAACAAGGCTAAATGAAAGGTATAATCCTAAACAAAACTATAATAGGAATAAAAAAGCTTCCGTGGTCCAGAAGAGCGAGTGCAAATGATGATAGAATTTTTGACTGAAAAGGCTGCCCTGCTGCAAACAAAATTTAATTATATGAACTGCTTGTTGTAAGCTAATTTTTTAAAATCTGAGTTCTGCATTGTTGAATGATGTGAATATGCCTGAATGTCACTGTGCAAATAAGTTATACTCCTTCCCAACTATCTTTGGGGAAAAGATATTTGGAAAGGATCCAGTCAACACAATATGTAAAAAAAGCATACAGCCAGTTTTAAATATAGTAAAAAAAAAAAAAAAACCAAATTAAAAAAAAAAAAAAAAAAAAAAAAAAAAAAAAAAAAAGTTATATTAGATATACATATTTTCCAGAAAAAAAAATTACTTTTTGGCAGCCGCTAAATAATCTTTATTTCTACCGTGTAAACTGAATGCATTTCTACATTCTACACAGTGTGTAAGCAATATGTCCATCTTTCATTGTGGATCAATGGCAAGTTTGAGCAGCTGGTATCTATCTCTGGCAGTGCAGCATTTTCTGTATCTTAAATGTTTCTACTGCTGTACAAATATCCATGCCTTCATTTTACACATCAATAACAGCAATGTAAGCATTAATCCAAAAATGTAATATGTGGAGATGAGAAGTCTATATATTTACCTTGTAATAACTCTGTCTATGCTCAATAATATCGCGTTACCTTGTAAACAGAGGCGTCATCAGAAATTAAACAAAAACTATGCCATTCCATGCTTGGGATGTGCTATCGTTTCTAATACAATATTTTTGTTAATCCAGCAGAAATCATCTGGCTCGGTGTACAGTCTAACCTGAATTAGACACAACTGTTAAAATGTAAATTGCTACACTATTTTTAGCTGAAGGGAAAGAAAAAAAAATATTCCTGGCCTAGGGAAAATGATTTGAAGCATTGTATTCATTTTGTTTATCAAGCAGCTATTCAGCCTCTAGTGGGGCCCAAGTGCTTATGCAAGCAAAAGCTTTTAAGAGAGCCTGCAGCTGCAGTCCTGGCTTCCAGGTAGACTGCAGGTTCAGAGCACAGCTGCCCTGGGCTGTAGAAACCATTTTAGCTCCATCTGGAAGCAAGGTCAAAAAATGATTTCAAACTCACATTTTCTCTTAGCGAAAATAAATAAATAGTAATAATAAGAAAGCACAGATATACAAAAAGAAAACTTTGTAATCAAGCCATACCACCAATCCTTGTGCAATGCATATACTCATACAGTTACGTTACTGACTACAGAGGATGTTACATTCAAATCAAACTGCTCTGAGTTATTACTCATCCAATTGCACCTGCGCCCAAGTGTTAAGTACTGCCAAATAAAAGCCCTCCATCCATTTACACAACAAAGAGATGTACCCCGCAAGGCAGCAGAGCTCTCCCTCTCCCTCCCCTCTCATTTGTTCTGAACCGCAAGAAGGGGAGTACAGAGGAGAAAGGGGAGAAAATAAAAAAACACAACACTTCCTTCAGTGTGCAGGGATTTTCACTGCACGTGGATTTTAAATGCGGATTCATTTACAAACAATTTTCCTTCTTTAAAGAATAAAGCATTTTTAATACCACAAAACACCCCTATAGCAATAGATTATCACAGCCATTAATGATTTTTTTCTCTGTACCAAAACCCTTGCAACCTTTTTCATCAAAGCCCTTTATTCTCTAAGGATATATTTTCGAGCAAAGAGGGATCAACAAACTAGTTGCTTGAAAGCCTTCCTGATGCTAGGCTGAAGTTAGGAAAGGCTTAATGAAAGCTTTAAAATCCACCAGGGTTTCACACTGAACATCTGACTTGGTGATTTATGCATATTAATAACCTCAGTCCTACTGAGGCAAGCTGAGCCGTACGTGTCCTCCGAATCTTAATGTCTTCAGCTCCATTGGGATTATTACAAATGTAAATTTCGAAGATTCTTGGCTATTAATCTCTGTCTGTCCTCCTGCTCAGCAACATAATGACTAATTAAACATCAAAAGACCTGTACAGGAGATCTTCTTTGACAGCTCCTTGGCCCTGTTCTCCTCCCATGAGAGGAATTCAAATGACAGGGACGAGGGGACCAGAGCATATGACGGTGCTACAAATCACTGCCGCAAATCTAAAGACTAAACATCAAACGTAGGTTTGAACCTAATGAAGCTCTACCATTGATCAAGGCAGTCAGTTTATGGTCACTGCTGAAAACCTGTTTAAATAATGATTTGTATGACCCCTGTACACAATCCTGTGAGTCCAATTTATTTTTTTAAGTAATAATATAAACATGCAGACACTACTTACAGAAGAAGGCAGGCCAGGAGGAACCTTTCTAATTTTCTTGGTTTGTACAGGATCTGCATGTAAACAAAATATAGATATATATTATTCAAGCTTGGGTTACCACAGGAAAAAAAGTTATCAGAGATACATAGGCAGGTTGTTTATTCTTCACCATGTAAGCTATCACATAATTATGCTAATAGTATTAACACTTTCATTTTACTTATATACTTGTTATAGTAAAACTATTTGAACTATGTGAAGTACTAACGCACAGCATCCTTATTCTTCATTTTTTTTTTTATTATATTAAACATTGTAAAGGCAATCAATGTATCTAAGACTGCAGTTAATAAATCACAGCCTTTCTAAAGTGAATAAATAACTTAACACATTTTATCTAGCATCACAGGAGAGGAAAAAGGCACCACAGTCCAAGAGATAGTAGGGTTTTGGTTTCATTTTGGAAGCTGTTGCTCCTTAATTATAGAACCTGTTGCTGAGCCACGCAGTGAAACAAGGGTAAAGTCAATGTTTTGCTTGGCAGTTTTACAGCAATACTTTAGGTTCTAGACATCAGCGTTATTTTGGCTGTGACTTTATACTCAGCTTCAGGGAAGTGCACAAATATATATTTATCTTTGTCATAAAATGAAGTTAAGGTAAGGAGCTAACCCCCCAATGCCCCTTTAAATGCAGATCACAATGCACAAGGATGATTTTTGACTGGTGGCTAGCACAATCCATTAAAATCCCCACCAGTTTCAACATGTTCCTTGGGCTTCTCACTTGAGGCATCAACCTGATGCTGATAGGTATTAATAAAGCAAGAGGAAGCTGGGAGATGCTGGCAGTGCTATATGAAAACCATCTAAATGCCAAGAATGCTGGGTTTGTAGAAATTGGCTTTTACATTTTGCACACATTGTTGCACCATGCCTTATCGTGCATTATACAGAGCAAACACAGCTAAAAACCTCTTCAGTCCTAAACTGAGTAATCTCATGTTCAGGTCACATTTCTATCATATTTTTCCCTCATATCTTAAAATGTCAAATTTTAACACAATGAAAGGTTTTTATAATGTAGTACTCTACATAGACTAGATCTTTTCTTTCTTATAAACACCATCTGAAATACACAAAGCTCACTGTGTGGTGTGTACAAGCAATGCATATTTAAGTCAAAACTACTTGCATAATTCTGTTTATGCCAATTCTAATAATAGGAATGGCATATGTGGTATGTCCATTTTTTTTAACAAACTGAAAGATTCTGTACTCTAATAATGAACGCCTGAAATGTCACCTAATTTTAAAATGTGGCAAAGAACCACATTAAATTTAAAATTGAATGGTAACTCATTGCTTGAAAAGCACTGCTAATACCTGCAAGCCATACTGAACACTTTCATCAATTGAAGAATTCATCGTAATCATCACAGATCACTACATCATCATTACAAATGTGCAGATCACTTCAGATCATTACAAATCTAACACCACCACCCATTTTCAAATGATGTTCTAATGCCGTCTTTAATGGTGCTAATTGAAAATGTCACTAGGTGACTGGGTGTCTGTACTACCAAACATCTTGGTGCACGGTGTTGCCATTTTATTTTATTTTTGTCTGGGGTAGTGGTTAAAAATTGTAGGATAAGAAATACATTGCACAGTACAAACTAGAAACCCAAAACAAAAAAAAATATTTTACTTTATATTTAACAGTAAGATTAGTCAGAATATCACCAAAGAATCTAGGAAACAGAACACACCTCTATGTAAAATCTATATTGACACATTTCAACAGTAAATAGTAAATTTTTACCAACCTAAAGCGGGAGTATCCTGCAAGGGCCTCCGGCGTGTACTGGATGCGGAGAATGGAAAATATGGACTTCCTGGTTTTCCTGAGGTTGGAAGTTGACCTGAACTCCCAAGACCAATATCAGTTCGAATCAGGCTAGTCTGCAAAGGAAAGAAAGAAAGAAAAAAAAGCAAATCATTGCACAAAATGTTCACACTATGAAAAACACACAAATCTCATTAAAAAGCATCAATTTATGTATTTAATGAGGAAACTGCACGTTGCACATTGTTAGTTTGGAAACAATGTGTTCCAAGAGGGAGAACGAACCATTTTAGTCTTGCATTACAAAAAAATTTGTTAATTTAGTTTTTTGGGTTAATACATATCTGAAGCCTAAAACAAAAATGTAATATATTGCAGCTCACAACTATACAGATGTGGTGTCTTATTAGCGTTTTAAAAATTTTATTTCCCCTTCTTATTTTCACCTGGTGACCCTGCGAATACTACACTTACTGTCACTTCAGGTCTACACAAATTTTCGAAGGTCTGCCTTATCTCCATTACATGCTGGATAAATATGGGCAGTATTTTCCCAAATTAGGTTAAGATGATTTCTTTCAAGCACAAAGTAAATGACCAAGGCAATGCATTCATGAGGATAAACATGTTACTGTTCTTGCCTAAAGTGTATTTGCTTGAAAAAAGCCAAACTAATGTAGCTACCACATCTAAATACTTGTAAGTTGCAGCGTTTTTGTGGGTTTCTGGCACTGTTAAGTTTATGGTTTTGGTTTGCAGCTGCCACAAAAAGTTTGTTATGGCTGCTTGCACAGTTTAATTAATAAAAAAAATTCAGCTATAGATAGAAGGATAGGAGATGTACTTTATGCAGTTTCTATGTTAAAATGAAATGTTTCATTAGCAATAATAACACATCCTCATGCTTTTTGCTTTTAAGCATAAAGTAAGCCAGTGATCTTAAAGTGTCTTGCTTTACGCAAGAAAACATTGATGGAGTCCTTACTGACAGTACTTATTTTTGCATTTATTTAAACAATATATTTTTATCCCTATGTTGAACATTACACCTTTTTAGGGCCACTAAATGCCAGACCAACTTCATGTAGTGGACCAACGATGCAAAAAATTCTAAGCAGCATTGTCATCACTACCCAGAATTCTCCTCTGCTTATTTACAGGAATTACAGGGACATATTGTCTACATTTTCAGCATTCCTTCAGTGGTTCGAAAGCTCTACTGCCATTTCAATATAGCCATCAGCAGTGTTAACACACAGTAGGAATTTAAGAGACTGTATTTCTGGCAGGATCTCTAGCATGTTTTAGTGTATTTAAAGAGATATAACGTGGGAAAAAACACATGGGACAAATATTAGGCTGTACATATAACACATTTAAGAATAATAAAAAAAGGTTGAAAAAAATTATTATAAAGTACAATAATGTCCAGATGTTGCAGTGAACAGTCTTTTGGAATCAATACATAAAAAAAATGGGTTATTCTGATTTTTCTTATATTTAAAAAAAAAAATAAATAAAGAAGATAAAACTTGATATCCTCCATAAAATGTTCATGTGTTTATAAGTTTTTTTACTATATAAATACATGATGAATCTCAATGCCACAAAGCTTTGGAAGAATAATCCCCTATGAAGGATAGATTACTGCTGACAGAATACAGAACACTCAATTCCTCCGGGGGATTCTGTCCTGCGTTAGTAAATTGCCTAAATCACCATGACACCTGTCAAAGTACCCACTCCTAAGCTGATGTCTTCTAGTGGACAAGACTAGACTAGAATGTTTCTGAGAGCTAAAATCAACAGAGGGGTTTCACCACATGATAGACTACAAAAATATGGTTCACACTGGAAACTAACATATGTAAATGCTTGTTTAATATTAAAGAATTAGAAAAACTAAAAAAAAACTGCATACTATTTTTCATTGATAAAAAGAAAAAAATAAGAATGACACAGAATTCACAATACATATTACATAATGGGATTAAGCCAAAATAAGAATATATGACGGGGTTCACATATGTGCAGTGCCTGAACACATGGTAATGTTTGTGTGCTGTGATACGTGCATTCCGAGATGGTTACCAATTACGGTTACAGGACACCTCCATTCTGTTATGAAGAAGACAATGCTGCTTTTACATGTGTCCATCATCCTAGGGTAGAAAGTGTGTTTCTGGCAGATTTGGCATTACCATTCTTAACGCACCCATTGCACATTGTCGGCTGACCTATGATGCATTACACCAGATCATATGATACCACATGTACTGTTAATGTCAGTGCAAATGTTAACAAAAACCATGCAGACGTTTATTTCCTGGGATATTGTGGAACAGGCAGCCCATTTAAATGAATGGGCTGCCTGTGCCCACTAAGTGGCTATGCACATGTAGCCTTGGTGTACAAACAAGTCCTCCATATACATCAACAGCTTTGTATAATCAGAGGTGTGTCTGCCATTTAGGATCTGTATCAGTAATGCATTTAGTTGTTCACTTTGGTAGGGATTGAATTAGAGCAGCCCATTCATTCAAATAGGCTGCCCTAACGCAAGGCAAACAAACACAAAAAATTTGCTGCGTTTTGGTAAAGGAAGATCCCAAACTAGTATACAATGTTTGTACTGTACACTGAGGTGACATATCTGTTTCTTCATGTAAATATATTTGTATTATTGCAAAGTACTAGTGGAAGTAAACCCCCAGGCAACTCATTGTAACTTGATGGTCAACCCAACTTCACATTCAGTGTGAACGTAAACCAATGCATCCATCTCTTTTTGTGGGCTGCATGGCCCCACTACACAACAGCGCACAGTACAAGCCCCATCTATGCAGGCAAATGATCATGTGAACCAGATGCATTGTAATGTATATTTCTGCTACCACTAAAAGATAACTGGTAGAAATAAAGGAGTAGCAGAAACATCTATACTAAATTGTAAGCTCTTCGGGGCAGGGTCCTCCACTCACAGTCTGTATCTGTCTGTCATTTGCAGCCCCTATTTAATGTGCAGTGCTGCGTAATATATTGGCATTATATAAATCCTGTTTATTAATAATAATAATATTACTAGTCAAACTTTTACTTTTGTTAACACCCCTAAAAATGTTAAGCCTGTCTAACACAACCACTGCATGTATATGTGGAGCAACTTATAAATATTCACAGAAAATGTATACATTTGCTAACCAAAATATTATTGTCAGCAACAGGGAGGGGTCCTTTAGATAAAATACATTAACAATCTGTAGGATTCTGTCTGAATTACAAGGAAACATTTGTGTATTTCAGTACAATTAAGAAGACTTTTGGAACTTAATACTGACTGCATACTTTCTGCAATCAATTCCTTAGTCTTTATTAGCTTCTCTATTACTTCCTCCAAGACCTTGAGTACAAATTCATCTAATTTCCCTGACCCGCATATATCCAAACTGCTCGAGGTTACCCACACAATACCACACATTTGCCACTTTCAGAACTCTGCCCACACTAAACACTGGGATGAGCCATACTGCTTCAAGCGATCATTATCAGCTGAGTAACAGCACAATCTTCTGTTTAGCTATGATTTCTTTAAAAAAAAAAAAAAAAAAAAAAGCAATGTACATTTAAATGCTGTCCAAGGATTTCAAAATTTAGGATATTTGCTCATTATAATGTAAATCTTTCCAACAATGAAACACTATGGATAAGATAGCAATTATGAACATGTTGTTTTAACGATCTGATATGAAGGATCTCATTAGATAGAAAAGTGAAATACAGTGGTTACAATTTCAAGAACAAAAGAATTTTGAATGCGTAATCAATAGCAACTGGCAGAAAATGAGACGTTAATTATGATCCTCTCTAGTGTTTTGTCTCTGACAAGGTTTCATTAAATGCTTTGTGCTAACCTGTAAGTATTTGAATCCTCCTGTATACATCTGATCAAACATTTATTGCTGCCCTCTGCAAGCACACAATGATGCATGTTTATGTGTTGTGCATTTCCATTCGGTCATTGTAACCATGAGTATCACTAGTAACTTTGATAGAGAGATATTCCTGCATTTGATAAAGCCTGAAATTGTAATCATCTGTAAAAGAAGCATGCTGCAAATTTAAGATAATGACAGTCATACATCAAAAACATCTTGTCAGTGTAATCAGACTAATCTCACAAGAGAGGCAGTATGGCAAACAAACTAGGATACTAGATCTACATTTGCTGAATATAGAAAACAGATACAAGGGACAATTTATTTTGAGGATATACTGTCTATATTCTGAAGTTAATCTAAGATAAAAATGTATCCTGATTTCTTTTACTCTACAAATTAGATACATCAGTGTTCTAACACCTACATGTTTAGTCAATACCAGAGCAGTGATATTTATCATGCTCCAGTGACAATATTCTTCAACTTTCTCATATCTACACATGTGTACAGCAGGTATGAGGAAGTCCAATGTTAAGAGTTTTATTTTTGTGAAAATGCATTAAAATCACCACTGTTATAGCTGGGGGAGTAATGCTTTTGTATTTACAGAAAAACAAGTATAATCCGACAAGCAAGAGACATTTTGCCTCCATCCTGAAAGAATAGGATGACCAATTTAACAAATGAGCAAATTAGCACAAATGTTATTGTTACCTCTTGCTCCATGTGGTGTAGAAAGGATTAGAGTAAAAAAGAAAACACTTTTTCATGCTTTAAATCCTAAGTACAACCTAGCATAACATACAACAAAACATTGCTTCAATCTCATTAGATATACAGTTCTACCTGCCCTTGTCCTAAAGTAATATAATCTGTGCAAAAAACATAATACACTAAAAGTCAGAGCTGATAGCAGCCATGTGTACTGTAATTAGATCATAACTATGTGCTAGTTAAGCTCAGATCATTAATCAGGCAGAATCATGGCTTCGCTTTGATTACTAAGGAATTAGAAGCTCATAACCTGCTCTCTCAAATAAGTAGTGTGTGAAACACTTTAGGTCTGTTGTGAAAGTCAGTTTAACAATTTCAAGCACTTATATTTAAACAACATTCTGTTTCTAGCAGTAACATTGATGTGGCAAATATATTAGGGAACAGAGTATTTTTTTACTTTAACTTGGTATTAACATATTATACTGCACAAATACCAGCAGAGCCCTCTTCACTTCACTCAGTAGGATGCAGAATTAATGATACCAGTATCTATTTAGTGTGAAAGCTGATTTACAAATATAGTAGATGTGGTTATACAACCATGTTTTTATTGCAGTGTTTTGTTTTTTTAATTCTATTTTCTTCTTTGTACTTACTTTCTACTGGTCTATTTCTGAACAGTGAAAGTATTTATCCGATTTCATATTCCCTTTCTATCCTAACAAATATTCGAAAATTATAGATTAACCTTCAATTAAACACACAAGGTAAGGCTCAGTTTACATAGTGCACTTCAATTCATACTTTTTTGGGTGTTAAAATGCTTTGTGATTGGTTAATGGCCCATTTAGAATAAATTAACTTTCTAATAAATAGATTTTTTTTATTTCTATCTTGTATATTGTATACATTAATTAATTATTGTTTTTAAATGGTCACCAATGGTTGTGGAGTGCTGCAGCAAAATGTACATGCGCAGCATTGGGATGCAGTTAAAGAATGGAAAACAACTACAACACAAACTAGGTGATAGGCTGTACAATAAACCATGCATTGTAGTCTAGACAAAAAAGTGGATCAATGATTTGACATTTAATTATCAAATCAGGGCAATTAAAACCGAGATCATCATGAAGAATGCATATGCAGATATTTTTCTGGGATGGAAAAAAAAAAGTTTAATACATGTGCACTTGTTAACAACACTAGACTGTAGAAATAAAAAAACCCCAAAACAATCAAAATTAGAACCCCGGTAGATGCCGTTGCAGTGAATAAATTGCTATGATAACATAATATTTAAAACAGCAGCGAACAATCAAAGCATGCTGCCAAGAAAGAACGTAATTAGAACTTTAAGACCTGACTTAATTTAAGCCATCTTTCCAACTTCCTGTGTCATAAATTAGAGCAGAAGTCAATTCTGGACTGATGACAAGAAAAGTTAGTTGTCTATTAGAAATATGAAATAAGAATTAAAGAGGAATTATGCTCGGGCATGCGTAGAGGGAGTGCCCAAGAGCCCCCCGGGCTGCCTGACAAAGGTATCCTGTGAGGCTTTGCACTCCCGTTCATTCTCGACCACCTAGGGGGCGGTGCTGCAGCCTATTTTCTTTTTTTAAAGGGTGTACACCCTTTTATGTAAAGTGAAAATTCTGGGTATAGGTAAGGGCTAAAAATTCCTCATTATCTTTTTTTTTTTTTTTTGTAGAAACATGGACAAATTTGAAAATATACAAATAATCCTGCTCTATGAATACATGTAAGATACTGCAAACACATTTTGAAGTAACCAGATGGAAATGATAATCCTTGGCAACTAAAAAAATGGATATGGAAAGGAACCAAAATGAGAATGTACCAAACAAAACTTGGTCTTTACGCTTAGGGGCAGCATGTCAGGCATGTCAAACTGGAACAATGACATCAGAACGCTTCACTTGAACACATTCTAGCAAGTTAATGGCACGGATTGGGAAGATTTACTTTACAGAAAGAATGCATTTAAACTGGTTAGCAAACTAGATGTTTACCAGCTCTCAAGTAGATGCTACTTAAGTTAATTTATTGCAAGCAAAATACCAGTATAAACCCCCAGATAAAAACTGTGATATAATATTTCCTAGGATACAAAACAGCTTTCAGCACAGTGACCTTTTTTGCAGCGAGGCCAAACAAGGTCAGCTTTAATGCTCATTTATTAATATACCTAATTACCACTTTATAAGCACTGTGCAATGTATTTTTTGCATAAAAGTTTGTGATTGTCTTGGGTGAAAAACTAGCACCTCCCCAGCTATCCCCCAATGTCATTCAGTGACCCGCTCTGCCAGATCACTAAATAACTATTGGAAGGGCCACCATTTCTCAAAGAGGATAGCAAGAAAATAAATCACATATGTTCTCTACACCACACACTTCTAAATGTTTAATTTAGCAGGGATATGATGAAATGTATAGTAGGAACGTGAAAGGTGTGAAACGGCTATTCAACAAAAGCATGAAGACTTAACTTTGTAAGTGAATATTACAGAATTAAACAGATTATAAACTCCATAGCAGTGGTACTTTAGCTAGTAGCTGGGAGACATGCCCAACAAAGTCATCCCTTGGAGACCATGCTGTGTTAAACAGGGTATTTGATTCTCCATTGGTAGCTCCAATAAAAACATTGTCATAATATGACTGCCACATACAGGCTTTTAAAGAGAGGTCTTGGGATGTATTATAATTTACCTGGTCGTACTTTGCCATATTATGATTTGTGCTATGTTCCAATTGAGTGGCTGATCATCTAAAGCTGTAACTCTGTGGAGCCAGAGGAGAGCCAAAAATGACCTAAAACAGGTGCATTTTTAAAACAGCTTCCTTGCAGCAAATTATATTGAAAAACGTATTCTTTTTCATACGTCACAGACAAGATGGATGAACAAGTAGGTAAGATTGAATTAGAACAATTACATATGCTTCATCTTTAAGATCTGCTTGTCATAGATGCCTTGAAATGCAAAAAATAAAAATCCAGGCAAATCTGGATAGACAAAGCAACATTGTTACATTTGGAAGAACCAAAAATGTGTTATTCATTTCACTTTGCTTTTTCTTAAAGCAATATTACTTACTAAACTTTCAGATAAATTACAATGAAATTTCAGGTGGATGGCAGCCCCTGTATTGTGACCCAACTCATCAGTAACTACCTAAAAACAGCCAGTTGGTTACTGAAAAGTGTTGGGTGGTGTTTAGTTCTTTGAATACAATCTTGCTTTTAGCTTCCAAAAGTCATTATGAGTAATGTAATAATTTTGGAGCTAAGCTCATGTCAACAGGTAGTACAGTACACTTACACTAAAAGGATCATACGGGCTGCCAACAACCCCCCCCCATAATGCTTCTCACTTTGGCCCTGGGAATGTCTGATAAGAGCATTTGACCCAATACACTGAAGCCAAAAGAATTAAATGAGTGTTCATCAAATATTGTTTAAGAAGAGGGGGTCTGTTGCAGATGCGGTTATTCTCCCTCAATACAAATTTGCTTTAAGAGGAATCTGTAGGGGAGGAAATATTAGAAATGCTAGTAGTACCTGACTAAGAATAAAAAGGATGACCAGTCTGAAGCCGGCATTAAAAAAAAGAGAGAAAACAATGCCAGCTTGCATTCTTCTTTTCATCTTAAAGATTGGTACACCAGTTACTCTTGAACCCCACTTAATAAAAGGCATTTTTCATTCAACTTGTTACTTTCTAAAACTGGTCGAAAAATTGCTCTTTCATTGAGATACATAGTCTGCTGTTTCTAGAATTTCTTTCAAAACACCGAGATTGTCATATAACTATAGTAAGATTTTATTTTTAACATAGTATTACTGTAAATAAAAATTACACATTTATTCTGATTTTGCTGAGTTAAATTTTAGATGATTTAAGTTATAGAAGGTTTAATAAATATATAACAAATACATTTAAAAAACAAAAAGAAAACTAACTTGTAAGGATTCTTTAGGTGATGTCACCTGCACGATTTAATTCATATGACCTACATATAAATGAAATAGTAACTACAATAAAACAATTCATTGAATTTTGTATTTGCGATGTGTAGTTCATTTTTACATGCAAGAGTGAATCGGCATGCACAGCAGAAAATATACACAAAACAGACCTTTCGCATAAAAGGGAGGTCCGCTTTCCTGAGTGAGCTGCTAAAACTCTCCCACTTTTGACTGCAGTGGCTGGGAGAGGAAGTGTGTGAAACACAAAGAGAATGTTCCTGATGTATAATAACTTTTCAGTTTATGAGGCTATTGCCTGCCACACAGGAGCCTTTAGATATAAAAATAACTTTATTAGGCTGCAGGGCTATGTTGTTCTGATAGATATCAATTTCAGTCAGTTGAAGAAGTGATTAAAGCTATATTAGTTAATAGAAAAGAGAAATGTAAATATTCCCCACGCACACACACAGATGTATATGTTAGGGATGTATAAGTATGAATTGTTAAAATCACAGACAAATTGACAAAACTTACCTGACAACCAGAGACTGCAGAATCTCGGCCATATAAAGGAAAAGGACCTCTGTCAGCTGTTTTCCCTATAAAATTAAAACCAAATTTAGGTTAAACAAAAGAAGAAAATCAGTTTACAAATACCCACAATAATACAACCCCCACACCACAATATTGATCAACAAGAAAAACACACTATTAATTTGCTATACCTCTAAACAAAACCAGCATATTGAAAACTAAAACCTAATATCTGTGAATAATTACAAAGCATAAAAGTATACTAAATTAGCAGTTAAAGAGTAGCTTAGAGGAAAACCAGAAGTGAAGGGGAGGTACAACACACGTTTATTCTTCTTTTATGCACATATACAGGTTGCATTAAAACTCAACAATGAAGTGTTGCCACACAATGCTGAATTTTCAAGTTTGCCCCCAGGTGACCTAATTGCTAAAGAAGCAGAGTTCAATGTTTTTCCTAATCCTCGCAGAATATTGGGAGACCAAAATATTTTAACACAACAGAATTAAAACTATTGTTACACAGAGCCCAAACCTCTGAATTCTCTAAATTAGCGGTGGTTTTGCTAAAGAAAACTACTTGATCTACTTGAGCTACCTAGAGCGGCTGCTAATTCTACATTTTATAGTTTCTACTGCCACTAGTTGTGGCATCACAATTATACCATATTAAATGAGGGGAAAATATACTTTTAAGTCACAGACATGAGGTTGAAAGCAAATATGCAACCAAGCAGAATTACTTGAAGTAGCATGAATCAAAATGTTCATATTACTCAGCATCAGCATTTCCTCTAACTAAAAATGAGACTTGTACATAAAATGATAAACAACATTGGCTAAAGCATGACAGCTACTGAAAATGTTTCAAAACAAATACACTCTGCAACAGTAATTTATAGATTCATAGACATTATTAAACAAAATGATTTATGCATTAGACTTGTAAATGAGAAAAATAAAGGTTACGTACAATATATTTGGCAATGGTGTATATACACCGAGATTTATCTCAAAGAACTAAGACTACTAAAGTATTCTAATAACCTGGCTGTCTGAAAAAAGCAGTTCACAATTAATATGCACCTTGCAACAGCTGTAGTATCTTAACATTTTCTCCTACATATGGCATACAAACCAGAACCCAGTCCATCAAACCATTGTTCTTGGTCTACAACCTGAACGTGATAACTGCAGTCATTCACTTCTATAGCTTGCAAACAACGCTAGCACATGACTTCTCTCAGAAAGCAAGCAAGGGTCCTGATGGAAAAGGTTGGAAGGGACTGCCAGTGGGTTTAGGTATGTAGGTGTGCATTGTTGGAAATTCTCATAGGGGAAACTGCTTTGCTGTGATTAAAAATCAAGGTGGCGGTGGGTGTTCAACATATTCCAAATATTGGCACAATATACCTTACCACTCTCCTTAACTCTGCACTTTGTTTTCTGTTTTATGATCCCCACACTTTGTACATTACATACTTCTTAACCCTGCAACCCTACTGTAACATTAATATATTGCTTCAACATTTTTAAAGACAGGACACAGTGCAGTGCTTCTGGACACAGAAATACATGTAATAAATAAAAATTGATTATCTACATTGACAAACAAAAAATTACAATGTTTATGCTTTTGAGGATTCTGGGTTTTTCTGGACCACTGTCAGAAGAACAAAGTTGTTATCAGAGGAAATTTACTGTGGGTATACACATGCATGCTTAGTTAGTGATTCTTCAGATTTTCTTGGTTTTGTGTCTGTAGGTATTTTATACCAAGATTTCAGAAATGAGGGTGTGTTCATCTGCACTCTTTAAAAGCCTAAAAAAGCAGCTGGCATTAATTATTGTTTGTACCCAATGACCAGGTTTTCAACAGATACCAATATCTCAACAGGGAATTTTCTTCAAAGGAATTAAACAATATTTTAAATTCAATACTTTCAATAATCACCCTTATCCCCCACCCTTGTAAAAATAAATACTAATTAATGCACCTTTTCAAGTGCATGCAATGTCAGTAATCACCATATACTTCAAAACATTTGAAAATGCTCATAAATTACTGTGAATTTTTGCTAGTGTGGATGTGGCCTTATCTTTTTGGTAACCAGATTACAAAAGAAACTTGTGATCTTCCAGATAAAAATC
>NC_092859.1:126439712-126443955 GCF_032062135.1 Pyxicephalus adspersus
CAGCACCCTGCTGTGCTCTCTCACCCTTACTTCCATTGCGATCATTCGTCTTCCATTGCTAGTGAATCCCCCAGGAAGGATCCATGAATGACATCGGACGGCCTCTGTACACGTCAGATTCAGAGTCAACTGACGTGTACGTAGCCTTAGTTTGCTTTCTTCCTTTTGATAATATGGTAAATGCAATATGAGAGTAAAATAAAAAAATATGAAACAGGAGGCATGAGAGAAAAGGAGAATCACATCTACAGCTCTGCCATGTAACCTATAAAGCAATATCCAAAACCATGGAAAGTAATTAGAAAAGAAACAATAGTACTAAAGATAGTGCATGGCAATAGCAAAGCACCTCTTTACACAATTTTGTCATAATACTTTGTCAATGCTGTACCTTAGGCTACGTACACACATACAACAACTGTAGTTAGAAAACAAACGATTACCGACCAATCAATGATTATTTTGAATGACTGTATTGTTCACAATTCTGTACATGTGGAAATGATATGATCGTTCAAATATAAACCACCAATAATGTACACACACTAGATATGGGACGGTTGTTCATTTCCAGCAATATTCCTCGTAATTTATTGGTGTTGTTGTGCACTTTTTTTTTTTAATAATTATCGAACAATCGGTCCTTAGTCGTTAATTTCCAACGATAATTATTGCACATGTGTACGCAGCCTAAAGTACGGGCTGCAAATAAAAATGCACAAATGCAAAAAAATTAAAAAAAAAAAATTGCCACCATACATACTTGTATGAATTCTCATAAAACTACCATTATGTCAAAGCTAAGTGTTATTAGCCTGTATTGGAGCTGGGTGGCTACAGTGAAAATGTTTAAAATAACTACAAGCACAGCTACTGGACTCTACATCTTCCCCTCCTGTTCTCTCCACACCAAATTACTCACTCGACTATAAACGATAAGGCAGCAACAGAAGAAAATGGCAAGTGCAAGTAAGATTAGTGATAAACCAGAGGATCCCTACAGAGGTCAGTGATTAGCAGGTCCCTTGTTGTAATCACTCTTCTAACCTAGTCCTTATCTCATCACATTCTTCATCTTAACCCAGTGTAGTCATTTTGTCACAGGCGGCAGCAGCCTCCAATCAATACTGTTCGAGGCAAGCAAGTGAAGTAATCGCAGTCTTCTAGTGATTAGAGTTAAGCTAACTTGGCCAAATTGAATTTGTTTTCCAATTTATGTGAAATGAAATAAGATAAAATATGTCAAGAAAATAACTTAATGCAAACATATATATTAAGGAACAAAGATGACAAAAAAGGGAACCTGCTTTTTATTCACGTAGTTCTGTTGTAACGCAAAGCTGAAAAATCATCTAAAATAGGAATGAGCTGCAAAAGAAAAAGCCATTTGGAAGTCTATATGCCATTACACAAAACATACTCACAAAAACCGGAAAGTTACAGATGTGTTTTTCATGTAGCTGGAAACAAAAACACAAACATGGAGTGGGGAGGCAGTGATCTCCCCAGACCCTTTTATCCGGGCACACCACCCGGCACTTTTCAGTAACTACATGGCTGTTTTGGGGCTGGTTACTGATGAGTTGGGTCACAATACTTGGGCACCCACCCGCCTGAAATTTCTTCCCACCCAACTAAAAAAAGGTTTCTGGTTTGAACACTGGGTTGGGGTTGAAAGTTTTTTTTGTTTTGCAAAGAAAGTTGCAAGAAATATATAATTATACTACTCATAATCTACATATACTATATAAACTTTTTCTCTGCAAGCCCAATTACACAGAACCCGATAATTTGATGGGGCTTTCTAAGTAAAGGTTAATAATAAAAGCAATAAAATTGTATAACTCATTAAGAACTAGACATATTCCTTCTTTTATTTTGCATCTATAAAATATGCCTGTCATAACATCAAACTCCATACCCAAGCTCACAAACTTAAAATAGGCAGCCAAATAGGTTGCTGATCTAAGAAAGTGACTATAAAAACATAAGCTGTGCTTCAGTGTGCTCTGTCAAACCCAAAATCAGGGCACCTGAATCTGTTGTTGGTTTCCCTATATGTTATTATACTTCTATTATAAGAATAGAAAACAAAATAATCTCCGTTAGCACATTATCACAGGAGAACAACTGTTATTAAACAGGATTATATAGCGCCAATACATTATGCGGCTGTGTACAATAAATAGGGCTCCAAAGTAAATACAGCTCTGATGACTGCTACTAAAGCATTCAGTTTTGTTTCTGAGTAACCTGGTACCACAATACCTTGGTCACTTTCTCATACAAACTCTTACAAAGTATGTCCACCAAACGTGTAGTATAGAGTAGTAGGACCGCTGTGTCAAACAAACAAGCAGAATTAGAACAAAAGTAATTCAGGAACTAAGTGGAAGTTAGGCACAGAAATTTCTATTTATTTATGCCGCCAGATTAGTGATAACATAGAAGCAAAATTGCTTACATTTTAATTATTTGTTAAATCAGGTAAACTGGACCTTTAAAACATGTATACTCTAAGCACATTGTTATAAAACCCTCTCCATGATAAAGTTTCATTGTGTAAGGCCTATGAGACATGAGCACAGTATCTATTTTAAGGCCAGCTTCGGAAGTCACTGAAGCTTTATAGAGGGAACTGTTCATTTCCCACATGAATAGAATATCCATTCTTTGAGTCACAGTTTCCATGACACTAAAAAACAAACATTCATCAGGAAAAACGTAGGTTTTGATGGCTAACGCAGCTGTAGCCTATGTATTCCAGTGGGTCTTAGCCTCTGACCATTTTCCAGTATTGAAGCAGACATTCGCACAGAAGACCCTTTTGTAAGCCATACCATTTAATATCAACTAATATCAATGTTACAATTTTTATGACATTCCTAGATTTGATGGTAAAAACCTAAATATGTAGTGTATAATTATGTTTTAGGTTCGGTTTATGTTCGGTTTTTAAATATGTATAAATTTTAAGAACTTTGTCTCCATGCATTTGTAAAACTTGTATACCAAGGGCTGTACTGGAAGATCCGCTCTACTGGATAGATTCCAAAAAAAAAAAAACTTGCAGTAATACTTTATGTGTCAATACACACACAATGTAAATAACTTAATGGAACTGCTATTTATTTACCAAAATGAATCCAGAAAATTACTTGATGGGAACTAAACTGTTTAATTTGAAATGCAAGTGACAAAGCTACATAGGAGACATTAATAAATATGAAATGCATTTGGCTCCGTTTACAAGTTAGCTTGACAAAAAATGAGCAGACAGTTATAACAAAAACAGGTAATGATCATGTGCAGGGAAGCTGCTGGAAGCCACTTAGAAGGTATCCAGCGACTGATGGCTGGGACTCCTGTTATATCTGAACGTCTGGGGATTTTGTAATTTGTATATGGATCATATCCAGCTAAATCCCAAAGGTTTTAAATTCACAGAATACAGACTGTCTAACTACAACCAAACACTACATATAAAGAGCTTGATCACACAGGAACCTAATCTATATTGTCTCTACTGGAGTCATACACTTTAAAGAGAATTTTGGACAAGAGGTCAATACAATATGATTTGAGATTATCTGTGTTGGGGTAGAGTCGCAAAAAAAGAAACCCAAATAAGGGTGATTTAGGAAGCTCTAACACACCAAGATTTTTTAAACCACCTATGGGTGTTCCCACTTTATACATGGTTACAAACCTAGAATAAAAATGATCTCAACTGGGAAAGATTCACTTTTGTTTGCAAAACAGTCCATAAAATGATTAAGACAAAAATCTGAAAGGTGGTTTTATTTGGAGACAAACAGTCTACAGGGTTCTCCCCAGGCACTTTTAGCTGGGCGCACCACCCGGCACTTTTCAGCACCCACTCGGCTGTTTTTGGGTGGTTACCAAAGAGTTTGGTCACAATACAGGGGCGGCCACCCCCCTAAAATTTCTTCCCACCCAGCTTAAAAAAATTTCTGGGTTGAGCACTGAGTCTATAACATATTTAATGTACAGCGATGCGTAATATGTTGGCGCTTTATAAATCCTTTTTAATAACAATAACATCATTTGTGTAACAGATATTTTTATTTTTTGTGAAAGGGATAAGTGTCTTGCATGAATTTATATGGTAAACACTAAGATAGAATTTGGAAAGAAAAAAGTTAACAAAAAATTGAAAGAAGTTGAAAGAAAAGTAAATACCGTATTTTCCGGCGTATAAGACGACTTTTTAACCCCGAAA
>NC_092859.1:126444296-126454265 GCF_032062135.1 Pyxicephalus adspersus
AGCAGGCCAGTAGTCTATGGAGTTTTATCCAATGCTGTTTTCACCTCGTCTACCCGCTTAATACTTGTAAACACCCAGCTGTAGTAAAGTCCCACTTTTAAAACAAATGTTGATAGGGACAGGCAATGTCTCTTCTGTAATAATCCTTCCTACCTGTCTGATTACTGTTAACAAATCTGAGATATGCATGTGCAGTTTAAGCTTTGGTTGCCAGGATAACTAGCAATCCCAGCTTCCCCTGCGCTTGCTGGGTGTGAATAAACTCCAACATGCCTGCGCAGGAGTTACTCTACCCCAGACCAGCCAATTAAGATGGCTGAAGATCACATCCAGAAGAAAATACATTTAAATTTGTAATAAATTTGTAGGTGGATTGCTAATCTTTTATGTGGGATTGAAAGTTTTGCCCTGCAAGCTAGCAAACACTAAGCCTAAAGCTACGTACACACGTCAGATTTTTATCGCCCGATAATCGGCATCGGCCAATTATCGGGCGAAAATCTGCCGTGTGTACAGTCGGTGTCGTCCATCGTCCTGACGACCGACCTGCCGGATCCACGGACGATGGACGACAGCCGATCCTAATGAAAGGGAAGGGGAGAGCGCGCAGCAGGGTGCCGCTCCGTCGCTCTCCCCCTCCCCTCCATAGAGCATGAACGGTGCTGTATGTACAACATCGTTCATGCATCTTGCAGCCCCTTGTCGTTGGAAAGGATCGTGAAAGATCCTTTCCAACGACAAAAATTGCAAGTGTGTACGCAGCTTAACACTTTGTCACCAACCATCAACCTTGTACCCTAATGCCTGCTTAGCATTTACATGTGGAAGACAGTTTATTTAGAATGAAATGGCCTTTACCTAGAAGCCTGAGCAATGACTCCTAGACTCTAGCGCTGTCAAATCCAGTGTCTTAAATTGTCCGACGGGATAGCAGTCATTAATGTACAGATATGTATTTTGGTGCACAGGAACTAAGAAATCAGCTCTACAATAAGCGAGTGGGCAGGTGGAACAGATTTTGGTGGGTCTAGAAACCTAGAAGGGGGCTACAAAACTGTACCCACATTGTCATACCTTTTATGCACCCAAATCAGGTATTCGCTAACATTTTGTGAGGCTGAGCTGCTGTTAGCCAAAGAGCACAAAGACATTTTTATTTCTTTACTTGCCCACAATGAAAGCTGTAGCAGCAGCATCCTCCCAACAGGGGACACATCCTGCTGTTGAAATGCATTTACCTGTAATTTCAAATCAGCTAAAACAGTATTTTTTAATATTAGCATACACTGATGATATCCAATTATGGTGAAACTGGGGGTCTTATACTTCCTCAAATCACAAAAAAATAATAAACCCAGGTCCTGCTATTCTGTAGGATGTAATGGTAGTGCAAAACAAAAATGTAGTATTTTACTGCGGAATAGAAATATTGGTCAATAATAAAGCCTTTGACTTTGGAATATACTGCAGACTTCTGTTGAAATTTAGGAAACATTTGTTCCTCCGTGCCTAAGAGAGCTTACAATCTTATTGCAATGTTTTTGTTGCTGGAGTAATTGTTTTGAAATAAGTTTTGTCATTAGAACATGGATAAAGAATAACAAAAACCTGATATAATGTTCTCTCTAAACTTTACTATCCCACAAACATGCTTTTACTAATTAGAAACACAATATAAAAAGAAAAGTAGCTATTTAATGTAAAGAAAATCCATCTGGATATTTTCTGCATTCTGTACTATAAACCTATGATCCCCAACCACAGTGAGTTATAGTAAAGCTGCAGGCAATATCATCTCCATATAGCACAATCCATTATCCCTGTCAAGTTAATGTTCCATGTTCAGCCATATGGCACGGGTGCATATTCAACAAAGGAAATTCCTTAAACTTGTTATAATCAGCACTCGCAGTCATCCAAAAAACTGACATAAACAGCTTTATTGTGTTTTGTGCATTTCAGTTAATATCCATGACAAAAACAGGAAGCCAAGCAGGAAAAGGAGGAGGACCATGGGGGAGTCTAACTAAAAAACCCGGCAGATAAAGTACACTTCACACAATTAGCCAACATTCTCCCAAACAAGTGACTTTCAATTACAATAAACACTGCCTAGCAAACAATGAAATGTAGGGTCCAGTGCATCAAGCATGATCTTTATATACCATTCTTTAAATTAGGAAAGCAAACATTTATACAATACAAAATGTCAACAATATTTTTACTGCCATAACCTTTCTCTAAAAATATTTCCTTGGGATGTACAAACAAGTAGAGCTTATAAACATAACATTTGGCGTTTCCTGCTTATTAAAAAAACATGCCAAGTCAAATCTACACCATGAATATCAACTTCCTTGGTGAAAACCGGCTTGCATCGTGATGTCAGACTGATGGCTACTGCCCATGAAATGGACCGAAACAGCAAGACCTAATTTACAAAACAAAAGTTTTTCACCAAAATAACCTAATCTTTTACAAGTTCATGCATTTAGGTCACTAATGATTCTTAAATTCCAACTATTTAATATCTCTAAATGCTACCAAGTCTTTCTGGCATGAAGGGGTTAAACATGAGCACAGACCTCTATTACCTGGCACAGACTGTGGTGGAAGGCTTTAGTCAAGGTACAAGTAGAGCAGAACTTCATTTCAGCCCCCGCAGTGACAACAATAAAATGCTGAGAAAACACACTATCAAATCCTGAACTCAGCATCAATTTCTGTTAATTACAGCCTTGTCAGCAACGTGATTATTCAAACAGCTCATGCAAATGTTAATGAGTCCTTATTTGCATATTTATTTTTTCCTTTGTTGAAATGCCATTGATTATTACATTCTACAATGATGAATGCAGCCACTGATGTGCTCTGATGTGTAATTAGTCATTAGGTGCAATGAATAGATCAATTATGAAAAAGGACAAAGATTAAGAAATATCAAACAAGACCGCCCAGTATCACCATACTGTACCCTTGGCAGCAGTGTGTATGATATGTATCAGTAATAAATAATTCCTTTCATTAGGAAAAGACATGGAAGTAAGCACCAGTAGTAACGTAGTTAATATATGGAAATCATACTTTTTTTTTTCTGCCTTTCCCTAGCACAAGCTAATGCCAGCACTTTTCATCATCCTTGATTTAACTCTGCCTCACAGGGTTTCCCTGTAGATCATTCAGTCTGCAGCTTTCTTGCTGGAAGAAAATATTTTCATTCCATGCTCTGAGCAGGAAGACTTGAACAGCTTTCTTAACTGCTTACTTTAACTATCCAGCAAGCACTTGCTATTTGCGGTGGAAAAAAAAGAAAGCACATTACTGCAGACCAGATGGGAACATTCCACATGACCAAACCAATCAATCACCTCGGTGGGGCGCAGGTGCAGCACAGCCGTGTAGCAACACACCATTTCACAGTCTATCGGGCACAAACACATGGTCACCAATCAATGGCACCCTAAGGACCTCAGAGGGGGGAGGCTCTCTCGAGTCTTACTGGTCCATGCCTGATGACTTCATAATCACACATCATTTCATTCACTGGAGGATACAAACTAGCATTCTAATAACCTTCTACTAAAAACGGTCATGTTGTGCATATTAATAGAGTACGGTTTATAACTGCTTTTACGCGTTGGCTGAAGCATAGCGTGCAAGTTAACAGACAACCTGAAGCTAAGAAAACTTCCTCCTATCTGAGGAAGGATATTCCATTCAGCCAGAGATCAAGGATAACATTATTCATTGTGCCACATCAAAGTCTCCTAGTTGTACACATACCTTTCACAAAACAAATTCTGAACAATGAAAAGAAGATAAAGGGGAGTACTGCAGGGAAATATGGAAATTGCCATCTCTGATTTGGATGCATCAGAGATCAGATTATCTACTGAAATGATAGGACAGCAACGGGGGGTGTGGGGGGACATAACAAAACAAAATTGGGAAAGAAAAAGTGTTAGATGCAGCAATGAATTCTTGTTTTAGGATGTCATTTTACAAAAAGCTATAATGTAAGGATCCATTACAAACTTTATGTAAAATAAAAGAGAACCCACAAGTACATGAAGAGTGCATGTTATGTATAGATACAAATACATACACACACATTGAATTGTCAATGAAATTAAAAATGCATAGTTTTTCTAGTCTTCGGCAAGGTACACACGTGCAATAATAATCGTTGGAAAACAAACAATTAATGACTGATCAACGATTATTTATGATTTTTTTGAATGATCGTATAGTGAACGATTCTGTACATGCTGTAACGATCGTTCAAATGAAATTCTCCAATAATTTACACACACTAGATACAATCGTTTACCACAGAACCATCCACGATCACTAAATGACCGCACACACAATAGAAAGCAAACAATCGTCGCCCAACCAGATCCGCCGGGTCGTTTGTTTCCAGCAACATTCATTGTTCATCGACGTTGTTGGCCAGTCATTGTGCACCTTTTTTGTTAATGATTATCAATCAGTAGTTAATCGTTTGTTTCCAACAACAATTATTGCACGTGTGTATGTAGCCTAAAGCCGCGTACACACGTGCAATTCTGGTCATTGGAAACGATCTTTCACGATCCTTTCCAGCGATAAGAACCGCACGATGCATGAACGAGTACTGTACATACAGGCACCGTTCTGCTTTATGGAGAGGGGAGGTGGAGAGCGACGGAGCTGCACCTTGCTGCACGCTCCCCCCCTTCCCTTGCACTAGAAGAGTTCGTCATTCATCGTCTGTGGATCCGCCAGGACAGATCCACGGACGATGAACGACGCAGGCTGTACACACACGCCAGATTCTCGCCTGATATAGGTCCTGAGCCGAAAAATTTGACGTGTGTACGCAGCTTAAGTGGTAAGAATTTATTTAATAATTTTTAAATCAATACAATTATATGTTTTTAAAACAGATAGTCGCCATGTTTCTAACATGGAGGAACCCTTGTGTATGAATAAACAACACAGCATGAAGATAGGACAAACAAAGAAATTTTAATTCTTCAACAAGATAACTTTTAACAAACGTTCTATTGTAAGGATTCCTAGAAGGTCAACATTAAAAAAAAAAATAGTCCTGCCCTTTTCCCTCACATTTGCAATAACCGGTTTCAGCAGCAGTGCCATCTGCTGGTGAAGTGAAGGATTATAAAAAACATATAGACATACATTACCCAACACATCAAAGCTTACATTTATTCCACTTGTATTTTCTATTCCTTGTTTTTCGCTTTTCCATATTATCTACAAGCTGGTCATCTTATCTGACACCCTGAGATGTAATTACTAGGTCTCTGCGCTTCTCTATGCAAAGCACATAGGTTATAATTGGTGGGAAGGGCAGGCATACATAGATAGTACATAAATTCCCTATTGTAGGATGCTTTTGGGAAGAATTATGCAAATACCAAAATGCATTGATGTAAACTTGGAGAGCCACGTATGCTTAGGCAGGTTAAATTTGCTTGGAGACTGTGCTGGGTATCACCCACGTGATGCTCCATAACTGAAAGAAATGAAATACACTCAGTGAAATAGGTCATCCAGGGACAGTAAAGCAGCCAGAAAATGAGGCGAATTCCATCTTACTTCCATCAGCTTCTAATGCACACTATGACAAGCTCAGTGTTCAGCTAAATTAGAGTAATGAGCTTAAGTACAAAAGAGGAGCCTGTAGAACTGAAAGACCTAATGTAAGGCTGGAGTTTAGGTTTAAAAACAGCTCCACCACAAAGCTAGCACAAATTTAACCAAGCATAATAGGAAAGAAAAAAAAAGGAATTACATAGATAGTGAAAACCACAAATGAATAAATTATTCTGAATTCTCTACCCTTCCCTTCCAACTCCTAAGATCCAAACATTTATAAACTGTGTCTGCAAAGTAGACGAGCAGGCTATATCTGTGAAACTACCGTTCATGATTTTCACTAGATGTTGCTTCTGCCTCTACAATTTGTCATCATATAATCCGTTTGACTTATCCAAGTTAGGCTGGGATCGTGAAAGCTACTTTCCAACGCCAAATATTGCACGTGTGTACATAGCCTCGGTGACAAATCTTGTTTCAAGCGCTATTAGCAGCTGCTACAGTGTGTGATAACACCGCTTGATTGATGTATCAAATACACAGAGGTTTCAGGTGTCAATAGTGTGTCAGTTTTCAAACTGTGCAAAAACTCTTACAAATTCTAATCAGATTTTAAAAAATGTGGTATCCCATCAAGATATGGTACCCTGGCTTTCCAGGCAAAATCTGGTAAAAAAAAAATAAGACTTAGTTAGATCTGGTACCGGTCCATTATGCAGTCTGTACAGCACCTCCTGCAATTCTACAAAATCAACCCGGCTGCTCTTTCGGAGGTTACTAAATTGGGGCACAATACAGGGGCTGCCACTTGCCTGGGGATAACATATAAATAAATATATATATATATATATATATATATATATATATATATATATATATATATATATATATATATATGCGCAAATCTGTGGGACTATAAGGTCTCCCAGCACAGATCAACAGCCCAGGGGTCACAGATATTTCCCACCACTTGTAGTAGTTATGTCTTCATGCATCTATGTTCGATAAAATACAGAGACCATCACTCCAGAAAACAGTGCAACACCTTCCAGCCCTATTCCATGTTCTTCTGTTTGTTGACAGCTACATTGAAGGAAAATAAAAAACTAACAAGTAACATGATAGAGCAGATGAGAGGAAGGATTAGGGTGAGGTATTGCACCGGGTTCCTAGCAAAGAATTATATATATATATATATATATATATATATATATATATATATATATATATATATATATATATAAACTACACAGACTTTAGTATAAACCTCAAGCTCATAATGCAGCCATCACTGCTAACATTCAAAACTGTAATTACCAAACAGAAATAAAAATGTGAATACATCCATGCATGGAGTGCTATTTTAAAACCACTTATTTAAAAGAGGGAAAACACTAACCTCACATGACTTCATCTGTTTATATTTATTTTATTGGGTTAAAGTATTTTGTACTTTTGGGTTGGGTATGATGGGTCAACTTGCTCTTACATGATCTTTTTTGTAATACTGTTGGTACAAGTAGATGGAAGTATATTTGGTACGTTCAAAGATGACTACAACAGTAATAAACTTTAGGCTACTTGCATGATAAGTCTAGACCAAGTCTGTGCTGTGGGAAGGATACAAACAAGAAAAAATATGAACAGGGACCCAAACAAACATAAATCTAACTGGGCTTCTAGCCTATATTTTTCCATCGGTATTACTGTTGGGATTGTTACCCCTCACTTCCTGTAAAACTCATTTACCAGACATGAAATAAGAGTAGCTCTCCAATGGGGCCCAAGTAGAAATAAAAAAAATAATGACAGGACATCTAATCCTTCCCCACTCTTTCTACACTAGAAAAACAGTTTGTGCCTTTTTAAACGTTGTGCCACTTGTTGCTTATTTAAAACCCTTCCGAAATTTCAGCACATTTGCTTTAGGTAACTTTTTTGAATGAAACAGATTTGAAAATTACCAAAAGAAACCAACTATTAGTACAAACTATATAGAAAAAAAGACCTCCCAAAGTAAAGTAATTGTATTTACCCAGAAATTTGTTGGTACTCCTACAGCTCAATGAATAGTCTCTTGAAAAGCAATTCAACAAAAAGGAATCGGCCCCTGCATACCTTTACAGCTTTGATATGTCACAGAGTAAAGCAATGCAAGTGTTAAAAGGCTATAAAATACTACCTAATCTAGGTACACATTTTGAACTTTTTTATGCTAATAATTAGAAGGAGATGGGTGATGAGTTTGTGTATGGGTCAGCAACCACAGAAAATAGTTTCAACATTGCCTAAGAGACTACAAAAAATGTAAATGTGACAGATAAAAGGGTCTACCAAACGGGATAAAAGGGAAAATCTTCCCCATCTCAACAGAGGGCAGGAATCCATTTGCCTCACATATTTGTGTATCATGTCACATCTGAACAGCTATAGAAGTAATAAAATAAAAATAATCAATTTACTAGAGCTGGGTTCATTTACTGCTTGAGCACAGAAAAAAATGTATAAAATTTGCTGTAGAGGGCTGGAAAAAACAGAAATATAGGCAAAACACTTTATTTTGGAAAGATCCAGTATACATTTAGTTTACCTAATGATGCATATAAGCAACACTGGTAAAACATACATATGTCTACAAAGCAAAGTCTTTTAAAGCCTAATAGAAATCCACAATAGTTTTAATAAACAAAGCTAGTAATCAGTCATGACTTTATGTTCTCATTTTGACCTTCACACAAAGATTTATTTAAAAAAAACATCTTAAAAGTAGAGCACAGAAGATAGAATAAAATGCTTCTGGCTGATCAAACTCTTGCCAAGAAAAGTGACATACAAGAAGTGACAAGAAGAGAGGCCACCCTTTGGGATGTGTAAGGTTCTGCTATAAGGGCATAGTTTGCAAAAGGAATCTTTCCAGTGACCTTACTACGCAATGAGATGGGAACCTGAAAGAAAATATTGAGCTGCAAAATGTACAATACTGCTAATTTTTACCAATTTATTTGTAGTTTCTCATTTTTAAAACCTATTTGCTATATGTAAAGTATAAACAGGTATGATGCTTTTGGGAAAATAAAGAATAAATCCAATAAATAACTAAAAAATTAGCATGTGCAGATGACCTATTCGCTTTTTGGACAAACTGCCAAGAAGACTTGAATATCTGGAATAAGGAACTGCACAGATATAACATTAAATCTTTGTTCAAACCAAAGTTTTTTGTTTTTCAATACAATGTCATGCAACACTAGATAAGACTCAAAAATAAACTGATCAAGTACAAAGAAACATTCAAAAATTTGGGTGCTATAATAGGCAGAATGGCCCACACTGTAGAGAACAGATACACCTGGACATCTTACAATTCAATCAAAGTTGGCTTTCTTGGAAAAGAGGTTACAAAGAGAAGCAAACTTGCCATTTTTAATTTGACTTGTACTACTTCAAGTTGTAGTTATTAAATGAAGGGTGGAGATGCAGTTCCTGGAAGAAAACCCCGGGGGAGACGAAGTGGAACTGTGGTTGAGGGAATTAGAGAAGGATATTACCACTGGTTTGAATACTTACCCCAGGCCTGTTAAGCTGCAAACCTTTTCTTTTTTTATGGAAGGGTGGAGTGTTGGCAATTTGGTTACAGTTTAGTTGGACAGTTCCATGTTTTTGTATTGTAATTGTATGACTTAAAATGTATACAGGCATACACTAAGAAATAAACAAATATAATCTGCATTCTGGAACAACTTGTACAAACAGTACATAGATGTGCATACACAATACATGTAAACAAGTTGTATTCATACCATCAACGCATCTTATATGAATTGTAGTACCTCTGAAGGTCGGGGGAGGCTGAAATGATCTTGTTGTTACTGAAAAAGGACTAACCAACCACTTTGTTTACCCTCATAGCAGTAATATGCTACCAACACGCCATCCTAACCCACATACCACAAGTTATACTGCAATGAGTAGATACTCTTCAGCAGCCACATTGTTATTAACTCCCCTAGCGGTCTGATTCTGTCCAAATTACCATGCAAAAAGCGGTAAAATTTTTTGCATGTAAATTTATTTTACATTTTAGACGTATAATTCCTAGGCATAACTCACCAAAATAAGTCCAATAGTTATTAAATTTAATAATAAACTTTTTAAAAAAATCTGTAAAAAATAAAAGAATAGTTAAATATGTATTGTAACTGTACAGCAGCATATATATTATATATATTATAATTATATATGAATTTTTCTTTGTATTGGACTCAATACAGCTATTTTGTCTTGAATCCAATACAAAATGATTTGAATTTCCCGTCATTAAGTCCCGGACTCGCCGCCGTATGCACCGATATTACTGGGAAACCC
>NC_092859.1:126456128-126474500 GCF_032062135.1 Pyxicephalus adspersus
ATAACTATGCTCATCTCTCAGGGACTTCAAATAAACTAGATTAAGGAAGGTGTCAAAGAGGTGTGATCAAAATTGTAACACAAACCTAATGATTCGTTCCAAAGAATTTTAAAATTGAAAATCTGATAGATAAAGGGAAAAAAAAAATGAAATCGTAAGCATTAATCCAAAAAAAAAAAAAAAAGACATTTTCCTAGGTAGGTTTTTTTTTTTTGGGGATTATTATTATATTTACTTTACCTAACAATTTGCTATAAAGGAGATAATTTCCAGGTAATTCTCAGTGGGCCGAGAAATTTCAAATAACCACAATTACATGTACACCTGAGCAAGGCCAGCAAGCTAAGCATGCAATTACTGTTTTACTGTGAACAAGCACCGTCCTGTTGTGAACCAGAGGTTGATGACATGTTTTAAAGAGACATTTAAGAATTTAAACCATCTTGCAAGTGTTAAATTGTTCAGTTCTTACCACCTCAGAGTTGGCAAATTGAGGTTTCTCAAAGCATGTAATTACAAGATAGTAGAAAAGAAATAAACATTTGCTTTGGTTCAATTTTATACATTTAAAGATGATAAAATAATGCACACCTGCTCTCTCAGTCGCTCTGCTTTTCACCTGACTTAACAACATGCTGTATCTTTGCAGTGTTGAGGGCAGGAAGATGGCCTACTGAGATGGCTTTCTGAACAGCTGCACTAGATGCCGGCAGCAGCAGAAAGTGATAAAAAGATTATCAAGGCAGGCACCTGTGACCTGCAAACACTATCACCACATTCCTCATCAGAAGGAAATCATGGCTATTCCCTGTTATGCAGCTGTTAACTAGAACATGGTAAAACCTACTAAAACAAAATGCCAAAAAAAAAAATAGCGATTGTGATTACTGGATGAAGCATAGTGTATATTTAAATCTATGCATTAACTTTGCAGACAAAGCCTTCTGAAGATGCTTGAGTGTAACCCTACTGTAAAACACTACCGGAAATCATTATCAAAGGATTCTTAGTGTTAAATTATTTAACCCTAAAACTAGTAATCAACGTAAACAGCAAAATGCAGTCTAAGCTGCTGCAAACAAACCCATACGTTCATAAAGATCACTGGTTCAAAACTGAATTCTAAATTTGATTTCTATTGCCAAATCATTAGCATAGTACACCCCTTAACTGGCTGCTTCCACACTAAATACTGGTATAACAAATACTTGATACTGGTATATCAATTAAAAAGTGTTAGTACAATGCCTGTTACAAACACGTCTCTAAAAAAAAAAAAAAAAAAAAAAAAAACCATCCAAAAAAAATAGTTGTGTGCTTTAGCTATATGCCTAAACAGACCACAACATTTGCACACTTTGCAATAAAACATGCTCCTTTACTACTTAAGCAGCCCACAGAAATGAAGATCATTCACAAAGGCCGATAGATCGGGCACCACGGTCTGTTCCCGTCACATTTTCTGAAGTACCGTCAGTTAAAGCACATTGCCAGGACATGAAAGTCTTAATGGTTGGCTTTGACCCTCGTAAAGCCACGTGACCACAAGCAAGGCTTTCTCCTCTTCCTCGAGCAAGTAAAATTAGCCAATCTTCTAATATTTATGAAAACAGAAATTACTATTGGCTGATGAAAAAAATTCTCTATAGCAGTTTAATAAAAAAAAAAAAAAAAAACATTCAATGCATTGTATAAAGGAACGTGCTTTGCAGGACTGCAGACAAGCTGAAGATAATAAACTCTAATAGATATGCTGGTTATATGTCTCATGCAGATCTGCTTCTAATTGCTAGTGAGATCATACATGCTTAGAGGGATGAAATCAACTTGTAACATATGGGAATATCTATTAGGTTTAAAAGCATTGTAATTAATCTACAAAAAGAAAAAGAATGTGAACTCTAAATAGTGCCACTTAAAGAAAATCACAGCTATGGTCAAAACTCAAAAGGACTTTTATGGTAGGATATCCTTATAAAAATCTGTTTGATGCTAATTGCTTACCCGTGTGCCAGCGGATTGCACGTTTTTCATCTTGGCTAAAAGCAAAGTCCCTATCTCTATGCCTCTGAATCAACAGGATCATTCTGGAATTCATTAGTTGGAAACACGAGAGACGAGCTACATAATAGCTTTGCTGCATGCACAGCACACTTCAAAAATAACTAAATGAATATGGAAATGCATCTTTCTGTGGCAAATTGTTCATTATTGAATCATTATCAACCCTTGTTAGAATTTTCGCTCTCTTCTGGTATGTACAAGATCATTAAAGTGTTTAAGAGCTCCATCATGAAAGACAGTGACACTTTATAATCCACTATCTCTTCAGGCAAATACGCTTATGGCTGAGCATAATACTCAAAATAACAACATCCTCTTGACGTATAATTCCTCCTGTTTTAGTAATGATTCTTTTAAGTGCTAACAGCAGCAGTGAAATATGAGGGCGAAGCCTGCACTTGTTAACACATTCAATTCCTACGAATGCTTACATGAACTTAGCAAAGACAAATGCAGTGAGTGTTAATGCCAAATATTTAATGAAGCCAATTTACAAAGGTCATATTCCTATTTCACCTCCTCCTTCCCCCCAAGGAAAAACATTTATGACAGTTTTGCCAGTTTATATGTTGCTATGGACTAACTAGTGTAACTAGTGCAATTTGTAAAATGGTATAGCATTCAAACATTAGGTCGATATTCACACTATTGTGTGTATTTATGACCTGTGAAACTGTACTGTTGTCAAGTTGCAACTATGTATTGCCACAGCAGAAGCAAAACATGACCTGCAATACACAAAGGGTAGTTACTAGAAGTGTTAGAAATACCAATGAAGTGATAAGTTAACTTCTGGTCCACCAAACCCGATGTCAATGCATAGTTTGCCCACATTTGCTATAGTTTCCACTGCAATATTATATTTGTAAGTATTTCAATTATGCCCACCATTGACAGCATGATTCCCAGACCTAAATATGCAGCCAACGGAGTGGAAAAATATTTGTTGTATCCCACTGGTGCCAATCTCCTGTGGACTCTTCTCTCCTGGGGTTTCCAGCTGCTGACCATCGACATAAATGCACTCCAGTACAAGCTCAGGATATTCTCCAACTCACAACAGTGTAACATGGCCCAGACAGACAAGAAAACCCTGAGACAGAACAGAGGGTTTTCACAATATGTGCCTATATGTGTAGTGCCGACACTGGATTAACCAATATTACTATTTTAAAACAAAGCTGTACATTTAAAATGACTGAAAATTCATTTTGAAGTTGCAGTAACATATAAAATGTTATAGAAGCTTTTGGGGACTAAGATTAAATACACTTTTAAATCCAGCAAAAATATGTACTAGGCTACCCCAATGAGTAAAACATCTAAAGAGTTCAAGCTACATAAAGCGCCATGTTCATCCAAAGAATTAAAAACTAGGTAATAAGTGTTTTTATAGCTGGTAAAAACTAATCTCAGTCCAAAAGCACAGCAAAATAGGTTAACTCTAAATAAATGCAAGTATAACTTTAAAATAAGGTTTGCTGTGTATTAGTGACTGAAATGTCAGCAATTTCCATGACATTACCTTGGTAAGCACCAATGTCTTGAAAAAAAGATTAACAAAACATATACAAAGCAGGAAGATTTCCAAAAGAAATTGCAGACCACCAGGATTTGGATTTAGCTAATCCACTTAGATTACCATGGCTGCTTCTTAAAGGGACAATACAGGGATACAGGGACAGCAAAATAGGTCACACAGAAAACAATACAATAGCTAACAATATGAATAAAGACTAAAGAACAGTTTACATTAACACTGTGAAATACTCATGTCCATGCAAATAGGCATACGGTGATGTCAAGAAGTTTTACTTAAAAGAGAACCCCCAACGACAGAACAAAATTTGGATTTTTAAAATAATTTTTTTTTAATATATATATATATATATATATAAAAATAAATAAAAACGCTAGAGTGTACTGGAGGACATGGAAAGATACTAACCTTCAGATTATACATTATATATTATACAGAATATAATGAATGCTGATCTGCTGATCACAAAAAATGTAGGCCGGCCTAGGATAACCCCTCTACTACCAACATGCCTAATTTTATAGCAAGCAAGACCGTAAACATAGAGAGAAGTGACATGTGTCCCTCAATGGACTCAATGGAAAAAAATTTTCTTTTTTGTTGTCCAATGGGGGACACAGGGAGTCACTTACCTCTGACATGGAAAACAGACAAATAAGAACAACCTGCACACTATACAGCTGCCTGAATATCCTTCAGCCAAAAGCAGGCATCCGCTGAGAACGCAACATTCACCTGATAATATGTGCAAAAGAATGTAATAACAGAGAACCAGATGGCAGCTTTCCAAATATGAGGAACAGGTGCTTGATGCCAGAAAACCTAAGACACACTACTAGATCTAGAAAAGTGTGTCTAGACAGGAAAGAGGGGAACCCAATTCTGAATATCGCAGGTATGAATCACAGGCATGGAGAGAAAATTCTGCTTGAGGATCAGAAGACACACAAAGAACAAATAAACATAATGTCCTAGTTGAGGTGAAAGCATATGTAACAATAGGCTAGAGGAAAGTGCTTGGCTTCAGCATCACCTGATCCATTACAGAACCAAAAAGAATTATGTTTAAGAGAGGGCCGATAGCAATCAAGGCTGGGTAGATAGGTTCTGTCCTGGCCAGCATTGCATTTATCTTATCAAGTTTAATTATTCCATGTGCTGCTGCTTGTGTCCTCTCCAAAGAGATTGTGACCATAAAAGTTCAATTTTGGTTTAATCACTCAAAAGGTCTTTGTTCCAGAAGTTTTGTGGATCATCTAAATGTTGTTTTGTGGTGTTTGCACAGTAAAGGCTTTTTTTTGCAACTCAACTTTTTGTTCAGGTACCATTGGAAAACAGCAACACTTGTTCCAAAGAAGCCTTTATTTCAAGCCCAAGAGGCTTTTGGGTTTTTCTCAACAATTGTTCCTGGCAATTATGGTTCAAATCTTGGTTGTTCTACCAGACCGTGGCTTAAAAAACAACAATGGCCAAGACTTCACAAATTCTACCAGGGTATGCAAACTTATGAGCAAAACAAAATCTTCAGACCAAAACTACTGATCCTCCAGCCCTGCCCAACAACTTCCAAAAGAAAACCTCTGGCCAGCTCCACTGCACAACTGTGCAGCTGGAATGGGGATGAAGCTTGAGGGACTGAAATCAACTTCAGCAAAGTAGATCCTGAAAACTGAAAAAAAACGGAAAAACTCTAGTGTACAGCCAGCTATTTTTCATCTATCTAGTATATATTGCACAGTATCTCTGGTACATAAAATGGTAATACATATATTGTCTGGATCAGGCTCATTCCAAATGCTTCCATAAAACACCATATAAAAAAAACAAAAAAAACAAATTCCAAACTTGTTTCTAGGTGAAATCTCATTACTTTCATAGTTATATTCTTTGCCAATTAGTATAAACATTACAATATCAGTAGGCAACACATTTATGAAGCAAGGCTGCAATACTGCAGTTAACCTGTGTTTTGCCAATCCAAGGCAAAAGCAATAAATAAATGTATTACATTTGTGTACAGTATGGATGTGCAAGCAGCTTACTAGCAGTTTACTGCCATCACCTATCCAAACAACAACCTATCCAAGCTGCACAGGAACTACTGTTTCCACCACTGATGCAAACTAGGCAGCAAAAGCATGGTACAAAGTCACAAAAATATTTGTAATGCAAATATGACTTTTTATATTAATAAGTGTTTTTACAGCCACTAAAAATTAAAGCCATTTTCTAATGGTTATTATCTTATTACAAGGGGTGTTAAATAGCAAATTTTCTTTTGATAAAACAAATAAATAAAATCACACAGATGTATAAACCCCTTAACATACCCAGATATACTATATACATTCAAAAATAAAAGGTTACTTAAAAAAAAAAAAAAAAAAGGAGTATGTCTATATAACTGCCCAACTAAGTCCATCATGCAGACACAAAGGGATAAAACTGTCTCCCAAGGAAAGCGGCAAATAGCAAATTTTCTTTTGATAAAACAAATAAATAAAATCACACAGATGTATAAACCCCTTAACATACCCAGATATACTATATACATTCAAAAAAAAAAGGTTACTTAAAAAAAAAAAAAAAAAAAAAAAAAGATTAAAATATCCCTTGCCCTGATGCGTGTTCAACATGCAGACACAAAGGGATAAAACTGTCTCCCAAGGAAAGCGGCTTTGGGGGGTTGCGCCAAAGAATTACCTACTTACCCATCAGATTTGAGTTCATGAAAGGTGTCGGGGACAATCCTTCATGGGGTCCTAATCGACTGTCATTCAAGTGTTCACCGTAATGAGGGCTGTCTGCAAAACCCTAGGGAGAAAAGAAAAAAAAAACAGAGCATTAAGCAGATTATGTGGCAGTCTAGCTAATTAAGTGTAATGACACTACTAATTCATGTACAGAGTTGTAATTGGTCACTATCATGATAAAGTTAGCAAAACACGAATATTATAAGGAGAGTGCTGGTTATCAACATCTGTGTTACATCCCCCACCGCCTAGATTGTAAGCTCTGCAGGGCAGGGTCCTCTCCTCCTGTGTCGCGGTCTGTATTTGTGTCATTTGCAACTGTTCAATGTACAGCGCTGCGTAATATGTTGGCGTTATATAAATCCTGTTTATTGTTAAAAAATAATAATTATAATAATAATCATCATCATTAATTGAAACAGACTCTTGAGTGTCTGTTGTATTGTTTGAGAATGACTAACTTTATATTAAAAGGAACCTAGTAAGGCCAGGCTCACTTAATTTAAAACACTTGTTTGGCTTTAATTTCTAAACACTTGTTCATTTATAAAGAGTTCAATGTCCATAGTTTGGGCACAAAAGCTGCTGCAATTGCAAGCTTTAGGTTGTGTTGATAGCAGGTACATCTTTTTTTGCCAGTATGTTATTTACAAACTTCTTAAAACTTGGAGGGGGATAAAATAAAAAAAAAAAATAAAAAATGAAAGCAGCAGGTAACAAAAAGGTAACATTTGGACAATTAAAGAGCCCAATTTGCTATCATAGCTTCAAAGACAGAGATTACATCCTCGTAGGATGAGGCTTCTCAACTGCACAGAAATATGTCAATGTGCACCTGATAGCACTTTTGTAAAGATTATGTACAATTCAATGGGGTTTATAGACAAACATTATATAGACATCTGTCAGATGGAAGGGAGGGAAGTTCAACATGCATTAGCATGCAGGGGCCATAAACTCAATTGCTATAAGTTTATCACTTTTCAGGCCATAGGCCAAGATAGATGATAACATTTAGAGGGAATTATCTATTCTGGACGGAATCACAGTGTAACCTACCACAGCCATTGTATCCACAGGCTACAACAATAGCCGACCAAATGGCTGCACTGCCTTTAACTGGTATGGTTGTGGGTACATGATGCCTCAGACTGATATACAGCCATCTTTACAAGGTATAAAATGGATAAAACGGATGAATGATGGACATGGAGACAGAAACATTATGACATTTACAACTTGATCATGAATGCAAAAGATCTCCTCTGGTGGCCAATGCTGCAGCCTCTCATATAAAAAAAACAGCCTAAAGCAGCAGCTGGAAAGGAAACTAAGTGATTTCTAGCTGAGGTTAACAGAGTTTATTTACACTGTTTAAAAAGCAGCTATACAGAAGAGGGTTTTAACAGATTAGACACTGGATTTGATAAAACCTTGACTCTAACAAAATTGTATTAAAACACAAGGTATTCTTTACTGACATTAGACTGATCTGTTTATTAAACCTTGAGGAATTCAAGGCTTCTCCTTATCTAGTCCAGCCCCACAACTACCCCAGCTCTAAAATAAATTAGCAGGATACACTCCTAACAACCAGCAGCCAATGGGAGAACACTGCACCATTTACTAAAATTGCATATATAACGCTGGTTGTTATAGTAGGTGGCAGGGAGAATTCCCACTAGATGCTGATGCAGGTTAGGAAGTGCATCCAGGTAAATTACATTAGAATAAAAGATATGATGGCCTCTGGCAGCATTGCCATACCCCAAGTAAACAATTATTATGGAGATATCGGATATCTGTAGTTTGAGGGGGGAAAAAGTTGTTGTCATAGTCAAATTTATTATCCAAACGGTTTTCTTTATTTTAGAACACAGCAACAAGAGATAAAATGTAATTGCACCTGTTTTTATAGTTAGTACAGGGAAGCCATTTGCAGCCCAGTCAGAGTTAGGCTACATACATTGGAAACCTGTCTTAAAAACTACACATGATAACGGATGTATACACGAATGTTTGTTAAGTTTCTGGTGGAATATTACTAAATGACTATTGGATTTGAGGCAGTATGGCCCCAGAAGGATATCAATATGAAGAGCGTTTTTACTACTAATACATAAACACAGGTGAAATTTACTCATTCACAAATAAACAGCTTTACAAGGAACCTTTTTTACTCCATTTTACCATCCTATCCTAATCCTTAGCATTTCATTCAATTCACATTGCTACAATTTGATCACCAAACAAAACGCATTTTACAAAAATCTCTGAAATTACAATCGTTACAGTAATTGAATACTCTAGATAACTTTTATGAGTTATTTTCCTCATAAAAATTATGTTTTCTTCTTCTCCTTCTAAAAGTCAACCCTAATGCCTACATCCAAAATCCTGAACTCTTAACTTGTCAAAAACAAATAGGAATTACTACAATTTGAGACTAACAACAACACTAGTGCTTCATAAGACAAGAGTTTGCTAAACCAATAACGTCCAAGTCTGACAACTGTTGTTGGAGTTCTTATAGTAGAACAGACAAAGACTGCCTGCATGAGACATCCAGGACTACAGGATTCCAAAACAGGAGCCAGATCAAAACTCCCACGCTAAATGACTAATACCACCCTCAGATCGGAAGTAATCTTCTTAGGCTTCTGCCATCTACAAAAAAATGCCTTGATAACTTATCCACTACAAGCACAGAAATCCAATATATATGTATGCAGATTTTCCCAACCAGAGATATGTCCAGTAAGGGTTCATATCATATAAAAGATATTTATGCCCAAAAAAATTAATGTAAACATTTTGCAGTTCATAAAAGTTCATATTAAAACTAATGGTTTCAGACCACTTTTAAGGTGTACAAAAGTTTAAAACTGACGATTTAAAACGGGTTTTTATTATTTCTATAATTTATATTTAAAAAAAAATCTTGACGTATGTCAAAGGGGAAAAGGGATATGCTAAGGAGAAATAAAACATGCCAGTTCATTGAATGTAAACAAAGAACTAAACTGTAAAACTGTAGTGTGAAAGTAAAAAAAATCTAAACAATACCTGGGGTATGCAAAATATATAAAAACTTTGGTAAAAGTACCATGTACAGTAAGTCAGTAATTTTGTTCAGGCAAACTATTTACAGCCTGTTTTTTTTTTAATAAAAAATAAATAAATTTCAATAACTGTTTAAATCATTAAATAATAAATGTATATTTTGCAACTAAAATTACTTTTTTTTTTCACGTTTGTGGGTAGGTACAAGTAAAAAAAAAAAAAGCACACCATCTATTTCCCTTGACTCCAACATTGATACTTCCAGCTCGATTCTGTATTTTTAACACTTTAATTCACTCTTAACCAGAAAAAAATTGAGGAAGGATAAATTTAGCGGCCTGCAGGCCCAATTGACACGCCTAAAATATGCAAGGCCATTCTAATCTGCAAAGATCCTAAGCCTTTTGGTAAAGAAGTCAAAGTTTGTCTAATTACTTTAGCCCCTGAAATGTTACTACTGGCCCATCACTAAGGCAGGCCCACTTTCCAGGCAAAAAAGATGTGCAAGAGAGCGGACAGGACAGGCACATTTTACCACAAACAGAAAATATTGAAACCATTGCTATTTATTTTGGCATTTGGAGAAGGTATAAGCATGCGTCTTTATGTGCCTGTAATTTGCAAGCTTCTCTTTGTCTGAATATTATACATCTTTACAGTTGAATTGTTGATTAGTCAAAACTGAATCTGTAGGGAAAAACAGAAACTTGGTAGCGCAATTTATTCCATATATTGGGGGTCCTCTATTCACAACAGACTACAGTTTAAAACAAATGTCCTAACAAGGCTCAGCTTCTAATGAATATATAATACATACAAAAGCCTGTGTTCCAGTCAGACAGCCTAACACCAGATTAAACAATTAATCAATGGACATCCATGCAACAAGATAATAACCATGGATTATTCTGCTGAGTGATCACTTGTTGCATATGTTCTTTGTATTCCCTCCCCCAAAGAAATAAATCAGCATTTTAATACCTCAAAAAAATTAAATCAACCAAATCAACACAAAAGCTAGGCCCTATATCAGAAAAATCATTATTTGCACACTTTTGTAATCATTTCTGCACAAATAAATTCTCAAAATGACATAATTAAAAAATATTCACCTGTAACAGAACAATAAAAGTCTAAAAAAATTATTCGTTCTCAAGGTTAACAGTGGGAAGCAAAAGGTCAAACGCATTCCCTTCATGCTTATGGTTTGCATTTACTGGATTCAAGATGAGCTTGTAAAAATCTGCTTTTACATATTCTTCATTTAGAAGACATTTATTTTCCAAAATCATATACACATTGCTTCCCAAACATCTCCCTACATGTGCAGCAATGTTTTAGGCATGGTACATTCCAAACCTAGGTTAGAAATGGGTGAAACCCCCCTGACTTTTACTGCAGTCTGTGGCGATGGCAAGGGCATTAATAATTTTGTACTCACATGTATTGGTATATTTTTTCTGGAAAAGTAAAAACATTTTATTATTTGCAATGTGGTTGTGCTGAGTTTTAAATGGCGGTGTATTTTTTGCTTTTTGTTCTATTTGTATTATAGCCTCCAGATAACATGCTAGTAGTGGTGCAGTATTTAAGCCTTTTCTAATTGTACTTAAATGGTTCTTAAAAATTCAACAATTTCAGGATTAAAAAAAAAAAAACGCAGCCACCAGGCAACAGTGGCAAGACCATAGTCTCAAGTAGTTAAGGAATTACTTAATTGCAAGTTAAAAAAAAAAAAAAAAAAACTGCCTAGCAATTTGTTTTTATGATGTTGCCTTCATCAAATTGTATATTTTCAATCCTTAAGAAAACTGCTGTGCCTGGGTGGTCCGTGACCAAGCATTAACATTAGAGAAAACATGTATTTAGATTGGACAATAATTCACATCTGCAGATGTTTTATGTACTAACTATACAATACCAGAGCTAATAGGAGTAAAGGCAACCATACAAAAATGTAATATGAACCAATGGTACAACAGCATGACACTGGAGTTACTTCTACTGCTACAAACGTCAAACACACGGATAAGAAGCAAATAAAGTAAATAAAGTAGAAACCCATAATTATCCCGAGTCCTCAAGAAAATATATTGCCAAAGAGAATGATAACAAATTGAAAACTTATTAATGGAGTGAATTTAAGTCAGACACCTCATAGCTACTGGAACAATAGTAACCATACAGGTCTGGTTTCAGTAAAACAAACTCCAGTCCCTACATATTATTGTACTTTTTGAACAGTACTATTTACTAAAATAGGCCAATAATTAAAACCATACATGTTAGCTTGAATTCTCACTATTACGAGATGAGTTTTAAAAAAAAAATGCAGCACTGCGTTGTGTAGTGTCTGCATGCATTAAACAAACAAGAATGCCAATTAATTAATGCCTAATGCTTCATCAACCACAGAAAAGTTATGCAGTATACAGCCGCACACTTCAGCGTGCTGGTCAGGTGCACTTATAAATAACCCAAGCACATCAAAAGCATTGCATGCAAATAATTATATAATCAAAACACACTCGTTGGAATGAGCCCACAAACATTTAAATGAAATTGGTAATGATTAAGTGTATTGTTAAGGCCATTTCAGACATGCTACTGATCGCAATGTCCTACCAAAGGGTTTAACTGCACTTTTGTGGTTGCAGTGAATTGGGGTGCGGTTCCTGAAAGCAGCAAGTCACTCCTACTGGCACGCTGCCTTGCTTTTTCTCCCTTGGTGGAAGAACTGCACCTTAACCTCAAATTCACTCAACTGCATGACAAAGCCGTTAATAGCATAGTAGTTGGAGTGGAAGCTGAGAGAGGCTAACAGTTCCAATAATAGTTTCTTAATCACATGTTGGAAAGAGGCTTTACACACAAAATAAAATATAATACATTTTCTCTGAAAACTGAGGCTTTGAAATATAAATAAAAAACACAAACTTACCCTTGAAGATTCATAGGACGGGCTCATCTGACTGCCAGTTCCCCACGATGAAGTGCCAGATCGTTCATCTATACCTGCAAATTATGAAAAGGCAGTTAAGTATTAAGAAGTTAAAAAAAAAAAAAAAAAAGTTTTAACTAAAAAGGTTTAGTTGCTGCTTATATTTTTGCTTCCATAGTTCGTCTCCTGTCTATCCTCATCAACAAAGAAATCTATTTTCCTTGCCTTAATTAGACTCAGACAGTCTCTGCGCTTCTTTATGCAAAGTAGTTATATCATGGTGGAGGAGAGGCCAAGCAGAGGCCATCAGGGTGCTGTACTCCGCTTCTAGAAACCCTTAACAGTAGAAACCCTTACTGCACTTTGCCAAAGTACACATCCTAACAGCAGTCAGTTCTTACTCAAGCTATGTGTGGATAAAACAAGTTCAACAATCACTGTATATGTAAATCAATGTTAAAAAAAAAAAAAAAAAAAAATAAAAAAAAAAAAAAAAAAGTAAGGCCGGATCTACACGGACCACTTTGCACTTTTATTAGCATTTTAAGGCTTGCCTTAATACCGCAGGAAAATGCTACAAAACGTCTATGCCGCGTTTTCCAGCGTTTATAGGTGCTTGAAACAATTGAAATCAATGGACGTGTGTACCCCACATGTTACTTTTAAAACGCTGCAAGAAGCGTTATGGATAACGTTCAAAAACGTGCTTCGAGGAAAAGGTGTAGATTAGCCCATTGGAATGCATAGGAATTTCAAACATGGGCTGTTAAAGCCTCAGGTTAAACGCTGGGGAAAACGTCCATGTAGACTAAGCCTAAGAGAGTATAAAAGAAAGAAACAGACTTAAAAATTATGTATACATTTTGTTTTTTGAATTACAAAAAACAATTCAAACACTACTAGACATACCGTACTATTGTCAAGATGTACTGACCATGTGGCAAGGAAAAAAAGGCAAAATCAAACTCTGACCACCTCTTGATGAAAACTACACTTAAGAACACTTTAGAAAAATTCAACCAGCATTTTATGATGTAGAGTTCCTTTTAAAACGGAGTTGAATAATTGCAGGAGCCACCATTTGGGGTGCTTTATGAATTGTTTTAAAAATTTTGGAGAAGTGCTCATTACCTAGCTAGATCTTGAGATGTATAAAAAGGAAAAGAAAAAAAAAAAAAAAAAAAAAAAACAGGAGAGGACAGTTTATTTACCTGGAGATTAATTCCCAGGCTAGGCAACAATCTCACATTATTGGGTGACCATAAAAGGTCTGCTTTAAGCGTATTTTTTTACAATCTACCAAGATTTGGGTTTTTTGTATCAGGGATATATTTACTTCCCTTGTGGTTGAACTTGATGGACTTATGTCTTTTTTCAACCTGACCTACTATATATAGTAAACTTTTTCCCATAAAAAATTAAGGCTTCAGAACTTTTCATTCAACTATATTTTGTAAAATAAAAGGAACCCTTTAGCCCAATATCAAAATGTATTGGCTTTCATTGGACCTCAAAATGCAATACACAATGTGTAATACACACAAACCACAATTGGATTTAAAAGAAATGGCACAGTCTGATAGCACCTCAAACAAGAAAAGACAATATACAATGTATGTTCACCAGCTGCTATATGTTGATTGAATAAGTGTACCTAACCACGCAAAATCTAATTTTACTGTTGCAGCAGCTATTGAAGGTAGGAATTCCCATATTGTCCTCTGCTGTACTTTATTAGATTTGTTTTGGGAATAAGTATAATGCTTTATGATTAAAAACAAGCGTAAAACATTTTCGCAGCAAAAATGGCCTTTTGAATTTTTAGTCTCACATTTTTTCTTTTCATCTGGCAATACATATATAAGTATTCATAAATTGCCTAATATCAAGCTGGTAAACGTAAACTAATTAATAGTGGTTTGAATTCTAATGCTTGTTATGAATGCATCCAAGTAAACATGGCAGCAGCTAAACAAAACTTTAATTATTGCCATAAAATAAAGATTCTCAGGCCATAAAAACAAAAGGATGCACTTTTAACCAATCATAGCGAAATTCCAAAACAGGTATGAACCAATCAACTTTTCAAAATTAGTTACAGGAATTTGTAATTCTTTTACTTCAGTCTGGGTGTTCTAAAACCACCATGTTACAAACAAAATTGAAAAATAGACAAGTGCACAGATGGAACTGATTTAAAGGGTATTTTAACTCTTCTACCTCTGAATGTTAACAATTCAGAAATACAAAAAAAAAAAAAACGCTATGAAGCAACTAAACACATCCACATACACTGGGCTGCAGGAAACTTCCCTACCAATGCCCCTGATCAAGTCGCTGCTCTCACTCCTGTTGGCCCCTGATCACACTGCACCCCCTGTAGTTACTCCCAGTGAAGCATAAAAATGTCATGCGACCGTATGGTTAATAAATCAATTCATACAATTGTGAATAAGTGTAGAGAGATCAGTAATGTACTTCGATTGGATAGGTTTACAAACATCTATTTTTATATTTTACTGCTATGTATAAAACAACAGTTTTTAAAATAATACACAAAACACCTTTTTACCTACCCAAGATTTTTCTTCTATTTCATACATACATTACAATGCACATTACATATGTTCTGGACTATAGCAGTTACAAGTCATATAAGTCTCAGTGAGCCCAATTGACTTGCTCTGTAGGCGATAATGTGTAGTGTATTAGGCTGCATACACACCTGCAATAATTGTCCTTGGAAAGGATTATTCACAATCCTTTCCAACAGCAAAATACTACACGGTGCATGAACGAGCGCTGTCCATACAGCACCATTCTTCTGCTCTACGGAGAGGGAAGGCAGGAGGACCATAGAGCAGCAGCCTGCTGAGCCCTCTCCCCTTCACTTGCATTACGATCGTTCGTCGCCCAGGACGGTTGTGCGGACGATGGACGACGAGCGCTGTACAGACGCAAGATTATCCTCCGATATCAGCCCTAATCTACCTAGCCTTATCCCCTGAATACTACAGAAGGATATTTCAGCTGGTGTCTTTTGCTAATTCTGGTGATCTGGGCTGCAAACATATTGCATACAATTTTTCATAGCTGTATATATTAGCTTAGATAAGAATAATGTCCACCAGTCATTCTTACAATGTGCATTATATACACGTTAGATTGTTGTCATTGGAAAAGATCTTTCACGACCATTTCCAACCACAAAAGACTGAAAGATGCATGAACGTGGGGATTACGAACGTTCATGGATCTGCAAGGACGGACGACGTTGGAAGAGCGTCGTACACACGGCAGATTCTTTTCAGATACCAGTCCTGAGTCGATTGCCAGACGAGAATCATCTGATGTATGTACATAGCCTTTGTTGGAAAACATCAGATAAATATTTGTATATGTTTCCTATTTCCATGTGCAAAACTGGGTGGACATTAACAAATTCTAGATTGCTACATTCTAGAGTTCAGTTTTAAGCAGTTTCTGGATTTTTGCACCATCACTAGGAAAGGAACCTGATCCTAAAAGCCAACAAGGACTTAATAAATGGTCATATTCCCAAATTTTTTTTTAACACCGATTTATAGACAAGGAAACCCAGAAATCAAAATGAAATAAAATTTTGAATATATAAATGTAACATAAAAAGGGTAAGCAAGGTATAAATAATATCTGGTGGTGACTACTACCAATGAAAACAGTCCACAAAACTTCTGTTCTGTAAAAAGCGATGTGTTTATTCAAGTAAGTTGGTTAGCTGTGTTGGTAAATTATTATGACCAATGAAGATCAATCCATGCACAATTCCATTAAATTTCTAAGGACTGACAATTTTTTTCTTACGATTTATTTAACACTTAACTCCTGAAACATAGCAGAGACAATTTTTTGTCTAAAATACTAATCTTTTTTTTTTGTGATTAAATATTTTATATAGAGCAAAGCGTCGTTAAATTATCTAACAAAAACTTTATTTTTGTTTGGACTGAGTGGGAAAGGGTTTTTACCAGAAGTAGGGAAAATCTGAAACAGGGAAAAAGTTAAGTGGTACAGGGTTTGATCTGGTTAAAGATGTACATTTGGGGGGGGGCAGCTTTAAAAAGTACCCATTGCTTTGCTAAGAAGAGGAAAATTACAAGTTATCACATATCCTATCAAAAAACAAAAATGTAATATATCACAGTTTCTAAATCTTTAGACTGCCTGGCTGCAATAAATCATATTCCTACCAACAAGCAAATCCTGCTAACAACACAGATTTGTGAATGGCAACTAATCTCACACCTTCATGGAGTCTACTGAGCCAGCCATGGCTGCACTGGATATGTTAAGTTTAATAGTCTATATAGGAAAACAAAATGTTTTATATGTTTTCAGTTTAGGGATAAGAACACTAATTCAATGGCAAGATCAATGGGTATTTTCATGCTGAAAATATCTTAACATGAAAGAAACCTAATGCAGACATCACAAATGAGCTGCAATATATATTAAAATTTGGGGTTCTGCTACCCTTTAAGTTAGTCATGTAATGCTGCATCCAAACATTCTGCCACACTGCTTCTCAAAGAAAGGAATTATTCCAGAAGGGTATCAAAAACGCTACTGAGTTTTTTTACAAGTATGCTTTCTGCTTTGCATTCTTCAGGGATCTGAAGCAGGTAAAGACCTATTAATTTTAATGAATAGTGTGGGGGGGATGCTGCAGCAACACACATGTATAAATTGTCCATCATTAAGCTTTATGCAAAATACACACACACATATATATATATATATATATATATATATATATATATATATATATATACACATACACACACATATATATATATATATATATATATATATATATATATATATATACACATACACACACATACATACATAGATTGTAAGTAATTGTTGGAATAACATAATGTAAGCATGTGCTGTTTAAACTGGCAAAGTGTATTTTTGACAATATTAAACAGATATATATTTTCCAAAGTGTACAAAAGGTAATATTATCGAAGACATCGAAGAAGTAATTTAAACTTAGCACATTTTGGTTTCCAGATTTAGTTACTATTTAATAATCATTGTTACTAAGAAATGTCCAAATATGACAGAGCTCCTAGGGAAAATTGGGGTGCCCAAAAAATGTTCTTTATTGGTTGATTTTTCAAAAGGCTAAAATAAAGAAAAATAGAATATAGCATTTTAATTGGTTTGCGAATAAGTCGTTTATTGTTTTGTTTTTTTATTTCAAACTTGTAAAATAAGATTATGTTATATTATATTTTTGCCAATATAAAAGGGACAACGAACATCAATGTCAGTAAGTTGTCAGTCTATTGCTATGCACAGCACAAGTTAGGGTAAATAAAAGGTTACTGTAATGATTCGCACATGAGTTATTTTATCTACACCCACTAGATGTTTGTTAACACAGCTTTCTCTTGTTCTCCCAACAGTATCTGCTTGATTAAGAAAGAGCAGTCAAAGGAATTCTTATGGGAACACTGTGCTTAAATGAATGCAAGGGTGGCTGCTTCTGGCCTAATTTTGACACAAATTTTAAATGTAGATATATGTAAAATAAAAAGGCCAACAGTCCAAGCTAAGAAAATGTGCATAAGAAGAACAGCAAGCTTTAAATGACTTTACAGAGATGAATTGCTGCATATACTTGCAGAAATGTGATTGTCCTGTCCATCGGCCAAATGCATTCAGATTGGGCACCTCCTTGTAGTGTGGAAAACTCTTATTCTTATCTTCTTTACCTGCCCATTCGCCAAGGCAGCAGCCAGCCACAAAAATAGTGTGTAGGAAGCATTGTGTGTATGTACACGAGACCACCAGCAGCTTTTTGTTTTCCTATTGACAAAATCTCTTCAGTGGAGATGCTGGCCAAACAGTGTAAATGTAAAGCTACGTACACACTTCCAATTATTATCGTTGGTAAACGAACGATCCTGCACGATATCTGCGAACGATTGTAAAGCACCGATCCTGTACATACAGATAAC
>NC_092859.1:126474659-126515105 GCF_032062135.1 Pyxicephalus adspersus
CAATCCGATCTGCCGGTCCGGTCGTTCATTTCCAACGTTGGTTACTTTTTTTACAAACGATTTTTGCCCAATCGATCGTTCGTCGTTCATTTCCAACGATAAAAATTGGAAGTGTGTACGCAGCTTAAGACTAAATCAATGTTATTCTTATTGTGGTCACTAGGGAGGTTCTACGGTTCTACCTTTTAGGATTTAATCCATCCACGTTTCCCAAAATAGCAGCACATGTCCTACTTTAATAACATACATACAATGCAAATGAACAATAACTTACACTACTAAACAAGCCAAATGGTTAAATCATGAGCAGCACAAAGTATTTTGAAAAAACACATATTTCAGAAGTTTTGGTTGTGTCTTTTTTTTTTTCTTACACAAAAGTGTTTGTCTACTGTAAAGTATGGCACTTAAAGGTACTAATTACCTCTCAGTTATCAAAGTGCTCTCCCAGAAAATGACAGGTAATCGTGCACTAACCAAAGTAAGTAACTGCTGCCTGGACCGAGATGTTAGCTCAGCAATGACATGACTATGAGTAGCTCTTCTTATTTCCCTAGCATGTCTTTGTGATTGAATGAATTACCTTCTATGCACATGGGTGGGATTTAGGTCAGTCCAGGCTGGTCAATTAAGACGGGCAAGATGCCAAGCCAGGAAGATGACCAGGTAAGAGGTCAGCACTGGCAAGGGAGGATTAGGACATTGAATCACTGTACAGAGACCCAATGGAGGTCAGATGATGGTCACAGAAAATGATCTATCATATTTTCCAGTGACAGATGAACAAACAAGTGATATACAAACACAGCACCATCCTTGCTTAATTGCGAAGTTAAAAGTCATCTACACTGAAAAATAGTTTTTAAAATATCTGAAATGAAACGGATTACTGTATGGTAAAACATTATTGGCGAGTCAGATAGTTACAGGAAATTTTCTTGACAGAGCCCCAGATAGCAGCAAAAATCTGCTGCTATTGGAACCTTTCACAATTCTAGTCAAAATTTAAAAATGGCTACGGATGAAATTTCACTTTAAGAAATATGATGATGTCCAATAACAAAACACTAAAACCTAATTTTAAAAAATGTTTTGTTTTAAGTTGTAAAACAGGAAGGATGCTGTAGGAAGAATAATTACTAAGATGAGGATTGGTGGGTGTGCACACATTTTAGGATTATAGTAGCAGACTAGACACGCTTCGAAAGCAAATCTACAGAGAATTTTGAAATGTATAGTCGTTATGATTGCTGAAGTAATCAATATATGTTCATACAAAAACTATACATTGAACCCGATCATTGTAATACACTTCAGTATTCTTCAACTCAAACAGATACATATTTAAGTAAGTGGCAACTAAATGGAGGACCTGGATTGTCCCAAACAGAGACTAAATTTACAGAAGTTGACAAACGTCACTCAAATTTTATGCACAATAGTCATCATATATCTATACAAATAGGCAAATTATTTGCACATATCCTTCACTACTGAGCAAACACTGGTGAGAATGTCTGACGCAAGCACACCACGCATCAACTAGGTTCAGTTGTTTAACAAACAAACAAACAAACATTGGCCCGAGTGTGAAAAGGTTAAAAATAGAAAAAATGATTAAAAGACCTCTGCCCTGGGGTTCTGGTCAAATAGCGAGTGTTCATAACACAAGTGTGAAACACTGTATTGTTCAAAAATAAAGCTCAATTATTTTTGCTTTAAAAAGGGAGTGACGCTTTTTTGTGTTTTTATTAGAGGTTGCCAAAATTAGCTCATTTACATGCAACTCTTGTCAGTAAAGAACTTTTCATCAGCATTCTTCTGGCTTAAGCAGTACATTTTGTTATTTTAAGACTGGCAACGACCCACAAAAATGGAACAAAATCAGTTCGGCTCTATACTTTATTCATGTAAGCGGTTTTTGTGCAGCATCAGATTATATGCAGAAACCACATTTTACTGCATATAACATGAAAGAAAAATCTGAATAGCAAAAGTTTTGTATTTATTGTACTTAATTGGAAAGTATACACAGTGTGATACTTTATTAAATTCAAGAGCAAATTTTGGGCACTACAAAGCAAAATGATGGTGACAACAGAACACTGACTTGTTGCTCCTTTTACCATTATCAGCTGCACACAATACATTATTTTCAGTCAGGCCACAGATATCAGCACAGTGTGAATGAACAGTAAACACAACCAACAGTAAAACATTAACTACAGCATTTTTTTTAAAAACATTAACAAATATTGATGTTTTTGGGTTTTTTTTACCTAGAGGATATTTTTTTGTGCTTATATTTATTTAGAACTTCATCCAACTATAAAGTCCTGTACAGAGGTCAAAACAGTTGTCACTGGAAATAATGTTTTGTGATTGTTTCCAGTAACAGACGAACAAATGGCTGCCTCAAAACACACAGTCTCATTCTGCCCCATGGAGAGGGCGATGGAGATGAAAAAATGCCATCATGATGTGCTCTCCTCCATAGGAATACTCGGTTGTCTTTCCTGACAGGTAATTCATCAATCCACCACAGCGGATTCATAGATATTGGTGTACCACTGTACACTACAGATTTTTGCCCGAAACAATCACAACCATTTGTCTTAGGTGACAACTACCGGACATGTACATAGTTCAACTCTAGAAAAAAGGGGTAGGAAACATTCCTTAACTTGGCCACAGACTACAATACCAACACCTGACAAAGATGTTATTTACTTTATAGGTATACGATTATTTGTGGTGTCCAAGTTCTGATTCCCCAACAAAAAATGTAAAACCATACATGCACAGACTTTCTGGTTATTGCCCATATAGCAAAATAATCTGATCACAGTTATTTCTGGAAGGCAAAAACTGCTTCAAATGTAAAAAAAAAAAAAAAAAATCAAAATAATTTTAAAATTAACTTTATTTTTTTGCTGAAAACAATCACATTAAACAGTAACAGATTCAAAAATACATTTTAGGATGAACTATGTCTTTTTCGAATATTGACCTCCACAAGCATTTGCTATGCTAAAAACTAGTGGGCTACATACAAATAAATACCCCATGTGCCAATAATTTACAAAATACTATTACTTGAAAAGGCATTACTATGAGCTAATATGTAGCAAGGAAAAGAAAATATGACTCAAAGCAAATTACTATGCACACACATCTCTAATATGCTAAGTATGCACAGTAGTTACTGCTGTGATACCTCTGGCTACATTTGAAGGCTTCTAATTATAAGATGCAATTATATCCTTGCTCATAAAGACACTTGTTAAAACCATGTGGCATATATTGTACATGTTCTTGCTCAGCAAATAATCAGCGCATACTACTACTAAAACAATATTCTCCATCACAAGAGTTTAAGAATTTCTGTTTTACAGATGTCTAAAACAAGAACAGGTCAAATTGAATTTTGGGCATAAGGACTTTCTTGTCAATGTGTGTTGGGCTAAAAAGAATTGAGCCTACTATGGATATTAGTTTGGGAGTCTAAGATCAGATTCAGAATTCAGATCCATTCAGAATTCATTGGAGATGTATTTGATTTGTAGTTGACTTTAAGTTGCTTTTCCTATAGACCTCCAAGAGGAGCAAAGCAGGTCTGAATGGAGCAATGGCTCAAGCTATCAGGCTGTGCACACACTAAATTTTTGTCACCCAAGATAAACATTTGTGATCATCTATGAAGATGTTCCCGACCTTGTTTAATAATCCCATTTACCAAAACACTAAACAACTGACATAGACCGCTGTAGTTTTGTAATGGAGAGAAAGCAGCTTCCCCACTTTCTGCATATCACAGCACTGTCTGTACAGCACTTATTTGCGCTACTGTTGCTGGAAAAGATCACTAGTGAACAGTTCCACAGACCATTCTTGAAGACACTTTTTCTCCAATCTTAACATATCTTCTGGAGCAAAAAGATCAGCAACCAGCACACTTAAGCTGCGTACACACTTCCAATTTTTATCGTTGGAAATGAACGACGAACGATCGATTGGGCAAAAATCGTTTGTAAAAAAAGTAACCAACGACGCCGACGAACGAGGATAGTCGTTGGAAATGAACGACCGGACCGGCGGATCGGATTGGACGACGATCGTTGACCATCTATCGTGTGTACGGTCGTTCAGTGATCGTGCATGGTCTGAGCATGCGCGATGAACGAACGTTCGCTCAATACAGACTGTATTGTGTATATGAGTGTATGTGTAATATATATATATTTTATTTATTTATTCAAGCGGAGTTCTTCATCCTGTTCCACTGCGGTACTTCATCCTGTTTTTTCCAGCGGAGTTCTTCATCTTGTTCCACTGCGGTAGGTACTTCATCCTGTTTTTTCCAGCGGAGTTCTTCATCTTGTTCCACTGCGGTGATGATGATATGACCCATTGCTTGCGGTGAGATCCCGGTGGAGAACTTCATGTCCTGCAGAGATCTTCCAGTGGCAAGGTATCTCAGGGTGGCGATCAACCTCTGCTCAGGTGTAATGGACTTCCTCATGAAGGTATCTTGTTTCTGCAGAAAAGGTGCAACTGCAAAAAGTAATTTTTGGAAGCAGACATCTGACATACGCAGATAATTTTTGTAGTCATCTGGGAATGAGTGGCGCAGTTCCCGTAGCAGACTGTCATGTGAAATGTTGTCTCGGTCCAACAACCAATTCTTGCACCACATTCGCCGCTTCTTCTTCTTAACCTCCTCCTCTTCAAGCAGACATATCAAAGCAAGAGCTGCTTTCTTCTTCCTTGAAAACACTTTGAAGGGCATATTGCACATAGGGAGAAAGGAACAGTGTGGTGAATCTTTATTCGTTTGATCCGAACGTTCGTACACAGTATTCACTTCCTGTGGTGCACGTCACTTCCTGTATCGTTCAAACGATCGCATCTATCATGTGTACAATATCTTTGAACGATCGTGTCGTTATCTGTATGTACAGGATCGGTGCCATACGATCGTTCGCAGATATCGTGCAGGATCGTTCGTCGTTCGTTTACCAACGATAAAAATTGGAAGTGTGTACGCAGCTTAACTCTCTTCATAGATAGCACTACAGGCAGTACATTGTGAAATACCTATACCTTAACAACCAATTCTTGTAGTGTGCTAAAAACAGAGATACTATTGTTGCCAGGCTTTGCAAAAGAAGTTTTACACATATTTAGAGGAGATCCAAACCAAAAACAAATATATAGCTTCCTTCCACTGTGCAGATTTTGTAGCAATATCAGATTTTACTTTTCAGGATAGGAGCATTTTCAGAAAGAACAAGCAATGCCCACTGATCTGTTCAGAAATGTGGTGTTCAGGACACTTCCTGTGGTATAAAAAAAAGAAAGCACAAACTTTCCCATATTACTTCAATAACTACTAGGCCTATTATGTAACTATCTCCTTGTTTTCTTACTTGTCTGTTTTTTGGACAGTTTTTGTGCCTTATTTATTAAACCTTATTACCCTATTTATTAAACACCATTAAAAAAATTACAATAATACCTACTAGGCCCACCAATCAAGTAATAGGGATCAACAAATGCAAGCATGTTCGAAATCCAACCTTTGTGGCAACCAGAGATGTATCCCCTAATTTTGCTCCCTCCAAGAAGTTACACACACTCTTTACTTCAGGGCATAAAAAAAGAGTCAAGTTGGAATCAATTAAGAAAAAAACATTTGGTAAAATGCCTTTCCATATTTATTGATAAGATTAGCAAAGAACTAAATGAGCTGCAAGAAAACAGACACTAAATACATTGCAATGTCCTATATGCTGTTCTGAACTCTGAAACATTTTGTATGCAAATGAAAGCAACTGACTGAAGATCAGCCGACATGAGAAAACGCCCCAGGTTTTAGCTCATCCTCTGTACCTGTTGCATCAATTTCTGAATTCAACAAGGAGTTCTTATGTCTAAATGCTAATAAGCCGAACCTATCACTACCATACCAAAAATAGTGGATCTACCATTATTGACTGAAGGTATTTGTATGGTTCTCCCTGAAGCATGATTAGCTATATACCTTTATTATATCTCTGAAGTTCCAATCCTCAAGTATTTCAGTTTCTTGCCAGCAGACTTGCCGTCTCTGCAGACAGGATCAGGAAATACTGGAGAAATGGGACTTTACCCAAAGTAAAAATACATAGCCATATATGTTTCAGACAAGACCGTGTCCTTCCCTAGTTCCCTTGCTTGTGGTGGTGTTAGGTTAATGGTATGGCTGTGTTTAAAATGGTCCCCCTCATGTTTGTATTAAAAAAAAAAAAAAAGTGTTTATCTAAAGCAATAAATCCAGTAGCCACAGATAGCAGGTAAAAATACCGACGTGGCATTGGTACCCAGGGCAATGCCATAACAACTGCAGACACTGCTGCAGCATGCAGATCCAGTCCTCAAGACCTTGCAGTTAGTGGAAGCAACTATGACTCTTTTGTACATAAATCCTAACGCTCCAAACCACTAAGATTTTGCTGATTGTCCTATAAAATACTTTTATTTCCACTTCCAAAATCTTCAGTAATAATCTATATATGGGACCATGGCACAAATGCACAACAGAAAAGAACAGAAAACAGAATCCAGTTGAGACTTTTTTTTCCTCAAAGCTCCTGTGCAGCACCATTCAGAAACTACCTCAGAAAATACATTCCAAAGAAAGAACAGTTACCAGTTTATACAACAAAAAAAGCAAAAATGGGAAGGAAATGAGACACCACTGGACCAGAACGGAGAGAAGAAATACCCAATGGACAAATTATGAAAGCTGAAAAAACAGGAAGATTAATATACAAACTGGGGAAAGCCAGCATATCATCCAAAAACAGTATTTTACCATTAGGAACAACAATTTATTATTACTAATTTTCATCCAGAAGAAACAATGTAAAGATATAAAAATCAAAAAAGTAGCTACACCTACATGTCTCCTACAAACATTCCTTTTATGTACTGATGTTAGGTTTATTTATATGTGGAACATCACAAAGACAGCTATCCAGCAAAGGAGACTGATCAAAGACATCATTATAAATAATGCCCCAATGTATACACATTATTGCAGCTTTTTTTTTCTGTTACCATTTGAGCTATCCACTATCCAGTCTTAGTGCTCACCGGTGAGAAATAAACCCTCCTGTCCTTATCCATTGCCACCTTAGCATTTATTTAAATCTGTTTCTCCAACGGTGTTGCATATGTGATCAGCCATGACAGCCGCCAATAGATGGTTTCAAAGTTTAGTTGAGAGGTGACGTAAGCATACAGGTGACTACAGCAGTCATTACCAAAGGCACAACTTGCATGTAACAGTTTTAGGAAATTGAAAAATGTGTATCAAGTTTTTAATGTCTATGCATATGTATTACATCCAACAACCATATCTGCAAGATAAAGAAATTTTATCAAATTTTGACCACAGCATGTGTCAGTTAAAGGCTTATTGTTTGTTTCTTATACACGCATTAATATTCCTTTTATTTTCTCAGACATACAGCTGTGTATAGAGAAGCTTATGCACCTACTAGTAGATTTCTATTTCTGGGATCTAATAAATACCAGGGGTTTAAGCTGAGCTGCTTTTTTGACTTAAGATTTTTCACACAGTCAGCAACTTACAACAGGGCATGCTGTAATACCAAAATGGAAACTACTTAATCAACACTTCACTCCTGAAAACAGCAGATCATACATAGCAGACGGACAACCATGTTAATTCAGCCTAGAGGTAACACTTCCACAATAAAGAAGCGTTGCATAGAAGATTTCAATTTTTTAATAAACACAGCAGCTTGGCAAAATTAGATTGTATGGTACATTTATTGAACCGCTGATTTCATTTCACATCCTACACTAAGTAAATATTTGCAGTGCAAGATCTATAAAGCTGCCACAGGCGCAAGAAGTAGAGAAATGTCTCAGAACAAAGCACCTATTCAGTTTTAACTTACATTTGCAACAAAAAACATATTTCTGCAAAATTATACTTGCTTTTATTCCCTGCCATGTGGGAAAGCACACACTTAGTCAAATCAGTATGACTTATATGACAAAATATTTATCATCTCTGGGCAGAAAAGATATGGGGCTGAATCTGGGAAGCTGTGCCTAATGGAAATTAAATAAAATGCTAAGTATATTTTTGGGGAATATCTTTCGACAACCAGTCATGTTAAAAAAAAAAAAAAAAATTTTTTTAAAAACCCACACCCTTCTGCTTAATTCACGGATGATCGGTGATATGTAACAAATATATAATATATATTTTACAAAGCATGACATTTACCATTCCTAAGCACCTTCTATCAAACACCAGGCATTTGGAATTGTTGGGCCAGTTGTGAGCATTTACCTTTTTTAACTTCTGTATGTAGTGACAAATTTTTGTAAGCAGTGTAAAGAATGGAAAACAAAAAATAAATCTTTGTATTTAAATTTTACCTTTAACCACAGAGGTACCATTTCAGACATTAGTCTGAACTTGCTCTTGGCTGTTGTTCAATTCCATAGATAGGGGGAAGGACAACCAGAAGGCATCCCGCTATGTCCTCCACCACCCAGGGGATCTCTAAAGTGATGTTGAGTGACCCAAGTACACAGATTTTTACCATCCATGATGATCACAATTACTCTCTTTGGGGACAATTATCTACCATGCATTTGTAGCTTTAAGGATGATGTTCTATCAAAATCGAGCTGCGCTTTCTCTGTGTATTCCGACTCCCACTTTCTTGTAATAAAATGCACTTAGGATAAAAAGTTAGAATCATATTTTTCTCAACCCTTTGGTCTGGATCAAGGATATCTTGCAAAAAGACATTACAGTTCTTTGCATAAAATGTCTATTGATAAGATTTCTGCTGCTCTGTATTACCAGGCAAATTCCCAGGAAGGAAGATAACAATCTTGGCTGGGTGCTAAGGAGGACCAGGGTAAAGAAAGTATAACGCTATCCTCTTTTCAGATGCATCTTACACATTCTAATTAGATGCAACTTGAAAAGTGGAAAAAGGTAGACACCCAACCTACCACTTTCGTAAACGTTTACTACTAGGCTTCTTTATAACAGCTACAGAATAATAGAATCACAAGGATAAAAAAAATACACCACTTTCACTTCCAAGGTTGTAGGTATCATGAAAAAAAAAGTCATCTGGTCTTAAGCAGGTCTTAAGTATTTCCATCTAACCTCAGGTAAAAAAAACTACGATATTTGCCAAAAAATAAAAATACACTATACCGTTAATGCCGCAGGACAGTCCGATTCATCCGGGGGTGTCCTGCCTCTGGTTTTGTGTTGTCCCGAAGCCTGCTCTCCGGGAGCCGCCATCTTCGTCTCTTCTTCCAGGTTCTTCATCCTATGTCACCCAACCTAGGCGCGAAATCAGGTGACATAGGATGAAAAAAAAATTTGCCGATCTCCGCGAGCATGAGTTGCTCGGGCATGTGCAGAATGAACACCCAAGAGCCTCCCGGGATAAGTGACATAGGTATCCCAGGAGGCTTTGTACTTCATTGTTGATATGCTTGTAGAACCACCTTTACTAGCAAAAAAACTCAAGTAAACATTTTATCAGACTGGAGAGAAATTCTGGCACACTCTTTACAAAAATCTTTTTTTTCCTGACCATTATATGGTCTGGACGTTGGGATAAATTTGTTGGGATGTCCAGTCCTAGCAAGATAGTCTTGAACATTTGCCACTTTGCAATCTTTGTTACAGTAGAATCATGGATTTGAAATAATTTGGAAATTGCATTATAACCCATTCCAGACTGATGGACAATAACAATAGCTTCTCTAAGATAATCCTCTTTGGCATTGTGGTAACACACGCTTGACCACTGAAAACCAGAAAACTACCAAAACATCTGTTTTTGTGTGGCCACTCTTACTGATTATCAATTAATCAAGTGTATTTGATTAGCACCACCTGGATGCTTCTTACTCTCGTAATTCCTATTAAAGTGGTACTCACTTACTTTTTCCCACACACAGTTTCTGCATTTTGACTTGGTCTTAGTTAAATAATTACCTGGTCTAACAAGTCATGTGTGTTTATTCACCCGAGGAAGTATTCATCTAATTTAAAGGAAGTATAAAGATCAGATGACTTTATTTATATACAAAGATTTATTGTAATTAATGTTAGTCATTAAATATTTTTAATGACTTGTGACTGTGATTTACCTATATGCAACACAAAAAAGTTACATTACTTTTATTAGTCGGTTTCATATGTTGTCTATAAGCCAATATGAAGATATTTGTAGAATCTGTGGGAACGTAGAAGTAAAAAAAGAGGGTAGCATTGGAGAGAAAAAAAGCCCTCACCACCTAGTCTTCAAATTCATACATGCAATTTTCTAGTACATTTGGAGACTATCAATCACTTGATGGACCATTTCAGGATATGCCCTGCCACAGCATAAGCAATTCTTAGAAGTTGCTTTCTAAAGTCTTGCTTTCCATGCCGCTTTTATATTGCAAGTAGGGGTGGTGGAGTACCAAAATACTATGCTAGTTGTTTAGGAATACGATCCAGAGTAACCCATTTATCTTTGCATAACAAACGTATAGCATGCAAGGAAGCAGCACAGGAGTAGGGGCTGTCACACACAGGTCAATTCCAACATTATTTAGGGGAGGAGGAATATTAACCACTACTTAAGCACTGGTGGGGGGGTTTGGGGGTGGAACAACATGGCACAATTAGCTAAGAAAACAGCAACAAAGTAAAAGATCATTTTAACCCATTTTAATGGATATGCTGCCTACTGTGCTTTTTCAAGTAGTTAAAAAACAAATTGTTTTTAATTCCTTTTAACTTCTCAGAAGACATTAAAAACAAAGGAGGATGTCTGTTTCAAACAATCTAATTGCATTTACTGACAAACATTTCAACTGCAAAAGAGAAGGTTACCAAAAAATAAATGTAGATAATCTCCAAAGACACACATATAGGCTAAATGCTACTAAGTTTTCTCCTCGGCAGCCTAGACAACTAACCATACCAGCCAAGAGTTCAGTCATTCATGGAGCAAATCTGTTTATTTACCAAGAAATTAGGGCAATGAATATAATAAGCATGCTCCAAGTAACTTCGGACTAAAGAAAGCTTTCTGGCATCAAACATTTTAAAAGGAGAATTCCAAACGACTGAACTTCAAATATTCTTTACCTTTTTTTCTGGCAGGCCTTGCCTTCCTTTCCTTCAACTCAGGCAGTCAGACCACTTGTGATATTCTTCACTTTTTCTGATGACCAAGCAGCTGCTGCTGACTTTAAACCTATTCGCCATTGATCACATCTACATTAATATTATTTTCATAAAAAGCAAAGTGGCCACACTGAAACTGAATATAGATCTGGTTTTGTCCTTGGAATATTTATTATGTGAAAGAACACCTTGGGCTCCATTTATGAAACAGGGACTCTGAGATTCCCTCAAACATTCCCTGATGGCAATCTTGCAGGTCTATGAATTTAAATGGCAGGAACTAATTCCCACAGAATGTCAGATTGACAGTTTTATAAATAGAGCCCCTAGGGTTTCTGAAGACACCAATATATGGCAAGTATAACAAAACACACTGTTCTTCACAAGCATGCACAAGTATGCAAAGAACCTTTTTAAATTTGAATGCAATAAACAATCAAAAGACCTATTTTCTTACAAATCCTAAATTTAATCTCTCTAAGTGCTAATTTACCTCTAATATAAGTTTTTTTTAGGAGTCTGGCCTGATTAGACACCTCATGTTAGCTCTCAGTAATTGCCAGCCTGACGATAAGTACTGGACAACAGTTGCAATAGCCTTTGCAAAATGACGATTACAGACATAAGAAAGAAGACCACAGTCCTTTTATCTAAATTTGTTAATGTGGTTGATTGGAAAGGAAGATGCTGTTCACAAAAAAAGATAAAGATTACCTAAGTTTGCTTTGAATACCCAATCATGTAAAAATTAACACAGGATTTTCACAACCATATCGGTTGACTGATGAACACAGTTTTTTATACTTTACTATGTAAAGTGAATATTCTCTTTAAGACTATTTCTTTTGTAAATCAACCAAGATGTCAATAGGGAAACTAGTAGTAAATTTTTATTCACCAACTAAATCTAATCTATGGTAATGAAAAATGCCATATGCATTGTGCTTTAATTAAACCTATACTTTCTCAAGCAGCAACCGTCACAATTCCAGGTTCAGACTGCAAACCTCACTGTAAAAAGATCCTTTACTATATTTCCTCCAGACAAATATTCCACGATTACATATCTAAGGGGACATCTTTCCAAACGAAACAAAACCAAGCATTATCCTAATAACTGATGTAGATCTAAACAGTTATGGTGATTTAATTGATCACATTTTATACAAGTCTTTCTTGATTTCCCCATGGAAGTATCTTGCTTAGAATTCAGCCACAGCAGTAACAAATATTAGCATTACCGAACTCCTTTTGAGAGCTTCTTCACGTAGCTATGATTAACTCACTGCCAAAAGCAATCACTGGTACATCTACCCAACTGTCAAGTTGTCAATGTATATGTAACTTTTCAATGTATATGTAACAGATTTATACAGGGTGGGTTAAAATAAATATAAAACTTTTTTTTTTTGTAGTCGGGTGATTTAAAATGGACTACAATCCAAATGTATTAACCACAAATGCTACTACCAAAGTTCAGTCCAAACACATTTCAGGTTTTCTGGATTACCCAGCTTCACTGATTAAAGTATATCCTCTCCAATTTTGGAGAGCTTTAATACCTCAAGCCCAATATGACATGTTATTGTGGTAGGAAGGACAAAAAATTTGTAAAAACTCTTACAATTACCTGAGGTCTTGTCTAGGTTATTTTAGTACAGCAACATAACAATGCACTGTATGGGTGTTCTGTTCAGGCTGCCCATTCTTGCTGGCAATGCCCCACAAAAACAGGAAAAACTTGTTATGCAGCCAATTTTGATGCCATGTATGGTATGTAAAATTGCTATGTGCTGCAACACAATTATGCTGAAAACTCTACCATAACAGCACTAATAAAAATAAATTCCACCACAACGCATCATAGAAATTAGCAGGTTTACACTATGTAAACAGAGTGAAGAAGTGAGTTTTCATGTGCATTCATGTTGCATAGCTGTCAAGTAGGATGAAGAATACATGGGCTGCCAATATTGTCTTTGTTTTGCTAGTCACCTTGTTACAGTACGGTTCACCTGGTAACCCTAATAGCCCCACATTAAGGCTGCAGATCAAGTGTTATGACTTGCTCCACATTTATTCTCTGAATGTACAGAAAGTACGTGATCATAATGCTGGCAGGTCAAATAACAATTGAAAAACTTTATTTTCTTAATAGAAAAATTGAAAAGAGAATTACACATACACCCAACCTCACAATTAAAAGCTGTGGCATGTACAAGAGAGCAGGCTGTAAACAAATCTGAATTTTGACAAAGTTTTTAGCAAGTTTATGACTTGAGGCATAAGAAACCCAAAATGAGCATGGGTACACAGACTGGTCTCTAGCATTGCAGTCCCTGTGTTATGATGCACTGCGTGATCTGACATCTTTCTTACATGGAGAGGATTATATTTTTTCAGACATTAGTGTTATAGTAGCTCTTCTGTGGGATCATACCAGATGAACTGCCCAGACACAAACCAGATGGAATTTGTGTTGTCATTTCACCGGCTGGCCTTTCCTTGACCTGTTTTGGTAAGTATCAACTGCTGCCTACCAGGTACACCCCACAAGAGCCTCTGTTTTGAAGAACATTTGACCAGGTTGTCTAGGTATTAAGTCAGGGCCATCCTTATTTTCGCCAATTTTTCATTATCGCAACATATTTACTTTAAGATATGACTGCTCACTTCACCGGCTGCCCAATAAATTACATGGCAACAAAAGTACTTCACTTTAGCCGCCCGTAGTTCTAGCTTTTGGTGTTTAATTCTTGCTACACTTGCTGGAATGAGTGTCGGTTTAGAGAAAGTTCTCTTAATTACTGTGTAAAAGGAAACATGCGCTAAATAATTTTAAAGTCAAAACTCCTAATTTGACATGTTTGTAACAAAGAAATTATGCCAGAGGATCAACGTCTATTTCCAGAAAGAGTTCAGAAATGGTAGCTTATAGGCTTCTCTTTTAACTTAACTATAGCCAAACTTTCTAGTTTTGGAATAAGTTTAAATTGTAGTTCCTGTTCACACTGCTCTTTATGCCCTAGAAATATTGTCAACACAACAAGTAATGGGAAAGAAAAAAAAATGTTACAGCTATGACTAACAGAAGATAAGAGACAACTGTCTAAAAGGGGAGTTCCCTCTGCAAAGTTTACTCTCACTTCACTGATGTATATTTGGAATATTAGGAATGAAAGAAAAAAAATAATAAACACAGATGGGAAATTGGTTTTAACTTTCACAATCCACGTAAAAGTTTTGCCTAGAGACAGACTTTAGGGAACATACAGCAATACCCATTGTTGATATCCACATGAAATGATTTGTTGAAAATAATTCAAAAAGTCCATACAAGACAACATTTGCTAATAATTTGTCCAGCAGCTTCATGAAGGATATTTAAATAAAAATATATGTCCAGTCAAAAATTGTTTTTCTTAGTCTTGGATATAGTGGAAATGGGTTGAAAACTTGTTGTGCTTCGGTTTTCCTATACAACCTGAAAAACAAAACAACACACACACACTATGTATACAGAATATACATACACACTTTTGTATACTTCAGAAAAGGAAGTTTAAAAATTGTGTGGTTTTCCCTTTCCACTGGACGAGCATATCATAGATCAATGTAAAAAAAAAAAATCTAGACTACTGCTAAATTATTATTTTTTTCCCCACACACTTATAACATATATACAGTCACTTGACTTTTCAACGTTAACATCAAATGTGTGTGGTTTATTTTATGGCTTCTAAATTGTCTACTGACAGTTGTGTAATGCTTTAAATGGTCTTATCTGTGAACTTTCTATTAGGTGTTCCAGAGATAAGAATTGAAAAAAAAAATTCAGTTTTAAACCAGCAGGCAAATGTTCTAGTTTTTAAACCTTGACTACAGTTTTGCAATGTAAATTAGTTTACATAATGCAATGCAATATTACAGAAACATTTTTACAGCAAATGAGTGTATATACTGCTATTGCAGAGGTTTAAAACATTATAGAAGGCCACAACCATAATATAACTATTCTGAAACAGGGTAAGACAAATATTAATACAACACTAATTTGACAAATATGTGACACCATTGGGAACATTGGTGTAAATCCCCGTAACAAGGAAAGGTATGTAAAATGTCCTCAGCAAACATCATTCATAAAGCATTAGGTAAACCATAGGAGAATATAAAGTATGTCAATGCTCTAAAAATGCTTGTTACCTGGATGCTATGAAGATCCCATAGATTCATGTATGCAGATCAAGTTAGCATTGAGTTAGCTTTTCGTAGTCAGTTACCAAAACATAACAAAATTAGGCCATAGTCAGCAAATTAACTGGCATTCTTACAGAAAGTTCAGACATTGCAGCCTTTTATTTTTCTCGTGAATAAACTTCTGCATGATCTGGGTAAGTGCCCTTGGTACATAATTTGGTGTTATTAACAAAGCAGTAGTTTAAACCTGCTCGACCAGGTTTATTTCTTACTGCATTATTTGAACGTGGCACAGATGAGAATTACTAGTAAGTTTACTCACTACAGCTCAACAGGACAGTGCCTTTGTACCTCATTTTAAACCACATGTGCAAAAATTGAAATAAACTTTTATACTTCAATATCAGTGTAAGCCAAACCCAAGCAAAGCACAATAAACACAATTTCATTGCTCTACTACACCCATTAAGAATTTTCTTAGTGTAAACAAATTTACAGTTCACATGGCTCCTTCTGGGAGCCTTCTTCAAGTTTCTAATCCTGGGATGGTAGATGGAAAGGAATGTAATAATTTCTACTCACTACAGAAACTTAGCTGCTGAGACAAGAGGTGCAATGTACAGTGGAAAGTCCCCTTACATAACCTGGCAGCAGAGTGCAGTTTTGGCAGGGTTATTGTCCTACTAGAAAGCAGATGCCAACCTAGAGATGTCTTCCTTTTGACCTGAATTTGACCACCTAAGCTGCATCAACATGCTTTTGCATTCTCATTGATTTGTATAGAAAGAACACAGGATCTGACTAGCTGCTTTAGCATTCTATTTAAAGAAAAACTAAACTGAAAACAGGAAAAAAAAAAAAAAAAAATTACATTCAACCCCACAGTGCAGCCTGGACATTCGTCCCGGAGCCGATGCTCTGGGTGCCACCATCTTCTGCTCTTCTTCCTGGTTCTTCATCCTATGTCACCCGACCCAGGCACGGGATGGGGTGACGAAGGATGAAAAAAAAATTGCCGATCTCACTGCACACGCGTGAGATGGGAAAATTTTTCTGTTTGAGTGAAAAGACATGTTCAGAAGGAGAACCCAAAAGCATGCCGGGATACCTACATCAGGCTTTGCGCTCCTATTAATTCTCTATCGCCTAGCTGGTCGAGAATTAGGTGGGGGTGCTGCACCCTTTTTTATTCAAAAAAAGGGTGTTGCACTTAAAAAATAAAACAGAATTTTTATTTTACATAAAAAGGTTGTCTACCTGTTTATGTACAGTGACATTCCTGAGTTTAGGTACGCTTAAAGCCCACTAGTGGTATTGTCCTTATGTTAACCACAAAGCTGGTTGTAGAGGTTAAATTACAGCCAAAAAACTTAAATATACACATGAATGAACTGCTTTCTAGTTTCTCACAAAGGTCAGCATGACAGTAAAAAATGTGAACAGACTATGCACACTAAAGTGTTTACAGTTACTCTGGGCAATCATTAGGAGCACACCCTCATTCATCGCAGTAGCTACAACTATTGTGGAGAAATTAAACTTTATAGTCGACAAAAGAGACACAGAAACCTATTACTAGGTATTAGTCTGCTTTAATACAATTGTTTACATCATCAACTTGTCATAACCATCAGTCTCCTATCCAAACTTCTGTCAGAACACATAATGGAACTACAACACAATTCAGCCCTCTGTCCAATAGATATTCAAAAGCCAAAATATTCATTATATGTACATCCATACACATTATCACAAAATACAATTTGGTACTTCATATGCTAGGGAATGCATAGTAAGGGCTTTTATTATATTACAGACATTCTAACTGTTATTTTTATCTACACATACCAGTGATGACTAGATGTAGCTGTAAAACCTTATCCTAGTAGAAAATAAGGAACAAAGCACAGCAAGCAATGGGAAATGCTAATTCAAAAAAATAAATAAATAAAAAATAAATAAATAAAAGGCAGCTTTACAAGGAGGCTCTATAAATTAGACACATTTAGTAGTAACAATTATCCAGTGAAATCCAAGCTACATTATTATATTTAGCAAACAAAAGTTTCTTTTTTCCATCTCTCACTCTCCCTTGCTATTCAGTTAACATTTTAACTAGAAAGTATGCCCTTTATATTTTCCCAAGTTATGTTTACAAACACAGCTTTGTTTTAGAGATACATCAATACAAAGCATCTATTCAGAGAGAATACCAATTATCTCATCCTAGCATCACATAATAGAAGACAACCTGTCCCCTGTATCACTAGTAAATGATGCATAGAGGGCCTCACACTACCAAAAAGGAGTGGACCAACTGCAGGGCATGTTCACATTTTTACACTAAAGAGATATTTGGCCAAGTAAAATTTTATGTTGGTGCACAATGTCGAGTATAAGATGCAGTGTTAATGAAGACAGAGAAAATGTTAAATAAAATAGATACATTTGGAGGTTATTTGCTCCATAAACTCCTCATTTGCACTTGACTGAAATGCTGACCACATTTTTCAATCAGAAGAAGAAATTAATGTTTCGGGCTCTTTGCAGGGAAACAAAGAGGCATTTGTAACACATTCCTAATGCCTGCAGGCAGGTGTTTAGCTAATGAAAGATACCAATTTTAATTGTGTAGGAAGATCACAAGAAGTGACTGACGCTTTCACACATTTTAGAGTTAAAGACAATCACACTTATTAGTTAAAAAGGCTCTCAAATGCCTTAAAAAGCAGTTTTTTTTATGTAGCTGCCTTCATACTATTGCTACTCTAGTAGCAATTTTTATTTTTTGAAAATACCTTTGATAGGAAACCGCTACTGATTTTGCAAGTAAAATTCTTAGCGGAACCAAAAACCAGACAACACAGAAATTTGGATGTGTAAATGAACATTTTGTAAGAAGTAAAAATAAAATGTGCAGACGATTACTATAAATAGAAGCACTCAAATGTATTCAAACACATTTTACTATAAATAACTTGCAACTCTGTTTCATGACTGTGCATTATGATTATTAGGCTAAAGTACTCGCTGCATTTTTTTTTCAATATCGACACAAAATAATTAATTATGCCCATTGCTATTCCTGATCAATATTTTCCCCACCAATAAAAAAACGAAAAGAAAAAAAAAGTAATGTTTTACTGTGGGGAACCTAGTAAATCTCGCCCTGACTGTGACTGATGCAGAATTCTGGTTTTATAGGAATGTGTGATACATACACTGAAACAATAAGCCAGCCCATGAACTCAAGCCCAAAATGATGAAATAAAAATGGTGAAAGTTGCTTCTCCAGTGTTTAACCTTTTCGCTGCTGGTAGATTTATATTTCCTTCCACAAACCCCCAACTGCATATCAAATCTAAAACTTCGAAATTTTTAATTATCAAAATAAAATAAATTGTATGAGATGAGTGAATAGATACCAAAAACACAGACCATAAAATTGACCAGGCAGCTTTATAGGCGGCCCTGATCACATTTTTATTAAAGCCAGGTGTCAGCAGAATAACTTTAAAGAACTTGTTTTTACATTTTTAATGTCAATGTTTATAGTACACCTCACTGACCGAGGGTTACAGTTGCAAATAATTTTTCTTACATATCTTAATAAACTTGCATGTATGGATTATCTAAGCATACACCTTTATGTATATCCTCTAATCACATGGTAAAAAAACGCAAAATCTGCTTGAAATTGTTGAAACAACAATTAAATGAACATATACAAGTTAAAGACATTTTATAAATGTAGCATTTTTGGTTGGTTCTTGTTAGAGAGGAGCTTCAGAGTTCACAAGGACATGAGCTGGATGGTTAAAAATGCATAGCACATAAGCTGCCACTGAAATCAATAGAGCCATGTTATCCTCGCACTGGGGAAGGGGGGCACACACACACCCCACAGTGTTCTCCCCAGAAATTTATTTACGCTGGGTGGGAAGAAGCTGTAGGCGGGTGATGACCCCTGTATTGTAACTTTTCAGTTACCACAAAAAAAAAAAAAAAAAAAAACTAGGTGGTTAATGAAAATTGCTGGGTGGTGCATCTGGCTAAAAGGGATGGATGGAACACTGCACCTGTAGAACTTTGGGAAAGGAATAAAATGTGAATTGGCAACATCAAAAGTATAAATCACAAAAGGTGTTAACTGGGGCTATTACTTTCTAAAAAACTAACATAGAATAGGTACACCGTTCAAGTATTCAACCAACTGGCTCGCAACTTGTGCCAGATTCAGCACATACTCATTTTAGGAGTATGACAAATTGGCACCTTTTAGAATGTGAGCAATTAAATCTCATATAATAAAGGTAAACTAACCTCATCCCTAGAAGCTAGTACTCTCCTCTGCTGTGCAATGTAATATGGGGGTCCCTCTGTGTCTGCCTGTACAACGAAGCACTAATTGTCTCTCATTGTACAGGATTTTGTAAGAAATGCAACCTAACAGGTAGCAAAAATACCAAAGAAAACCTAGGGAATTGAGCAGGAAAGAGGAATAATGTAACATTATGTCCTTAATCATCATTAGCACTCATCTTGAGGTGTACTGGCACCAGCCACACTTTTGGTATCCAGATTCACCTTGCTCCCTTGTAAGCCCAGGACCACATCAGAGACATTAGGATGCAGAGAAAAAAAAATTAACCCTCGAGTATTTAGCTGTGAATACTAGAGGTTTTTTTTTTTGGACTTCAGAATTCTGGGGCAGAGACTCTGGGTCCCTAGGCTGTATGGGTTGGGGTGTATTAAATTCTACAGTCTACATTAAGGATATGTCACTACCTCAAGATTACCACATAGTATTAGACAGATTTTTGATGCCAGCCTAAAAGACCCCAACACTATACTAAACTAAGGAATGCACCAAAAGCAAAACACTTATTGCACAACATGTTAGGTTGCCCACACACACACAACTCTAAAACGAGTGAATATTTCCTATAGAGTTCCTGTGTAAAGGAGCAGAGGGAGCTCTGTGACCAGAGGAAAGCCATTTTTTTTTCATGCCAGTTTCAGAAATTTGAAGCTAGGAGCATATCTCCTTGCTTTATAATGTATTATTCTTTTGTTTAAATGAGGCCCAATGATTTCATAAACATTTGCACAAGAATACATTTTCTGCTCTGCCACATTTTTAACCACATGGTTTAAAAAAACATTCTAGGAAGAACACTTCTGTAAAATAAAACATCAAGTACATAATAGGATTGGAGGAAGAGCTAAGCAGTGTTGCTGACATAGCCCCCCATCAGGTCCAGTGGTTTTGTGAGGCATATAACAGAATATTGGACCCACACACCTCCTATACCAATTGGTATATGATTTACACATTCCATATCCACGGTGAAACGTGCTTTTATGCTTTGGTTTTAAAAAAAAAAAGAGCCTGGTGCTAGTTTCAAACATCAAAAAATGTACTTTACTATACAGGGATTTTATACATTTAATTAGGTTTTTCTCTTGTTTTAAAGGGTAACTTTATAAAGCAGTAAAATTGCCATTCACCAATCACTGCAAGTGGATTATTCACTGTACACCAAAGGAACTACCACTTTATCTATAGTTATTGTTTAGTAAATTTCACATTTACATTTAATAAACATGCCACCATCTGTGATGGTGATCTATGATGGCAATAGAACTCAAAATCTGGCTGGATATAGTTTTTCTTGTATTACAAAAAAGGACTGCTTTATCAAATCTATCTTGCACAATTTTAAAAGAATTTACTACTAAACTATGCTTTATTTTAGCCAGTAATCTTTAAAAAAACCACAAGAAAATATTTCAACATATATTGTACCATTATATAACCAAAAAAAGTTACAATCATAGAAAGCAAATCACATCAACAACACAAAACTGAGCCATCAAATATACACTATAATTTGCTTTTCATATTGAGAAAAAGTTGTGTATGCACAGCAGGTCTTCTAAGCCTGTCTTATCCTATGCATGCTAGTAGGGCTTAGTTTGCAGTAAATGAAGTCAAGAGCCAAACACTTCAGTATGTCCTAGTTACAGGGTTTCCATCCACAGATCACTCATAGCAACCACACCATTTAAATTCTGAGGACTAAGCAGAACAAAGTGAGAAAAAAAATAAAAGGTAATAAATGGCATACACATACACAGCATTACAGCAGTGCTGTACAACATATGTTTTGCTTATCGTTTATCATACACAAAATACTTATGGGCAGCTTCACAAGCAACACAGGCCCACCCGAAAACATAACCGTTCCTCACATGCTTCTATGAGAAGCGACAGAGGTAAAAATCTAAGAAGACTACTTACGACATAACTGTGGCTCCCTTACAGCTCTGAAGCTGTATACGCTGATAAGTAAGAGATGGAACGGAACGCACACATTTATACAAACCTAAGTAGCAATGGAACATTTGTTTACGTCAATACAAGTTTGTCATATGTTCATGTTTTGTTTATGTCCAGCAAGCAATTAGCCCACCTGCATGTATGCAATTTCACCTGAAAACCATTCGCTGTATGAGTGAGATATCAGATTTACAGGCCATCATGTAGGCTGCTTACTTTTCTGGATACTTTTTTTTTAGCCAGGATGGATAATGCAATACCTTAAAAGCTGCACTGGTTCTTCTATTTAGCTCCCAGGCAACTTTATCAGTTACCCTGTTCATAAAATTACCAGTCAGCACCTATCCAGAACATTTATTTGTATCAGTTTTAATATTCTCTGGCTGGCCAAGCAGGTATAAATGTAGTTTAGTGGCCCATTGAAAGTTTGCTATACACCAAAAAGAGCAAACGTAGTGCATTCTAATTTTAATAAATAAAGCAAACTTTCAGATTACCAATTACAATATAGCCAGCTAAACCTTAGCTGACAAAAGCATACTCCTTCAACCATTTCCACACACTGAGAAGTAACAAAAATGCATACATTTTATTTACCAAAAAGTGCATTATAAAAAAATCTGCTGCAGCATTAGGCACACAATAATTTTGCTAGCCATTCAAACATTCTTATAGATTTTGATTGTTTTATGTATTCCAAAAATACAAACACTGAGTAGGTCACTTGAACACCAATACAAAAATGACAAGTGTAAGAAACTAACACACCACAGCATGTGCATTGTACCTTTAACTCTCGGAACACAGTATTCAAGCAAACACCTCCAATACACAAAATCTGGTGGACTGACCTACCCACTTTTAGAGTTACTGGCCTTTTAATACAAAAAAAAGGATTTATATATATATATATATATATATATATATATATATATTTTTTTTTTTTTTAACATTGTATATAACTAGATCCCAGGTACAAAATGCTCCAAAATCAGTATGTGATATGTGCATTAACACAAAGTTACTATGACTACAGTACACTGATTAACTGCTTACAGTTAGTAAATGTAAAATCATGGCAAAAAAAAAAAAAATGCACCACACAAACCTTAAGGCTAAATTCAGACTAGCAGTTAAAAACCCTGCCATTTACCACTCTTGGGCGCCTACTGGCAACCGCTAGGCATTTGCAAGTGGCGCTGCATGAAGCATCTCATGTTGAAAGCTGCAACATTACTGCAAGCGAAATCTATTCATTTCAATATTAACCACTTCTGGTGGGTGGCTGAATATGCTTAACCGCAATCATACCGCTTTAAAAACCACTTGTCTGCATTTGATTGGTCAAAGCAGTTTTTATTATTTTTGTTTACACGGCTCAAACAATAAAAACAGATACTGATGATATTTAGCAGCCATAACACATTTGAAAAGAACATTGATTGAGAATTTTAAATATACAAATATGCTATCAACACCGATACCAATTATTAACTGTATTTAAGACTTCTATACTCGTGTGAACATTCATTCAATACAAGGACAATATGATAACAGACATAAAGGAAAATAGGACTTAAAATCCACAGGCTAAAAACAATTAATTCTATTCTATTCTATAATACCACCTGATCATCTCATTACAATGCAACTTAAATATAAACCATAATATTAAGAATATTGTACGTATATGTAAAAAAACAGAAACTGCAATATTTAGGACAAATAATTTTTTTTTTAAATCCATTACATGAAGGCATTTGTTGGAGCTAAAATGTTAATGTATATTCTCACATGTATGTATTTCTGCATTTGCATACAGCACTAGTGACAAGCCCTCTCAAGTGCATTTGATTATGTAAAAAATAAAGTGCTGCAAAGACACCATGTCACTGTTACTATAGCTAGCAATGTTTCAAACTGATGCCTTGAAAATGAATGACATGCAAGATGTGTGAATTTTTACAAGTTAACAGATTTTTAACAAGAGAGGAAATTTCAAATGCAGTTGACAATCATGTCATTTGTCATTAACACAACCACAAATCCACAAAGAAGAATTTAGGTGTCCATGCAAACATCTTCAAAATATGTCTATATATAATCTATATCCAGTTATATATATATATATATATATATATACATATACACACACATATAAAAATTAAAGAGCTTAATAATACATCATACACAGGTACTATTCGTGTTAATGTGCACACGTGCCATGATGGCCATCTGTGAATTAACCCTTGCAGCAATTACATCAATCTGTGTACACGGAGATGAATTTAAGTTTTTGGACTTTGGACCACTTGATCAACATTTTTTTCCCAGCAGCGAAAACACCAATGGATTTAAATTAGTGTAATAATGTTTTTGTGCGCAAGCCAATATTTATGCCTATAATTTAATTTAAGGATGTTATATTACACATTATGATGCACTTTATTTCCTATGACTGCAGAACGTAAAAATTTTGTATAAGAAAATGTATGAACTAAAATAAAGAACAACATTCAGGTGTAGGACAATGAAAGTGCAGACAACAAACGTATACAAGTTCTTTAAAATGTCTAACTAAAATATAACACAAAAGCCACCTTTTGTGATCTGATTTTCACCAAATGTTATCAAAATATCACTAACTCCTAGATTGTAAGCGTAACAATAATAATAATAATAATAATAATAATAAATAACCTATAAATGAACCCTACAATACCATAGCGATACCCCAATATTTAGGGACTTCCAATGTACATGTTAAACATCAGCTACAACAGACCAATTAAAAAGTCTACTTCAAGAGTAAAACATGGACAATAGAAGAAACAATCTAGTATTAGAAAGTCAGTATTTCAGAAATCATTATGATAAAATCTCTTCAGGTAGTATTCTGAATTGTCATATTGTAATCTGCCTTGCGTACTACATCTGGCTGTGCAAGCTGCATGCAGCAAAACATGTGGAAGTAATTTGCAGGCTATCCATGTTCATTCCAACAGATTTAGTAATCAGCCCTTTGTTTCTTCATTTTGTTCAAACAACTTTCATAACGTCCTTTACAGTACATAAATAGGAATTTTCAAGACTATGGTAAGGATATCTATTGTCTTTTTGTTGCTTAAAAGTATCAAGATATTTTTTAGTTGCTTTAATATCAAAATATCAGATAAAGGGGAAAAACAAAACAAAGCTGAATGCTTCACTTCAGTTAAAAAAAAAAATACAGCTCAAAACTAGTTCATCTATTCCAAGCTTTGCCATAATGTCAGTAGAAACAATCAAAATCAACCTTTTCCAAAATCAGTCCAACATTAAAAACTCACATATATCATGGTAGTGATGAACTTATCTGTTAAAGAACAAGATGTGCAAATGGAAATAAAAGAAAGAAACAACAACAAAGCTATTAAATAAAAGCTAGCAACAATAAAGCAACACAAAAGTATTAATATAAGCAGCAACCAACCAAACAACAATTGTAAACAAGAATCATCAGTTGCTAGATCTTTGCAAAGCCATAAATCTTATTTTAGACATTTCTTACCAGATCCACTGAACTGACTGCTTCCTAGCGTAGTCGGTCTGGTTTTCCCACTATTCACAGGTGGGGAGAACATCTGCAAAACAGAAGAATTTGATTTAGATTCATTGCACTTCATCCTATGCAGCAAGACATAATAACCTTGACTGACTACTTACTACGTGCCACTGAGTTTCTATTTTTTTAGCCTTGTCCCTAATTTAAGTAGTCATAACAGCTAAAAAATAAAGAGTCTGACACTACTAGACATTACAGCTCCGATCCCATTCACATCTGTGTGATATAAAAAAAAGGACGCACCATTCTGATCACACGAACGTCACCAATACAGACAGTTCCTGTAGATGATTTCAGGCAACAAGTGTGGATTCAGGTGTAATCCGGTTGCTCATATTTAAAGTACAAAGCGCGTTTATAATTGAATGGCTGCCTTTAGGGTCAATGAACAGCCTTTTGAGTTATAAACCCATTGACCCCCTCTTAGTCCTTTACATGTTAGGAGTCTAGACGTGTGTTCCAAGTCTAGTGATTAGTAGATTTATAGGAGGAAAAGTCATGAGGGATATGACACATGTTAGGAGTTTAGATGTGTGTTCCAAGTAAAGTGTCTAGCGATCAGGAGCTGTAGGAGAAAAGTCATGAAGAATATGATACATGTTAGGAGTCTAGATGTGTGTTCCATGTCTAGTGATCAGGAGATGTATAGGAGAAAAGTAATGACGAATATGATACATGTTAGGAGTTTAGATGTGTGTTCTATGTCTAGTGATCAGCAGATGTATAGAAGAAAAGTAATGAAGAATATAATACACGTTAGGAGTTTAGATGTGTGTTCCATGTCTAGTGATCAGGAGCAGTAGGAGAAAAGTCATGAAGAATATGATACATGTTAGGAGTCTAGATGTGTGTTCCATGTCTAGTGATCGGGAGATGTATAGGAGGAAAGTGGAGATGTATAGGAGGAAAGTCATGAAGGATATCATACCGCACTGAAATCCAGGAGGTCACTCAGCTCCTTGTCTGTGCCTATAGCGGCCATCCGCTGCTGAGGATTCATCTCCAGCCACTCAGATCAGCTCCTATAGAGAGACATGCTTAGTATAGGAATCATCATATACAGCTGCCTGCTATGATTGTACTACTACCCCTATCAGCCCATCTGACACCAGGAGGAGAGAGAAGAAGATATGGACAGAGGGAGAAGGATGGATCCATCTGTAAAGAAGTTTAGGTGTTAGGAAATGTGGCCTAACAAATCCCCATGTCAGGCATGAAATATGCAATGATGCAAAGGAGACAATCCAGACAATAAAACACAAATAAAGCTGAGGTGACTCACCATCCTCCTGCAACAATGGAGCTGCAAGTTGGGCTGCAAGTTAGACTGAGACTTGGAGGAGGCAGGGCAAGGGGGACACACATTCACAAACACATTCACATGTAAATACATAGACATTGACATTCACACAAAAGCTGAGCAGCACGGGAAGCCCTCACACAGTTCTGCCTGGATTCATACAGGGCGAAAAGTAGCCGGGTGAGTGAAAGGAGAAGACTTAAAGTGAAGGGACCAATCAAAGCAACATAAGCACCCCCATCTGTGTCTGCTGCCAAATAAACCCCTTTTCTATCCAGCTCGTCCTAACTTGCCCTGACAGCCTCACATTCACCTTTTTTTCGTTTAAACATCCAACAATTGGATTGAAGTTTCCGCGAGTCCCGCTCCAGCCTCCTCCCTGCTAGCTTGGCTGCGGCCGTACCCCGTCCCCCGGCGGAAGGTGCTTATTAGGCTCCCGCTTTGTGCGGCTTTGAGCTGCTTTGGCAGTAGGGAAAGCTCTGCTTTTCACCCGATAGGAACTTGTGGGTCTCCCTCAGGCAGACATTTTTTTCGCTCTCGTCGAGCCTCAGCACCACGTTAGCTCCAAAGTGAAGATCCTTCCGCCGTTTCAGAGTCACAGAGCCGGCGCTATTTTCTTCTCTTATTAACTCTTCCGCTGACCGAATGTAGCCCCCCGTCATGAGAGGCGGAGGGATACACTGGAGCGTATGCTCTGGGGACGCTGATCTAGGAGGGCGCAGCTTGGGGTCTTCTTGACACGATAGAAGCTAGGCCCTGGCGGGATTGCCTTCGTCTCAAAGCCCGCTGCTAATTGGAGACGTGTGAGCGTCCTTTTCAGAAAGGGGTCGGTCACAAGAACAGCAGCTGCAGGAGCCGGGGCCCTTTGGGGTTGGAAGAGATCTGTCAGTGGCAGGCGTACAGATCGATCCTGTCAGAAATGGTTGATAAATGCGCTGTCAGTACATCGTTCGGCTTCATTAGCGCCAATAGGCTCACGAGTCCGATGCACAGAGCTCTTTTTTTTATAAAAAAAAAAATGACAATTCAGGAGTGAATGTAATGCTCCATTTTTCCTGTAATGAGAAGTGTCGGTCCTCTGTTCGCGCCTAATACGGACCAGCGCTATAGACGCCACTTGTTAATGTATATAGTCCCTATTTGTAGTGCGCGCTCCCGCGTGTGAGGGGAGGCGAGTGATGGACGTGTTAATGAGGCGCGCTCATGAGGAGTGTGACACGTGACCTTCCTCCGGTGGCTGAGCGCCAGCTGAGACTCCTCTGCTCAGATGTATGGAGTTGGTGTGTGCAGCTGCAGGCTCGGTGTGCGGAGCTGGGCAGCTTGCTGAACACATTGTACTATAGGACTGCCTGTGGCTGCTGCACTCCTATTTCCAGCAGCATGTGTAGATCTGAATTCTGCATTAATTATCGTTTCTAATATAATAAAGGCTTCAAGGTCTGTTATACCAACATACATATAATATAGCGTATTAAAGGGGTCCAATTCCAAAATTAGTAACCTTATATAAAAAGATGGCTAACCCTTCTAATCAATGCAAAAATGAGGGGATCTTTTCCCACAAATTTTCCATGTTTACTGCTGCAATTATAAAGACTAAATAGGAAACTCACAGCCTCCTGGGATACATATGTCACGTGTTCTAGGAGGTTGTGGGCCACTCATGAGATCGAGTATCATAACAGACTTTTCTAGAATGTGTAAAAAAAAAAAGTGCTGTACGTAGTGAGATCAGAACACTTTTTTTTTTTTTACCTTTTTGGGAAGAGACAGGACCTGCACTTGGTTTGCAAGGAATCGAGGGTTTTTCACCAATATAGCTAAGTAACTTTTTGATCTGCTTTAACTGCATCTGTGCCAAAACTTTTACTTAACATCTTTGGCAGTATTCCCGAGTGTGGCTCTGGGTGAACTATCTATCCCCAAAGCAGTAACCTCGATTACCAGGGAGATTAAAAATCCTACCTGGTTCTAGCGGTTTCCTCCAGCAATGTCTGCAGCGTCCTCCAGCGATGCCCGGCATCACCAGGCTACACAGATTCCAGCATCTGCGTCCCTGGCGCGTGAACGTTGAGTACGCGAGGCTAGGGGATGCCGGCCGGGCATCTGCTTGCAATTGTGCGGCTGGGGGCGGGACCAGGTGGGAAATTTAAAATGCTTTTACATTTAAAATACTTAATATGCATACCGCCAGGGAGATAAAGCGGAACTAAACCCCCAAAAAATCACATTTACCTTCGTAGATCGTGGAGGAAGTGCCAGGTGCTGACAACTTTCTCTATCTTCTTCCTTCTTATGGCTACGTCAGCTGATCTCGCACTGCGCAGACTCAAAATTGGGTGGTGTAGCCTGCTGTAAAGGGGATAAAAAAAGTGCTAGACTGACTGCACAGGCTGCACACAGATAGGCATCTCAGACTGGTGGTCCGTGAGAAATTTTTAGTGGTCCGCAGAAATATTTGGACACTGCGAAAATACATTTTCATTTGTCACGGTATTTAAAACTCAGTACCGGTCTTGGCTTGAAGTAAAAACAGTTCTTCGTCTTGCAGTAACGTCATTGGAGCCAAAAATCCATAAACATGTTAAACAAGCAGAAACAAATATCACACTAAAAATGTGTAATACGCAAATAAGCTTTAAATATTTTGTAATAATTAGGCCAAATGTAACAATTTTGTTAAAATTAGGCTTTAAAGGATGGTTCTCTGATCATTATTTTACAAATGTATTTATTTATTTATTTTTTAATAATAATGGTCTGCAGGATTTAAAATCATGAATTTAGTGGTCCGTGAGGTTCGAAAGGTTGGTGATTCCTGCCTTCATGTACTGCCCAATCAGGCATGTGCAGAAAAAGCAGGAGTTGCAGTTAAAAATTATAGGAATATTATTTTTTACTTTTTTTAAACGCGTTTGTCCTTTATGTAAGGTAAAATTTTTAGTTTAGCTCTGTGTAACCCCCTTAGCAGTAGTCCTGAGTGTGACTCGGGGTGGATTTTCCATGCAAAAAGCGGAAATCCCGAGTCACGGTCGCTAAAAAGATTGAAAAAAAAAACACTTACCTTGTTCCATTGTGGTCCCCCGGTGTCCTGCTGGTCCCCGCAGGTCTTCAGGACACGTCCTCTTCTTCCGATCCCCAGCCGGCGAACGTGCAGTGGGAATTTCAAATAATTTTATATTGGATTCATCACAAAATAGCTGTAGTGAGTCCAATGCAATGAAATCTTGATGTATTATATAATTATATTATATAGTTGCTACTGCACTGTGATATTACATGTATAACTATTTGTTTTATTTTAACAGACTTATGTGTTTATTAATACATTTAATAAATATTGGACATATTTCGGTGAATTTTAGGCCTACAATGTAAAATAAATTTCCATGCAAAAAAATGTAACGCATTTTGCGTGGAAATACAGACAAAATTAGAACGCAGGGGGTTAATTTTCAGAGCAGTAAAATATAAGAACCTATGTCTACTGTTTATTGCTTTTTTACACAAAACCCCTCCTGTTTTTTTTCATCTCTCTTACATTTCTACTGTTTATTGCTGTTCATCTGACGTAGTTGCTACCGGTTTGTCACCAAAACAAGACACTAGATATTTGATGACTGTGATTGATCGTCTCAGGCATAAATCTAGTGTCATTACAACAGTCCCACAAGGTCCTTTATGATCTCCTGTGCCGAATAACTGAACCTCCAACTTGAACAACCACTGTTATTTCCTATCTGGAAGGAAGCAGCAGGACAAAAGGATGCAGATGACAAAATCTGTAGAGGTTTTACCATTCCCTATGCCAAATAAAGCTTTGTCTTTAGCTGTATTGATCCTAAATCTGGAGATACTTTTGAAGTGGAATTAGTGGAGTTGAACTTTAAAAATTTGCGATCAGACAGGTCTTTGTTGCAGAAAGGGAGAGGTGATGTTCTTTCGGCAATAAAACATACCCACCTAATCATACCTACCTATATATATATATATATATATATATATATATATACTCAAATTATTCATACATACTATATATGCACTGATAAACCAAAACAAACCACAAGTGCAGTGAATAAAATTTGATTATAATGATTCGATTACAATATTAGGAAGTAGCTATATTATAAATTGAAAATGATGTACTGGGAGTAGGTAAATTGGCCATGAAAAGTATTAAAGCTACTGGGTTTCTGGTTTCATTTTTACAAAAGCAGGAATACTTTTTAGATTAGTAATTACCATAAATGATACAAGGAGGGACAACCGATGCAGTTGAGTAATGGGCACTTAAGGCTCTTTAATGCCAAGGGAAAGTCTAGCACAGGGGTGCCCACACTTTTTTGGCTTGCATTCTACTTTTAGAATGACGAAGTCAAAATTATCTACCAACAATAAAAATGCTAAACATATATTTATTTATATATATGAAGCTAGTGAGAGATTGAATGGTACAACGTTGCACAGACATTACACTACAAGACTATAGTGACAGGAAAGCTACAGTTCACCTCTCATAGGAGAATGATGTGCTGCACAAGAAAAAGAACTGCTAATCTGTACAAAGGTATCTCGGTAATTGAACCCTGACACCGAGGCTGAACTGACCTGGCCGCCAAGCACTGCTCACCTTAGACTGCCCTCTTGCTGCACAGCCACATACCAATCAGAGTGCCCATGCCAAACACTGTGCACTATTCAAAGTGCCTACAATGGGACTGCGAGGAACAGAAGCGGGCCATTGAGCAGTGGAAGAAGATGGCCCAATATAATAAATCACATTTTCCTTCCTAGATCATGTTCATCTGAGACAATGTGACTTAAAGGATTTGCTTGCTTGTAGCATCTTCATCCCAGGTAGCACAGGAGGCCCTGTGAAGTCCTTTCCTTAGTGGGTATAAATACTGTATTTAATTTCACAAGTTGTTTTGTAATTTAATGTTTCAAAATATAATCATTCCATCTCAAAATGCTGCCAGATATGATTTTTTAAATCTGCTAAATTATTTAGATATCCATTCTTGTCAATATGGCACGTTTGGTTTGATATGTGCACTGTTGACAGAAACCCTCCAGAAATCTAATTTCTTGTTTATGTGATTGGCTCACTGCATTTCCCAGATGTCTGAATAGAGCTGAAAATCAAATTGCGGACATTCTATGCATGGAAGATTTATTATTTCTAAGAATATTTTAGGATTCCTCATGTCTAAAGATACAGATGTTGTTTTAATTACAATGCTGAGATTGATAAGTGTGAGCGTGTGTGTGTGTGTGTGTATATATATATATATATATATATATATATATATATATATATATATTAAAGAATTACAACAATACTTACTAGAATATTTGCAATCAAATAAAGCTTTGTCTTTAGCTGTATTGATCCTAAATCTGGAGATACTTTTGAAGTGGAATTAGTGGAGTTGAACTTTAAAAATTTGCGATCAGGCAGGTCTTTGTTGCAGAAAGGGAGAGGTGATGTTCTTTCGGCAATAAAACATACCCACCTAATCATACCTACCTATATATATATACTCAAATTATTCATACATACTATATATGCACTGATAAACCAAAACAAACCACAGGTGCAGTGAATAAAATTTGATTATAATGATTTGATTACAATATTAGGAATTAGCTATATTATAAATTGAAAATGATGTACTGGGAGTAGGTAAATTGGCCATGAAAAGTATTAAAGCTACTGGGTTTCTGCATTTTTACAAAAGCAGGAATACTTTTTTAGATTAGTAATTACCATAAATGATACAAGGAGGGACAACCGATGCAGTAAGGATAGAGTAATGGGCACTTAAGGCTCTTTAATGCCAAGGGAAAGTCTAGCACAGGGGTGCCCACACTTTTTTGGCTTGCATTCTACTTTTAAAATGACGAAGTCAAAATTATCTACCAACAATAAAAATGCTAAACATATATTTATTTATATATATGAAGCTAGTGAGAGATTGAATGGTACAACGTTGCACAGACATTACACTACAAGACTATAGTGACAGGAAAGCTACAGTTCACCTCTCATAGGAGAATGATGTGCTGCACAAGAAAAAGAACTGCTAATCTGTACAAAGGTATCTCGGTAATTGAACCCTGACACCGAGGCTGAACTGACCTGGCCGCCAAGCACTGCTCACCTTAGACTGCCCTCTTGCTGCACAGCCACATACCAATCAGAGTGCCCATGCCAAACACTGTGCACTATTCAAAGTGCCTACAATGGGACTGCGAGGAACAGAAGCGGGCCATTGAGCAGTGGAAGAAGATGGCCCAATATAATAAATCACATTTTCCTTCCTAGATCATGTTCATCTGAGACAATGTGACTTAAAGGATTTGCTTGCTTGTAGCATCTTCATCCCAGGTAGCACAGGAGGCCCTGTGAAGTCCTTTCCTTAGTGGGTATAAATACTGTATTTAATTTCACAAGTTGTTTTGTAATTTAATGTTTCAAAATATAATCATTCCATCTCAAAATGCTGCCAGATATGATTTTTTAAATCTGCTAAATTATTTAGATATCCATTCTTGTCAATATGGCACGTTTGGTTTGATATGTGCACTGTTGACAGAAACCCTCCAGAAATCTAATTTCTTGTTTATGTGATTGGCTCACTGCATTTCCCAGATGTCTGAATAGAGCTGAAAATCAAATTGCGGACATTCTATGCATGGAAGATTTATTATTTCTAAGAATATTTTAGGATTCCTCATGTCTAAAGATACAGATGTTGTTTTAATTACAATGCTGAGATTGATAAGTGTGTGTGTGTGTGTGTGTGTGTGTATATATATATATATATATATATATATATATATATATATATAAAATAAAGAATTACAACAATACTTACTAGAATATTTGCAATCTATAAATTTCATGTGTTAGTACGGTAATTCTTTCTTTTTAAAAAGAAAAAAAAAGTTTTTAGAGAGACATCTATCATCTGTCTAATGCTATGTATATAGTATGTGATTTTTATTCAATATTAAGATGAATTTGAACTTATCCTTACATATAACTGCAAGCATTCAATGTACTATCCAATTTTTTGATAATTGATCTGAATTAGGATTGATTTAATAGTCATTCCATCAAAATATGGATTGCAACATTTACACATAAAGTGATTTTAATTTTAATAGGGCGGTTAACCTAAAATAAAACACTTGCCAGTTTATTTTCAATCAGCATTCTTCCCATACATCATTCATAAATACAATGATACATTTTTTTGGTTAACATTTTTGTTTAATCAATTAAAAATATTGCATGGGGTATTGATAACTTAAAGCTTATGGTTCTAATTGGTGGGTGTGTGGCGGCAGTAAGACTGCAACAAGAGCTGTGCAAACTGGTATTTGGGTTAATGCTTTTTTTTTTTTTTAATTCTTTTGTGTCCAACGACAATTATTTCACATGTGTACGTAGCCTTAGTTTGGGAGATCTATTTAAAGTGGAACTAAAGGTCCACTTTTTAAATTGGTGAACAGTCAGTGTTTATTGTATAAAAGGACATGTCCTTTCTGCAATAAGTATTCTTACCTGACTGAGCTAAGCATATGCAGCTCTGCATTTGTTGCTAGAGATACCCGGCAATCCCTGCTTCCTTTGCAACTGAATGAAAACCTGCATGCCTGCGGGGGTGTTACATCATCCCAGCCAGGCCAAACAAAAAAGTCAAACATTGCATTGCAGGAGTGTAGAAGGAAGAAAATGACAGCACCCGCAACAAAACAGGGACAGGTGTGTGCCAACTGGGTTTTGTTCCATTTTAAATGACAAATTTGTTCTGGATTTACAAATCAAACTTCTGAAACACAATTGCGCATCTTATAAAATAACGGTTTGTGTCTCAGCTTGTATATACATGGCTGCCTGACACCCTTATGTTTATAAGTGTGCTTTGCTAGTAGATTTACTTACAATATTAAATCTATTATAGGAATTAACAAAATATGCCCCTTTCCAGGTTAAATGATTTTTATTGACTGAGCAGAGAATTTTAATAAACAAATGGATTCTCTACACCAGCCTTTCCTAATCTTTCTAACACAAAGAACAGATCATTATAATTCAGGTGCCAGTGTATACTTGATATTAAGGGATTTGTCTGCAGTTTGTGGTTTATTAGTATGGACTGCTCGTGGTACATTGGCTGATATGCCATATTCCCTGTTCCTGTATACTTATTGTAATTGTCACCCACTTTTTCAAAATAAAAATGTCCAAAAAGAAAAACTGAAAGTGTTCTTTTACATTGTAGTCTGTAGAGACATGCCCCCTTACATTGGTGGTCAGTGGAAGAAGTTCCTTCTTACCATTATAGTCAGTTGAAGAGGCTCTTTACGTCAAAGCGAAGAACGCTCTTTACTTTAGCAGTCAAAAGGAAGAGGGCTCCTTTCCTATAACTAAAAATACCATTTCTGTCAGCGATTGTTAATTGTTGCCGTCAGAAATTCTTAATTAGTCAAGGAATCTCTAGCATCCTCTGAAGGAACCCAGGATGAGGAAGGATGATTCACAGTATTTTTGTGAACATTTATTACAACTTAACTATAATCTTTAAAATGAAGTGCATAGAGATATAATCTATCCAATCTGAATGTGTAAAATAAAATCAGAAGTAATTATCTATTTTTTTTTACAAAAAGGAATACTGATATCACAAAAGTTGGCAATTCTCCAGCAGATTCAGCCACTTGATATGTCTCTCACTCATGTGAATCCCTAATGGTCTTATTTGCATATGGCCAATCTGAAATATCTGTATTTTTAATGCTTTAGCAGAACATCTGGTAACAACAAAAGCCACTGTACATTAAGCATTTACCCAGATCGATGCAGTTTTTTCTGCCATCATATCTACAATGTTGTATGTTTGATGTCCCATCAGTCCATGCAGAGGTTGTGGCAGCTTCCCAATTCACAACTAACCCATGTACAGACTAAATAATGTAAAGAGCATATATAAACAACAACTGAAGATTATATATGTATTTATCATATTTTCAGCTTATTACTTACATGTACTATAACAGCCTTCCCTTGTGTGGGTATCCCAAAACCCTGAGAGCTGCCAAGGAAATGACTCTTTCTAAGTACACGTCTGTTAGTGAATTCAAAGGGACTTAGCAAGCAAATAAAAAATTGAATGAAATTTGCCACAATAAAATAATAATTTAATAATTTTGTTTCTATTGCAGCTTTTCAATTCACTAATAGGGTCTCCTATTTATTCCTAAAAAGCTTAAAACATGCAGCTGCATTCAGTGTGAAAAAAATAATTCTCAAAGATCATGACAAAGACTCCACAGTTAAGTTTCACTTGGTTCTAACAGCTTAGAACCACCTGCAAAGTGTTCACATGAGAATTTTGTTAGACTGCATAGTCTCTACAACTAGTGTTGCTGTTTAGATTTAGACCAAACATCTGACCTTAAAGCTCAACTTTCATAAAATAATGTATAAAATAACACTTAGTTACTTTCAATCCTCCATAATACAATTCCAGTCAGTCCCTTGCCATCCTTGATTTCTTCTTCTTTCCAGCACTGATAGGCCAGCGGGCAAAGCCACTTTCTCCTGGGTTCTTCTTAAGAATTAAGTCATTCAATCGCACACTACACAGGCGCGAGATCAAGTGACATTTTTCTGAAAATTAAAAAGAAAAGATGCTGGTCTCACTGCACATGTGTGAGATGGGAACTTTGTTTTTTCACATTACAGGAAAGCCCCTTCTGTGTGTGCCTAATCTCGGCCATGTGCAGGAGGAGCAGCTTGGAGAATCCTAGGATATGTGACATGTATCCCAGGAGGCTGTGGGTTTCCCATTCATCAGTAAAGACAGCAAGGGAGAGGTCCCCCTCAAAAACATTTAAAGAAAAAACAGTATTTAAAAAAAAAAACTTTTATATAATGTAAAAAATATCATAATAGGTCTATTTTAGGGTGCCTTAAGCTGCCTGCTGTGTACAAAAAAACAGGCTCTCAGGTGATGGTAAACAACATGCAGTATTCTTTTTGACTAATCGACATCAGAGTGATTTGGACATTATCCACAGCCAATGGGAATGTTATTTGCTGTTTACTATAACATGGGGTTGTACACTGAGAATAGTTTTTTTTTTGACCTACAGCTGTTCAATCAAATATTTGATTCCCATTTGTATTTTTTTTTAAATGAAAACTGCATATTGTCCAAAGCTTTCTGATTTTACAAGAACCTACATTACCTCCTCCCTCTCTTACCTAACATCTCCCTATCTCATATCTGCTGACCCCCCCCCCCCCCCCAATCCAATAGGGCCACATGTATGTTTGTCTGCTCCCTCCTGTTCTCCCCCCACTGATATTGTATGATAGCAATCCATACTTGAAACATTGGGTTTTGGATTGTTAAAGAATATACCAGCCTTTGAGTAGCTGCACAACTACTTGGCACTCTACACAATTGGGTAGTCACATCATAAACAACTACGGCTATAATGTGCCAACAATAAAGTTACTATTACACTTGTCGCTTGGACGGCAATTTAGCTAGAGTTACAGGTATTGATATGTTTCCCATTGCCCGAGCAAGTACCTCAGTATAGGCCTGATGTGATTCACCTTCGTTTGTTCTCAGTTTGTTGCAATTGTTTTGTGGTGTATGCTGTATGTTTCACCAAATTATTTTACACCTTTCCTTTTTTATGCATATTTGTATAATGTTATTATTCATCTTGTTTGTTATATATGGAAAAACTAATAAACATGATTGAAACAAGGAACCTACAGTTCAGACTAAGGCTATTTGTGCAACAGATAAAAATATTGGGAATGCAGCAAATGTAATTACCAAAATGTTTTTTATTTTTCTGGATATGCCTAAATTGGTGTTGTGGATGCAGACAGTGCAGGCTGTTGTGTGTTGTGTTCTCTGTTCCTTTTGTTCCTTCATTTGAGCTACTTCACAGATTTATAATGTGCCACCTTGTAAAAATCCCTAATTGCAGCTTCTCTACATAGTTGTAAATAGTGCCTATCACTTTCCTTAAGGAGTTCTTAGCAGGAATCTTCCACCCATTCCTTGTGAATGTGAATGCTTCAATAAGTATGCAACATCATGGACACCTCTATGCTGATAATAAGGGTTTTAGAGGGCAATCACCAATTGAATAAAAGAGATTAACAGCTGTGAATCACATACAGTAAAAAGCTGTCCTAATCCAAGTGCTAATATACCTTACTGTGTCTGTGCATGTTTTCCATTACTGTTGGTAGGGTATGGATATCTGTAAAAAAAAAAAAAAAAAAAACTACCTCTTTTAATGGCAGCCTAACCCCATGGCATATTCTTTGCCCAAACATTGCCTAACCATAACTAATTCTTTTGATGGTTTTGCCTATAACTTCATACTAATACTCTATGGAAGTTTTTCAGTTGAATACAAATCAAGGAATATAATATACATGAAAGTAAAATTGTAGGTTAATCAATCTCTGTATTTAAATAAACATGCATTAGGAAGAATCATCTGCCACCTGAATGTGGCTTGTCCGCATACAAGTTTTATCTGTGATCACTTGCCTGTAAACTCTAAAGAAATGTATGCTTAAAAAGGTCTGTACAATACTGGGCAAAATATTTCATCTTCTAATCCCCCAAATCATTTGAGTATCAAAGGAAGATTTGCACAATAACCACAAACCTGGTCCAATGCTGTTATTTTGCATTCAGATTTGATTACAGTCTTCAAATTACCTTGGCAGATAGCAAATTGACAGGAAAGCCAAGAAGGCCTATATCTATACATGAATTGGTGGCTAATTAATTTTAAAATAGAAATTCTCTGTTTTAAATACAGTGAGGTTGATTTTTTTAACGAGGTTCAAGCTGTTCCCCTAGCAAGGTAAGTTATCACTCTACTCCATAATTGGTGACTAATGAATGTGGCAAATATTCACTTTGTAAAGATTCTCAGACATGTGTAAGAAAATTTAAGACATGATTTTCCTTGTACGTAATTGGATGCCCGAAGCCAAAATTTACCTTGAACGTCCTCTGCATTGTAATACAGTTAGATCCATAAATATTTGATATATGCTATTTTACCTGCTTACTAAAACATATTCAGATTACTGTTACATAATAAATATAGACATAAAGTGCAAATTCACAGTCTAAATTTGAGGGTATACACAACTAAATTGGAGGGAGAGTTTAGGAATTAAACCTCTTAAATGTATCACCCTCTATTTAAAAGAACCAAAAGTATTTGAACAATTGACTAATATAAGTTTCATTGTTTCAGTATCACTCTGCACTTTTTGCTGTGAACCTACAGCTGTGTACACAGGCTCCATTATTGTCATTGTAAACAATCTTTTATGATCGTGACCAGTGACAAAAGACTGAAAGATGAACGAATGACCACTGTACATACAGCCTCATTCAGTTCTTTGGAGAGGGGAAGCAGATAACGAGCACAGACATGGTCATTCGCTGTCTGTCATTGGTCAACCTCTGTACACGTCAGATTCTCACCCAAAACGAGCCCAACCATTCTTTTTCATTAAGAGTCATCTGACATGTGTACATAGCCTACAGCATGCAGTCAAATGAGCTCTTCATGCAGGTAAAATGAACCATCCTTGGGCTGCGAAAACAGAAACAACCCCATCAGAGAAATTGCAAGAATATTAGGGGTGGACGATCGCAGGATCATTTCCATGTGAAGAACACTTTCCAGGAGGTAGGTGTAATAATATCCCAGTCTACCATGAAGAGAAGACTTCATGAAAGCAAAAAAATAGAATACACTGCAATAGAGCCTCAAGATTAAAAAGGCTATATTGGACAAAAAAACGTATAAAAAAAGCCAGCACAGTTCTGGAAAAGCATTCTTTGGACAGATAAAAATAAGATCGATCCCTACCAGAATGATGGCAAAGGAAAATTCAGAGGTTAGCACTTTGCATCACTAGGCTTTGCAGCACTAGGTTTCAGGTTCAAATCTGGGTCAGGGCATTATCTGCATGGAGTTTGCATGTTCTCGCCATGTTTGCATTTGCATGTTTGCAAGGTTTCCTTCGGGTACTCCCACATTTCAAAAACATGCAGTCAGGTTTTAGCTACCCCCCAAGTGGGAGAGTGGGCGGGGTTATGCCATATTGACGCCACTGCACATGATGTCATGATGGCATAACCCCGCCCACTCTCCCATCACAGATCTGAGCCTGCGATGGCTCACTTCCCTGAGCCCAGGTTTTTTATAGGACATGGCCGGTGCCCCCCCCAGCAGGGTCCTTCTCCTGGCCCATTGAACTCTCTCTCTACTTTAGTGGAGCCGCTGAAGTAGAGAGAGAGTTCAACGGGCCTGATAAAAAAGCCTAATGGGTCGTATATTGCCCGGGGGCCGTAGTTTGCCCATGCCTGCCTTATACTGTGTTAATGACATATGACTATCGTAGGGACATCAGATTGTGAGCCCCTTTGAGGGACAGTTAGTTACATGCCTATGGGCTATGGAATGTAAAACACTTTGTAATATGTCTGTGCGGGAAGACTTGCAACATCTCATAAAGCAAAGAAATTGAATATTCCCTGATGGCCCAGTCAATTACTTGATCAATGAACCAATCAAGCATGCTTTTGACTCGCTGATGACCAAACTTCAGACAGAAACACCCAAAAACAAACTGGAAGCCTCTGCAGTAAAGGCCTGGCAAATCATTACAAAGGACATCC